>NC_136483.1:138997721-139052721 GCF_053919585.1 Euprymna scolopes
CATTAAGTCAATAAGGGTTACAAAAAGGAGAATAGGGGAGAAACTGCTTTAAGTCATGCATTTCAAAGCTAAATGCTTCTCATCAGAAGAGAAAAGCTGGCATTATGCAAATATAAGGGTAAAAAAAGATAACAGTGACTTTAAAAAACATTCAGATTTATAATCTATTTCTTCCATAATTTTTTAATAAAGAGGATATGCAATATCATTGGACAATGAAAAAAACAGTCTTGATTATGTTGATTTTAAAACAAATTTGAAAAATTTCAAGATATTATAATAATCATTGCTATATTAGTTCTGGTAGATGGAACTTTTACCAAACGATTCGATAAAATACTCGATATTGGATGCAACAGAAGGCTAAGAACTGATCTTCACATCTTTTAGAGGCCAGCACCTGACAAAATAACTTTGGAAATCATCCTCAGATCAGGGAGACTAAACCAGATTTGCTAGTCACTGTTGGAGAAGAAAGGATGCAATTGTCAGTGATGTTCTTTTGTGGATGCCAAAATAGGAATGTGATTCAGTGGATGAACCACATGGAACATACAACTAGCAGAGAACTCATAACGTACGTATAAAGACATAACTGGTGTGATGAAGGATGGAGTTAGATGGCATGAGAGAGTCAGGGAAATGCACTGGCATGAGTGAATAAGAAATTTTGCATTAGATATCAAAGACACAAAAATATTCCATAATATATAACCTGCAAGAATTCATAGGTGACGCCTTCACCCACTTCTTGGCACCACTGTTTAATCATTTCTTCAAATTCAACCAAGTTGGCAGTAGGAGTTATTCGAATATCAAAACCTGAATGTAAAAAAAAAAAAAAAAAAAAAAAAAAAATGAATGGTTCAATATTGAGACATTTTAAGAAGAATGTCTAAGTGAAGTTGAATAATGCTAAGAGGATAATCACTGTGTGCAAAGAAAAATGCAAGACAAATGAGATGGATGAGAATTCAGATGTGGAGATAAGGACGCCTAGATGGCAAAGCTATTGATCTTTGTCTTTTTTACAAGGTAATCACTACTTATCAAGGCCCGGAAGCCACTCGGGGATAAGGGTTATTGCGTGTACAGTAATCAATGGGATAGTATTGTAGTAATCGTTAGTATTAGAGATTTGATAAAGTATCTTACTTAAGGGGGCGGTTCATCAGGAATTTGTTTATGTTGGGCTTGAAGACATCCAAGCTGTAATCAGGTAGGAACCAGGCAAACGGAAGAGAGTTCCACAGGCGTGCACTTCTAAGAAAGAAGCTTTGTTCATGGAATCTACGTTTTGGTTTTGTCATCTCGACATCCTTACCTCCACATCTGAATTCTACACTATGAATGTCCAATTTGGATATAATTTTAGCCATGTAGGTCTCTTTCGATTCAGGAATAATCTGGGTATTGTTTTGATAGATATTATCTTTGAGATAACCCCATATGCGTTTTTTCCCCTCTATCTAATCATTTAAATTACAATCGTTTTAAAACAATTGTCTTCTTTTCAGAATGTTGAATAAAAGATGGAAAAAAAAGAAAATTTGGACAAAAAAAAAAATTTAGTTTTATTAGTTATTTTTTAAACTTTAATTTGCTTATACGCCTGAACAGACATAACACCGAGTTTTATTATTTTCAAACAATTATCTGTGTGCATGTAAGAATGCAAACGTATTGCAGGTGTAGACAACATTGGTAGATAATACAAAGGAAGGCAGAGGGGGGGGGGAAGTTGTCTACCTGTAGCAATCATAAATATTGCTTTTATTGTTTTGTTTTACGGCATATCAACCCTTTCCTGATTATTTAATGCCGAATCCAGTCATTTTGGAAAAAAAGACTATATGCTTCAAGTTCTTTATATCTTCAAATATTTATTCATAGTATTTGGTTTGGTTGTTTTGTCAAGGAAAATTGTTGTTTTTGGCTTTGTAGAACATGATTGAGTTTTACAAAGAGAAAGGACAAAAAGAATAAGATAAATGTTTGATGCCTTTAAGTTTAGGTAGCTGCTATCTTCAGACAACCTGGTCTGGTAGCACATCATAAATATTGACATTTCTTTTCTTTTCACAGAGAGCAGTCCTAGTAAAAGTGATAGAGCAGCCCTAGTTTGGTCATGCGAGGATTCCTGGATGGACATAATTTCGACTATGCTTTAAAAGTGTACATGAAGACCCTTAAGGAATTGCAGATCAGAAAGAGAGTTTCCAGGCACTCACGAACAAAGACGTTGGTCTGTCCCTGTCAACTTGATACTAAGCATAGCTATCTTTACTTGAAGGTATACTGCTCTTAAAAAAGATATTTGGTGGCTGACCTTTATTATTATTATCATTTTATTCGCCATTTTAACTTTTGGCAACCTGTACCAAATGGTGTAGATCACTTAAATATATACAATTTGTTAAACAAATGTTTATAGAGGGGTTTGCTTTTTCTTTCTTTGATAAGCGTTTTGTAAGAGATTATCATTGGAGATAGTTTTACAGTTTATGTAAAGACTAGATCCTATAAAAATGGTGATCCCCAACATGATATGAACACACAATCTTCTCATCTAAAGTCAACAAGAGGGTGACGTCATGACTAAGGAGAGTTTTATTTTCTGGCTTGTTCACTCTTTTCTGATCTTGGAGTACTAAAGACAAAAAAAAAAAACATTCACTGAAATGGAATTTCTCAAGTAAATAAGCTAACAAATGATATCCATATGGTCTCATATTTTATTTTGAAAACAGTTTCTTCCAGCATGATCGACACCCTTTAAATCAAAGATGGCAGACCAGAAGACCTATAGTGAAAAAAGGTGGTGCAAGTTCATAACCCCCTCCCCAAGAAAAAATAAAAATAAAATATTTGAAAAAATCTTTATGATGTACGGACCCATGACTGAAAGAAAATATTGTACACCAAAAATCATGTAAATTGATAATTAGTTTTATTTTCATAAAGAAAATACTTTTTAAGTGATTAATGGGACTTCATAGACATTACAATGACATACAAAGTTGGTTTCAATTATTTCTGAAGAGTTATTTTAGGGGGAGTTAACCAGTGATGAATTTGAGTTTTTCCAATGCTCTCTCCCTCTCCATGCTCAGAATGGCTTTCTGAAAAATTTGAATTATCTCACTTGTCCTTCAAACTATTTTCAAATTGATATTTTCTTTCCATCATGATATCATACCATAAATACTTTATCTTTGTTTTTTGTTTTTGTGGATGTTGGGAGGGAGGTATGAACTTGCACTAAAAAGGCAACATCAAAATAACAGAGTTTATTCAAACTTGTTAGAACAACCAAAAGTAAAAAAGTTAAAAGGATCCAGACAAAGAAAGTGTTGTTTGTCTGTATGTGTGTGAAGTGGTGTATGAGGGAGTTTGTGAGACTGTATCTAGAAGTTGCTACTATGTTTAGTAGTCTTTAAATTTGTTATGTCATCTGCTGAAAACCTAGTAGCCAAGGCTGGATTTGATTTGCTAAATAGAAAGCTGTGTAATGTTGTAACTGACAACAGTTTGTGTAGAAAGTTGAGTCTCAGGTTGGCTGTGTTTGGGTTCTTGATTATGTAGAAAATATCAGCAGATGCTCAGCTCCCAGAGGGCCTCTTTGTGATTGGTTGAAGTATAGTATCAGTAACCAATAGAGATTGAGTATTTTGACAAAATTGACCAATCAGTATTAAGTATTTCTCAACTGATAAGCAGCAACTATTTTACAGAGATAGTTTTTTTTTTTTACTGTTTTTATTGCTAGTACTGTCATTGTCATCAGACGAAAATCGAATCCAGTTGTAGTGTAGGGCCAAACTAATTTGCGAACAGTGGCAATTGCATTTATGGATTATTTGTAAAAAGATAAAATCTTTTACTTACATACACTTAAATCAGATGGGACGACATTTGGTTGTACGCCTCCCTAAAAAATAAAAGATTGAAAACTTTTTGAATAAAATGTAAATTAATAATTATATCAATAAAAGTGCTTAAGAAATATAAATAGCTCTGACACAGAAAACGTTAATCAAAAAGGACTTGTTCAGGACAGTTCTTCTACTACTTACCATGATTGTCTTTTCTTCCTTTTATATTCCAACCTTGTGATGTGCACAATATATTTAACATGGCGTCTGTATGTTGGAGTAGGGGTTCCAACATATGTAGAAAACAAAAGCACGCTTAAAAACATAATCAAACACAAGAACATAACTTGGTTGTAATATTGCATATCTACACTTGACAATATAAGGATGGGGAAAAGTCTTATCTGGGCATAAAGCCACTTGATGTAAGGAGCTAAAAAATACAACTCTAAGGTCAAAAAGTAGTCAACAATAAGCGCGAGGTGGATAAACTCCCACACAACTATTCTTTCCTCTTATTACTCATGGAATGTTACCACTAATGGACGAAATAAGGGAAGCAAGAGTTACAAGACTGCCAAAAGTAAACTCAAGGTCCACTCTCTATTTTGATAAATTAAGGGTAAATAAGACAGTAAATATATGGCAATAGTAAAGAAATGGTGGAATATATAAGCCTGATGAATCCTAGCATGGATGAAATGCAGAATATTCTGTGTAGCTTAATTGCCATATCTATTTTATGACTTACTACCTAGCTCTACCTACGTATTGAGCACTATTGAAGTAAATACTTCAAGTTTACGCATAAATTTATACTTTCATATATTAATTTATTTGATTAAATGAAGTAGTCATATATATATTTTTGTTGGGACGATTAATCAAAGTCAGGAAAGTAACAAATTTGGGGGTATTGGAATTGGTATCGGAATCAGAAAAATTGATACCTATTTTCCGATGTCAAAACGATTCTTTTAATTGTCTTTTTTTATTTGATTTTGTTTAAAGCAAAATCTTCCATTGCTGGTAATAATCATAAAATAATAAATATTTATTGATTTTAAAATACCAATAAAGCTAAAATCTGTAGATCATCTTCCACAAGTGTAAATTTACGTTTAGGAAAATATCTGCATATTTAACATGTGTTTTTTTTACAGAAATCGGAGGAAAATAGCAATCTTATAGTTAAATAATTAGAGATTTATAAAGAATTGGAATCGGTAATTGCATTGGAATCGGGAATTTAGTACAGAATCAGTAATTGTATCGGAATCGCCCCATTACTCATATATATATGGTAGTTTCCTTTAGTCTTGACAGACAATGGATACCCACTGTAAGCGTGCCTGTGCTTGAAATTTCTGTGGCAAGAGTTGTGCAATCTCCAATTATATCTTTCCTAAGTTAGCATTTTTAAATATCAGTGGCATGTAGATGTTCAGGATGATTGGAAATAATGCCGATATAAGAGGAGAGCACATACAGTGCCTAAAATTCCCAAATGGTCAACCGACATGATTATATATATACACACATAAACATTTCTCACAGAGCAGGTTTGTTGAAGACGATCTTGTAAAAAGGACATAAAATGCAACACATAAAAGGAGTTAGTAAAAAAAACAGATTAAAAGTTCTTAAATCAAAATAAATATGTATTACCAGGGTAAACAAATTATAGAGCATGCATGGGCTATTTAAAGTGTGTATTCTGAGCAAAAATATTCCAACATCCAAGGTTTGAGTAATCCCATAATTATTCCCGCAATCTTAATTTGCTAAACTCACTGAAACTACCCAATGGGAAGAATTCAAAAAGGGCTTTATCTACCAATGAAATCAACAAGCTCATAAATCCCAATAAGACGGAAAGTTTTCTCTGTAAGTTCCAGCATGCATCGTTTGTTTATTGGGTTTGCAAAGCATAGATCAAAGATTAGAATTCAGAGAGTGACTCCAGAGTGCATGTCAAAACAATCTGAATAGTGAGATCAAACACCCAAGATAGAATGTTCTCATAGTTTTCAGTAACAAAATGTGCGTTTACTAATGCAATTCAATCCTCGGTTGAGTTGTATCAAAGACTCAAAAATTATATTTGATGCATATTATATACTCAGTATTAAAAGGTGAGAATCAAGAGTAAGTGGAGTAATCCTTGGAAAGAAGAACCATTATCCTCTACATGTCAGTGTAGTAGCCAATGGAAAGGGAACCTTTGAGTCGCCCTCGACTATGGTCAACTACTGTACCTTTTTACTTTGCTTTTTTTTTTTTTTTTTAATGTATACAACACATGCAACAAAACCTGAACATTTTGAAAGATGTATAATCTGCGAGTCAGATTTTAGCTGATCGGAGTTATATTATCAGTAGGGCTATGACAAGAGAATATTCTTTTCATTATTTTTACTCTCGTGTATAGATCAGTTAATATCTGATATGTTTTCAGATAGAGTGATGTGGTTCTCGATTGATTAACCGTGTCGAATATGTACTTGAGAGTCAAAACAATGATAAGAATATTCTCGTCATAGCCCTAATTATCATTCTAAGAGTTTTTCCTTTGAACCAAACAATATCGATATACAAAATTTCAGAATTTTTTCAATGTTTCGAAATTTTGCAACACTGAAAGTAACATGATAGACCATGATCGAAAAGGACTCGAAAGCCTTGTTTTCATTAGCTACTACACAGAGATGTAGGGGAGGGCGCAACTCATTTCCCATGGTTTAATTCGCTTACTCTTGATCCTCTCCTTATAATGTTGAGTGTTTAGCAAGATGGTATCAAGTACAATTTTGGTTTTTAAATCTTTGGCACAAATTAACTAAGGATTAAATCCTGGTCTCCAAACACATTACCAAACACGCTTACCAAATGAGTCGGTTACAAAAGTCCAATCCAGCGTGGCTGCAGCCGAGATTGAACTCACTAAGTGCAATTCAAATCTTGTCAGTAGCTGAATACTTGATGCTTTGTCAGGGCTATCAAGGGTAATTTTTTATCATGACGTCATCACTAGATAGGGTGCCTACCACGGCTTAAGAGAGTCCCATCTATCCTCTAGAGAAGGATAGACCGCGCCAGTTTCTCAACCTGATATTTTACCTCCCGGTACATACAGCGCCTCGCCTTCCCAAATGGTCACTCATCTGGTACTGGCCAGGCTCAATGTTGCTTAACTTCGGTGATCTGGCAAGAACCGGTGTGTCAACATGATTATGCCGTATAGTTACAAAAGTAGCTTCACTTAAATAATTGTAATTTATAAACTAATCATCCAATCAGAATTAAATTTTGACAAATACGATTTAAAGATTAGTATTTTATAAAAATAACACGGATTTTTTTATTAGTGGTGCCATCTATAGGTCAGGCTCGACACTTATTGAATAATGTGTTAAATTTCATTCTTTATAATCTCAACCATTTTCATGGAATTTCTATTTCTTACTTGATTATAAGAATTCGTTTTTTATCCACTCTGCTCCCTTTTATCTTTCTCCACATTCACCCCCCCCTCTCTCTCCTATTTTCTATCCCTTGCCTCCCCCTCTTTCTCTTTTCTTCTTTATTCTCTACTCACACTTTCTCCTTTTCCTTCTTTCATTTTTTTTAATTACATCATTTGCATATTATTGTTACTTTTATTATTTGTTGTTTCTTTACGTTATTCACCTTTTGCATTGTGTGGTGGCAGACAAATATAAAGAAATAAATTAATGCAGATCATCAATTCAACAATATTAAATGATTGATTAAAGTTTTTGCAGTTGTAGTCTGTCTTATCAACTTACCATGTCAGAGCAGTTGTTCAAAAGAGCTTTTGCAGTTAACTTTTTAAAAGAGTGAGGGTGAAAGAAAATTCCCTAGTAAAACCTTTCTTCACTCCATAAGCTACTTATTTACCTTAAAAAAATAAATGTGTGTATTTGTGTGTGTGTGGGGGGGGTAACTATCTAAATCAGCCTAATTCTGTATTAGGCAGACTGTTCCACTTTGATATACAGGTTGTCCCAAAATTATTCATCCATTTTGAAATACAAACTTAGCATCAAAAACTAGATGGTTAATTTTTGGACACCTTTTATTTCTTTTCTTCTTTTATCTCTGTTTTGTGAACTAAAGAGAACCTTTTTCATCACACAAAGTTTTAGAGACAAAAATGTCAAATTTAAAATGACTTTTTGTATTTTAAGAAAACTCAAAATTCACAAAAAAACAATAAAAAGTTTTTAGTTTTACTTACTTCTACCATTGTTAGGTTGACTGTTGTTACATCCCCTAATGTCATATTTTTGTCAGCATTTAATCTAAAATACATAAAAAAAAGTAATTTATATTTACATGTATACTAAATTTTAAAAGTACAAAAAATAAAATGTTAATGCAAAAAAAAAAAAAAAATGTTTTGGAAAATATTTCAATAAGTAAACACACGTCCAAAAATATTATTTCATTGTATTATGATTGTATAAAAATAATTAAAGTTATCCGCCCACCAGGTTAAAATGCCTTTTCCATAAAATACCTTTTCCTTCATGGGTTTCCCTTTAAAAAAATACTTACCTTTTAATGGCTTTTTTCATAAAGTTTTCCTCCCTTTTTATGGATTTTTAATAAATTTTTCCATCCTTTTTTAATGATCTTTGAATAAAATTATCAATACCTTTGTAAAAGTGTTTGTAGTTTTTTTAAAAAGGCTTTGTAAAGGACTTTTTAATAATTTTTGAATCCCATTTTAATGGCTATTTCATAAAAATGCCTCCCTGTTTTCTCTCCTAATTAAAATTTCCTCCATTTATAAGGACATTTTAATGAATGCATTCCGAACCAGACTCCCAGACCAATGAATGCATTCCAGACCAGATTCCCAGACCAACGAATGCATTACGGACCAGACTCCCAGACCAATGAATGCATTTCGGACCAGACTCCCAGACCAATGAATGCATTTCGGACCAGACTCCCAGACCAATGAATTCATTACGGACCAGACTCCCAGACCAATGAATGTATTTCGGACCAGACTCCCAGACCAATGAATGCATTACGGACCAGACTCCCAGACCAATGAATTCATTACGGACCAGACTCCCAGACCAATGAATGTATTTCGGACCAGACTCCCAGACCAATGAATGCATTACGGACCAGACTCCCAGACCAATGAATGTATTACAGACCAGACTCCCAGACCAATGAATGCATTACGAACCAGACTCCCAGACCAATGAATGTATTACAGACCAGACTCCCAGACCAATGAATGCATTACGAACCAGACTCCCAGACCAATGAATGCATTACGGACCAGACTCCCAGACCAATGAATGCATTACGGACCAGACTCCCAAACCAATGAATGCATTACGGACCAGACTCCCAAACCAATGAATGCATTACAGACCAGACTCCCAGACCAATGAATGCATTACGGACCAGACTCCCAGACCAATGAATGCATTACGGACCAGACTCCCAGACCAATGAATGCATTTCGGACCAGACTCCCAGACCAATGAATGCATTACGGACCAGACTCCCAGACCAATGAATGCATTACGGACCAGACTCCCAGACCAATGAATGTATTTCGGACCAGACTCCCAGACCAATGAATGCATTACGGACCAGACTCCCAGACCAATGAATGTATTTCGGACCAGACTCCCAGACCAATGAATGTATTTCGGACCAGACTCCCAGACCAATGAATGCATTACGGACCAGACTCCCAGACCAATGAATGCATTACGGACCAGACTCCCAGACCAATGAATGCATTACGGACCAGACTCCCAGACCAATGAATGCATTACGGACCAGACTCCCAGACCAATGAATGTATTTCGGACCAGACTCCCAGACCAATGAATGTATTTCGGACCAGACTCCCAGACCAATGAATGTATTTCGGACCAGACTCCCAGACCAATGAATGTATTTCGGACCAGACTCCCAGACCAATGAATGTATTACAGACCAGACTCCCAGACCAATGAATGCATTACGGACCAGACTCCCAGACCAATGAATGCATTACGGACCAGACTCCCAGACCAATGAATGCATTACGGACCAGACTCCCAGACCAATGAATGCATTACGGACCAGACTCCCAAACCAATGAATGCATTACGGACCAGACTCCCAGACCAATGAATGTATTTCGGACCAGACTCCCAGACCAATGAATGTATTTCGGACCAGACTCCCAGACCAATGAATGTATTTCGGACCAGACTCCCAGACCAATGAATGTATTTCGGACCAGACTCCCAGACCAATGAATGTATTTCGGACCAGACTCCCAGACCAATGAATGTATTACAGACCAGACTCCCAGACCAATGAATGCATTACGGACCAGACTCCCAGACCAATGAATGCATTACGGACCAGACTCCCAGACCAATGAATGCATTACGGACCAGACTCCCAGACCAATGAATGCATTACGGACCAGACTCCCAAACCAATGAATGCATTACGGACCAGACTCCCAAACCAATGAATGCATTACAGACCAGACTCCCAGACCAATGAATGCATTACGGACCAGACTCCCAGACCAATGAATGCATTACGGACCAGACTCCCAGACCAATGAATGCATTACGGACCAGACTCCCAGACCAATGAATGCATTACGGACCAGACTCCCAGACCAATGAATGCATTACGGACCAGACTCCCAGACCAATGAATGTATTTCGGACCAGACTCCCAGACCAATGAATGTATTTCGGACCAGACTCCCAGACCAATGAATGTATTTCGGACCAGACTCCCAGACCAATGAATGTATTTCGGACCAGACTCCCAGACCAATGAATGTATTACAGACCAGACTCCCAGACCAATGAATGCATTACGAACCAGACTCCCAGACCAATGAATGCATTACGGACCAGACTCCCAGACCAATGAATGTATTTCGGACCAGACTCCCAGACCAATGAATGTATTTCGGACCAGACTCCCAGACCAATGAATGCATTACGGACCAGACTCCCAGACCAATGAATGTATTTCGGACCAGACTCCCAGACCAATGAATGTATTTCGGACCAGACTCCCAGACCAATGAATGTATTTCGGACCAGACTCCCAGACCAATGAATGTATTTCGGACCAGACTCCCAGACCAATGAATGTATTACAGACCAGACTCCCAGACCAATGAATGCATTACGAACCAGACTCCCAGACCAATGAATGCATTACGGACCAGACTCCCAGACCAATGAATGTATTTCGGACCAGACTCCCAGACCAATGAATGTATTTCGGACCAGACTCCCAGACCAATGAATGCATTACGGACCAGACTCCCAAACCAATGAATGCATTACGGACCAGACTCCCAGACCAATGAATGCATTACGGACCAGACTCCCAGACCAATGAATGCATTACGGACCAGACTCCCAGACCAATGAATGTATTTCGGACCAGACTCCCAGACCAATGAATGTATTTCGGACCAGACTCCCAGACCAATGAATGTATTTCGGACCAGACTCCCAGACCAATGAATGTATTTCGGACCAGACTCCCAGACCAATGAATGTATTTCGGACCAGACTCCCAGACCAATGAATGTATTACAGACCAGACTCCCAGACCAATGAATGCATTACGAACCAGACTCCCAGACCAATGAATGCATTACGGACCAGACTCCCAGACCAATGAATGTATTTCGGACCAGACTCCCAGACCAATGAATGTATTTCGGACCAGACTCCCAGACCAATGAATGCATTACGGACCAGACTCCCAGACCAATGAATGTATTTCGGACCAGACTCCCAGACCAATGAATGTATTTCGGACCAGACTCCCAGACCAATGAATGTATTTCGGACCAGACTCCCAGACCAATGAATGTATTTCGGACCAGACTCCCAGACCAATGAATGTATTACAGACCAGACTCCCAGACCAATGAATGCATTACGAACCAGACTCCCAGACCAATGAATGCATTACGGACCAGACTCCCAGACCAATGAATGCATTACGGACCAGACTCCCAAACCAATGAATGCATTACGGACCAGACTCCCAAACCAATGAATGCATTACAGACCAGACTCCCAGACCAATGAATGCATTACGGACCAGACTCCCAGACCAATGAATGCATTACGGACCAGACTCCCAGACCAATGAATGTATTTCGGACCAGACTCCCAGACCAATGAATGCATTAGGGACCAGACTCCCAGACCAATGAATGTATTTCGGACCAGACTCCCAGACCAATGAATGTATTTCGGACCAGACTCCCAGACCAATGAATGCATTCCAGACCAGATTCTAACATTCTGATGACAACCTCATAAAGGTTGAAAAACTATGAGATAATTTTAAGCAAAAGCGACTGCAGATCAAAATAGAAATGGATTAATTAGACAGATTTTACCTTTTTTCTTGTTCTTCTCTATAAGCAAGAAACTTATTAATAATTTTCGCCTGAAAAATATAAAAGAAAGCAAATAATTAAAACAAGAATATACTGATACACATGGGTCATCACTAGTACTGGTTAGTATATATGCAGAGTGAACATATACTACACTGTCCTCCACTTCAAGGAGAGAAAGTTATGCCTGTAAGGATAGTATCATGAACGAACATATACGATGCTATACCTCATGCAAAAAAGAGGTAATGCCTGGGAAAATGATATAGCCACAAAACTGACGGTACACAACTAAATTGAGCATTGAAAAATAGTACCTTAGTCTAAAATAGTTACCTGGATTTAGGCACAGATAAAGAGTGGGGAAAATTATTGACAGTAGTTTCAGCCAGACGGGTGTTTCTCATGAAAGATTGGTGAGGGGGGGAGGATGAGAAATTGGAGCTCAGACGAGCACTTGCCATGGAAATAACGATAAAACAAAGACAGGCTTGCAACATCTCTTCTGTGGGAGAGAGGCTGCAGGGAAGAGAAAAGGGCATCCCCCACCAAACCACGAAGTCTATTTTGTACTCTGTCAAGGCAGGATAGGCTGTTTTTAGCAGTTTCTGCCCAGATGTGGCAGCAGTACTCCATCCTTGGACGTACTTGGCTTTTATACAGATAGAGAATTGCATTAGTAGTGAGATATCTTCTGGAGCTGTAGAAGGATCCCACCATTTTCCCAGCGTCCTTGGCAACAGACCTGATGTATGTGTTCCATTTCAGATCAGGAGTAAGGTCAAAGTCAGAAGCTTGTCAAAACATGGAGTCTCCCCAAGACGAGAGCCATCCATTTCAATTGATGCCAGATGGGCATCAGAAGCTTGGTTTTGGATGCATTAAAAATGACCAGCCACATCTTCCCCCACTGTACCACGCGCTCAAGATCAGAGGAGAGAGAATTACAGAGAACTGTCATTTACGACCTTTGATGTGTTTCCATAGATGGTCGTGTCATCAGCATAGATGTCAACGAATGATTTAAGTATGTGTTTTGGGAGATCATTGATGTAGATCAGGAAGAGAGTTGGGCCCAGGATGGACCCCTGAGGGACTCCAGCATTAATACTCTGGGCCTCTGATTTCTGCCCATCAACCACTACTCTTAGGAACCTATCGGAGAGAAATGATTTAATGATTGAGAAAACATTTCCAGTTATACCGTAGCTGGAAATCTTGTGAAGTAGGCCCTTATGCCATACCTTATCGAAAGCGTTCGGTATGTCAAGAGCAATTGCCCTGGAAAGGAAGCCTTTGTCAAGAGATTCACTAATTCTATGAGATATAAACGTTAGCACATCTGCTGTAGATCTTGTGGAGCAGAAACCATATTGCATGTCACTAAGAAGGTTGTTTCTGTTGAGGTGATTGACTACTTCTTTATTTAATATGGATTCATACAACAACTTACTCATGGCACACAGGCGACTTATTGGTCTGTACTGAGAGGGAGATGACTTTTCACCTGAATTCTTAAATACAGGGCATACTGATGAGGTTTTCCAGGGTGTTGGAAAGCACTTCTCCTTAAGTCAACACTTAAACAGTTTTGTAAGTATGGGGGCAAGTTCTGGTTCGAGTTTTTTCAGCACTATAACTGGAATGCCATCAGGGCCAGTTCCTTTACTGGAATCAAGGTTCTTGATTAGCTTGGCGACCTCACGCACAGATATTTGTATGTTGCATAGCGTGTTGTTCATTATAGGAGGAAATACGGGGAGTTGATGGTCTTTGTTACACTCACTATCTCGTCACTTTCTTCTTCATCTTGCTGCATACAGTTAGACTCTCTCTTACTCTTTCCTATATCTTTCTCTAGTCTATCCTCATTATTACTTTGACAAATATTTGATATATTAACATATATTAACAATGTTCACTTTTTAGGTATATAAGGCAAAGCATGCATCTTTTTATCCCAAATTCCACTTCACCTACTCTGTCTCCAAAATGGATCCAGATATCATTACATAAAAGGTTGAAATTGTGGTAACACTCACATATTTTTCAGCTGCTGTATTTTCTATGAACCTTGACCCATGACCAGGATTTCCAGTGCAATAAATTTTTAACCCTGAAAGAAAAAAAAAAAAAATAATCTTTTTATGAATCATAAATTCAATCTATTTGATTTAAACCAATTTTTATGGTATCTTTTGTCTATGAAATTGTTAGGTGAAAGTACAGCCTTTCCTTCCATCCTCATGCTAAGAATGGTCTTCTAAATAAAAACATTATTTTTGCTAAGATTTTGAACATTGGCCACCATTTTTATTTAATATGGATTCCAACAACTTACTCATGACACACAGGAGACTTAAGCAGTCTAAAAGTGGCGAATAAAAACAAAGTTTTTATTCGCCACTTTTAGACTGCTTACACAACCTGCCCAAAATATGCTGACGATATTGCAGTCTACATCCTGCATTCATATTAAATATTAAATCCTTAAAAGATTTTTCTTTTAAATTTGCAAACATTTACACTAGTGAATCAATATCAATATAAAGATTAAATTCTTTTAAAAATTTAATCTGATAATTCCCAAAAATGTCCTTTTAATTCCTATCTGTTACCATCATTTCTGATCTAATTTAATCTTAAAATGTTCTTCTCTATTATTATTCTTAATCTTATCCGGCAACTAATTGATATAAAATGATATTACTCTATTAGAAAAAAAAAAAAAATCAATAGGTGGATTTTGTTTTTAAGCAATTAAATTAAAATAAAAACAAGTGAAGCATGCATGGTCCCCATGTGAGCGTACAATGAATGAGGCAAAAAAAAAGAAATGACGAAGTCCATCATTCCTCCCCCCTTCATTTAGCCCCAAAAGTCCCCAAGGCCTTAACATATTTAAATTTGAGTTCAGCACCATGCAAAACTGCTAAATAGACATACACAGAAAATTTTGGACAAATATGGTAAAATAGTCCCAAAAATGGAGCGCTTTTATTAACCCTAATAGAGCCCCCGGCGCACACCCAAAAGTTATCGCAAAGTATAGACAAACAAAATTATATAGAAATCAGTTACAACTTTCAGAAAGTTTTATAAAAAATCCAAGGCATCATTTTTTTAAAATAAGAACAAGTGTCAATTTTAGCCATTTTAACCACGAAGTCACTAGAAAGGGGCGCAACTGGAGTTTTCCCAGAAAATCCGTTCTGTTACTTTTTACTCATATCATGTTTAATGTTTGTGCAAAATTTCAAAAAATTCCAAGGCGTAGTCATTGAGAAAAGGGCTGACAGATAACAGACGAACGGACAAGGGTGAATTCACAGGTCCATCCTCCTTTTGTCGGACGACCAATAATAGAATACTTGCAAAACAAATATTCTTACAAGATTTCAATTATTTAATTTTTGCTATAAATCAATTTCATACAGTACAGTTGAAATTTATGCATAAATTTTATTGGAGATAGTAATAGTCATGGATCTTGAAATATTGAAGAGTTGTCCCCCTTTGACCGTTATTTGTCAGTGATATGTATTGTAAGCGATTATTTCCCTTTGTGCTTTAACTGATAACATGTACTTTAAATGATGAATCCTGAATTATCTCCCTTTGTTTTGTTTTTTTTGTATAAAAAGGCAAATAGTGCGAAGTGCACTTCCTCTTTGGTCTATACCTTTTTTCGTGTAAACATGTAAAATAAACAGACGTGAATTTCGTGTGCAGAAGAAAATAGGTTGTTTCTTTGTCAACATCGATACCTTCCACGACATGAAGTTATTTAAAGAAAAGGTATGTTCACTTTATTTACTTCACAATTAACTAAGGTTATTAATTAACCTAACAAAGGTTATTAATTAAACCAAGAAATTTAATACTAGCTGACCTGGCCCGGCATTGTCTATATAATATGATCATTTTTGCAAACTGAATCTTGTGTTAAAAATGAACAAGGAATTCTAATTTTTTTATAATGTGAAAATCTGGTGTTTAATCAATAATATTCATAAGAATTAGCGCGGACGTAGAAAATTCCACAGGGGACTCATTCATATGTAATATATTGTGTTGACATTCTGTAGATGTTCAGTGTAAATGGAGACGCTCTGATATTATTGTAGCTTTTTTGTTAAAACTGCAAAAGTATTCATCTAAGCTAGCAGGAACGCCCGGCAAAGCCCAGTCGTAAAGTACGCTTAAAAATGATATTACTTGCAGATTTCGTTTATATTATAGAGTTTATGTTCTATCGATTTTTATATATTATAAAGTTGCCATTTCAATAATAAAAAAATATATTCATATGACTTAGGTGCATTAGCTTGAATCGAAACCGAAATAAAAACTTATGAAAAAAAATATGTATAGATATAACTTGAGTTCCTTCAGCCATAATCGAAACCAAAACGTATGTAGAATTCTTGATAAAATTATTTATAAAAAAATAAAAAATAGATGACTTGATGTCATCAGTTATAATTGAAACCAAAACCACAACTTATGAATTCTTGATAAAATTATTTATAAAAAAATAAAAAATAGATGACTTGATGTCATCAGTTATAATTGAAACCAAAACCACAACTTATGAATTCTTGATAAAATTATTTATAAAAAAATAAAAAATAGATGACTTGATGTCATCAGTTATAATTGAAACCAAAACCACAACTTATGAATTCTTGATAAAATTATTTATAAAAAAATAAAAAATAGATGACTTGATGTCATCAGTTATAATTGAAACCAAAACCACAACTTATGAATTCTTGATAAAATTATTTATAAAAAAATAAAAAATAGATGACTTGATGTCATCAGTTATAATTGAAACCAAAACCACAACTTATGAATTCTTGATAAAATTATTTAGAAGAAAAAAAAGATGACAAATGCCATCAGCTATAATCAAAGCCAAAACTTATGAAGAATTCTTGGGGAAATTATTTATTACAAGAAATGGAAATACATAATTAAACAACCTGGATGTAAACGTGACACAGAAAACAACACATACGCTATCATATTAATATATAAATTAAATAAGATTTTTAGAGAGGGATTAGTTGGTGTACATGTTCACCCAATTTTCTTTTATCAGTGTTTCATAAAGACATCAAACAATACTCACACCAAGGTGACCTTTCTCCATAGAAAACTGTGAAATATTCTGTCGGGTTAGCCAGACCTGAAGATATATAATGAGATGTTTAATACAACGTAATTTTAAATACAAGAAATGTTTAGGTTTTCTCTCCTTTCACTACCAATGATCAGTTCATTGTTTTACTTTAATTAAAATGTACAACTCTTTCTTTGATAAGTTCCTTAGACTAATTTTCATTCCAGATATAAAATCGAAGACTTATAGCCAACTCGTAGGGAAACCCAACGTTGCCCGGGATTGAATAATGATCAATGTTTCACACTCCCATATTTTTTATTGTCATCGAAATCAGCGAGATCTCCCATTCGTCAATCAAATCGATTGATTAGATGCTCTAGTTGGAGACCCATTGCAGTGCACCGGGAGGAAACTTCACATGCTTTCCTGCAGTAACAGTCCACAAATACATTGTAGTCTATATTACACTGTAGAGAACCTATTGTTGATTTTATAAAATTATTTTTTATATATATTGGCTTGAAGTTTAAAATGCAAAAGTCAAGTATCATAGTGCGATTATGCTTTAAACAGAAACCTTCATTTTGAATGAGCCCCTGTCATATCAAAGAACCTACTGTTGATGTATGTTAGGTCTTTCGGCTTCTGCAGTAATAAAACTTCTCAAATGCACTTGTGATGTTAGGCTGTGTAAGATGTTAAAATCACCTGTTCCTACTTTCATTGAATTGTTTTGATTATCGATACTTATTAAAGACATTCTGATACAAAACCTATCTAAGAATACTGCCAGGCACATAAATTTCATAAAAATCAGCCCAGCCATTACTGAATCTATAAGAAAAGAACTCACACACAAAGTTCTTTTTATATAATAGATAGATAGATCTATTGTTAAGATTTGTGGGAAAATGATTGAATCATTCTACCACTCAAGAGAGTGTATAACTCCTGATGTAATTGTCTACATACATAAGTATTAGATACATCCTAAGATGGCGTCACATCTGGCAAATGCTGCTCAGAGCACACTTCCTTACCATGACTAAGTGCAAAATTGACTTTGCAATCTAGTTAGAGATTATTTCTTGTTTTCTACAGTTCCTTTAAGATTGCTAGTCATCCTCTACTCAATCATCATAGGTGCTCAACTGAGCTCCAAGCTCTAGTTTCTCCTTGTAAAAATGTCACAGCTTACCACCATCAATACAAAGAGCTTTCCTTTCTTCCGCTTTGGATTAGAGTTCTTTTGAAATTATTGCATCATTTGACCATTAATACTAAGATAAGGGTGTACTGGACATGTGTGCTCAGCACACTGCTCTACAGCAGTCAATCATGAACCCTCTATTTTCATCAAGCGAACAGACTCAATACCTTCTACCTGCACAACCTCAGGATAATCTAGGAATCATCTAGCAGAAAGATGTCTCAGATAAAAGCATCAGTGATTTCAGACTTCAGTGATTTGGCTAAGCCAAATGAATAAATGATGGAAAGATCCCAAAAGATATTCATTATGACAAGCTCGCAACCAGCTCTATACCAGCAGGAAGACCTATCCTATGCTACAAAGACGTTTACAATTGAGACATGAGGGTAGGTGGTACGGAGCCAACAGGATGGGAGTCCATGGCTGAAGACTGTAGCTGCTGGAAAAAAGCTGTAAAGATGTACTCCAAGAGGAGTGAGAAGCGGAAAAAAAAAATGATTGAAATCAAGTCAAAGGAAAAGTCAAAGTGGAAAGATATAAATAGTAGAACCTCTATATTCAAACAAATAATTATTCAATGCATGGTTTTATTTTTGTTATTTGAAAAGAAAAGAAAACATGGTCTTATAATAATCAAATAATGGAGTTTTTGTTCTTTTTGATTTGTTTCATTATTACAGTTACAGGGAAAAAAAGAAACTTCTGGCTGCTACATTACCACTATGACCACCTTTATAACTAGACGCCATATATACCAAGCCAACTCTTACAATGTGTCACTGAGAAGATGACATATCATCTTATGTCGATCAAAGAACTGCTCATGCAATGAGACTTCTTGAAATATTATTTTGTGAAAAGCAATGAGATTGGTTGGAGAGACGAGGTTGCTAACCTTCAATTGTAAAATTAACATAAAATAAAAATAAAAAGCAAAAATTCTATGCCAACCTTCATCAAGAGCAAAACCAATGTTCATTTTCTTGAATTCTTCATGTTCCACAAATGCTTTCATTCCCAGGACTCCACCAATTTCTTCATCTAGATTCAAAGAATTAAAACCTTGATTTAATCAACAAGTTAAACTCACTAAACTTTTTTAAAATTATTTTTTGGTAAAACATTAATATTTAATTAAAAAAAAAACGTTTTTTTTAAAAAATTAAACTAAATTACAAATCCGAAAACTTTTTAATTTCTATGAAACATTAATATTTAGCTTTAAAAATAATTGTTTTTTTTTTATTGCTAACAAATAAGATGCTTTGTTAAAATTTATAATATAAAAAATGTTTAAAAAAATATTTAATGAAATTTGGCAAAAAAGCTCTTAAGAAATTACAAATTTCGATTATTTTTAAAAAAATATCATTAAAAAAATGAATGATTTTTTAACAAAATATTTGTATCTTAAACATACTTCTAATAGCATTTAGTCTGTTTATAAAAAAAAAAAAAAAAATTATTTGGAAAAAAAATTAAAAAAAAAAGAAGATTACTTGACATATTGATATACATGGTCTTCAAAAAGTCATCATCTGTTTTAAAATTTTAATAACACTAAAATACTGTATTTCTGATAAGAATACATAATAAACAATGTATGAATTAAAACAAATGTCATTCAATGGAATGTCCTGTACTTGACACACATTTTACATCACATTTTCCAAAATTTCTGGAATTAAATTCAAAATTTTTTCTTCAATAAATGACTTTAATTGATCAAACGTTTGTGTTTTTTATTTTTTTTAGAACCCTCCTCCCTACAAGAAACTCAAGCATAAAACAAATATATCAATTTAGTCTTCTTTTTTTCTCTTGTTACTACCTTAATCTCTTCACTTCTTTACAGTCGAATGTGGATCAGGTAGTGAAGATCGAAAAAAATGTTTTGTCATTAAATTTATTCCCAGTGTTATGGGTGACAGTGGAAGAACTTCCAAGTTTGAGAGTTAATGCTCTGCCTTTCCTTATTTAGGGTTTGTAATGCTTTTAGGGCACACCCTAATAAAATAAATAATTCGATACAAGCTTCTGAAATGACAAACGCAACAACTTCATAAAATGTAACGCAGAAAAGGTTTATTGAGGAGAATGTGGTATTTTCCTTGTAGAAAGCTGGACTCCGGCACCTGGTATTATCGCGGTAGTAATTCTAGTGGAATCGTCGATACCGTAGAGATAACACCGAGGTAGAGAGAGAGAGAGAGAGAGAGAAGAAAAGGAGGTCCGTTCTGTTTGGTGTCTCTCTGCGTAAGAATGAGTTGTTCTCCTTCAAATCGGATGCTGGCCGATTTCTTTTGGGGATAGGAAGTATCAATGCGTTGTACCCCTGACTGGTCAAGACGTGGCCAAATAGCACAGGGGAGAGGCATTGATTCGAGGAAGAAAAAAATCCCATTTGTTTCTGCTACAAGTTTATTTATGACCAATAAAAAATAAATTTTGATCAGGATAAAATATTAATATTGATTGGCAATATAAGTTTTCTTCATTTTTTAAACACAGATCAATATTTGCCTATATGATTGATGTAACTGATTTAATTATATATTCTTTGTTAAGAAAATTATTAATGTCAATGAAATGGAAGGGGGAAAGGAAAACTGTCTTTACTTTATATATAAGAAGATTCTAAAATAAAAATTACATAATTGTCTAAAGACAATTAGGAATTAGGAATGTAGAAAATACGCACCTGGCATAAAGGTGAGATGAATTGTCCGCAACATTTTCTCTTTTGCCATTAATCTACGAATTGCCTCAATGTACCTTGGAGAAAGAATTAAAAAAAAATATGGAAGGAAAATGATTTTGAAAAACAACAAATATTAGCAGCAATATATTTTTGAAGTCTAGAGCAAAATAAGTGTCAAATACAAAAAGTTACATAATTATGAGTGATAAGTTGCAGAAAATATAAAAATTTTTATACCATAGCTTTTAGAATGGTACAATATACATTATTTATACAGTTGACACCAGTTCCAAGAAAGAAACTTTATTCATGGAATCCATATTTAGGTTTAGGCACAGATAAAGAGTGGCGGAAATTATTGATAGTGGTTTCAATTAGACAATTGTTTTTTCGTGAAATTTTGGCAAGGAGGAGGGGCATACATTGGAGCTCAGACAAGCACTTGCCATGAAAGTAACGATAAAGCAGAGACAGGCTCTCAGTGTCTCTTCTGTGGGAAAGACGTTGCAGGGAAGAGAAAAGGGCATCTCCTACTAGGTTACAAAGTCTATTTTGAACTCTGTCAAGGCAAGATAAGATGCTTCTAACAGCTCCTGCCCAGATGTGGCAACAGTACTCCATCTTACATGGCTAAAGCAAAGTACATACTAGAGATCTTCATTCACCAGATGTGTCTACAAGTATTGTAAATTATTTCAATTACATTAGTTACAGTTATAATAAAATCTAAATAATTTCAATTATTTTTTTACTTAGTAGAAAAAAAATATTTTAAAAACTTTTTGTAGAAATATAGAATACTCACTGGATTCCAACACATTTCATGTCCTGAAAGAAATAAAATGATTAAAATTATACACAATAGTTTGGGTGCATCATTTAAGTGTAAATGTTTATTTTTTGGAGTCTAACACCATCTGATAAATCAAATTGAAAGTACTCATGAAAAAAAAAAATAGAACAAGAAACCCATAAAACTTATATACACCAATTCGACTGAATACTAAATGGACTATTTGAAAAAAAAAAAAAATTATTTCTTTTCAACCAGATCCAGTATGATGCCTTCTCTGCTACTTCTTGTACGCCCATCATAAAGTTCTTTACCTGCACGTTCATACAACAAAGACAATATCGTAGTATGTTGATTAGTTTTTGTACAACATATCCTCAAGCACCAATAGCCAAATGATAATACTCAACATTTAATCATTTTTTCCTGGCACTTAGTCAGCATATCACCATACCTCTCATCCTTTCTATCTTCTACAATTACAAAATTATCCTTCAAGCACACAGTCAGCTCCATAATTTAAAGCATATTTTCCTCATCTTATGCTAAAAGCTTTAGTCTTTGCTTTCTAAGTTAAGAACCAATGGAGAAATCAATGTATACTGGAGGTCTATCACAACAAACAAATTTCTACCTGAGATCCCCGTGCATAAATATCTCCATTTTCCTTTTTCTCAGCACTGAAGGGATCAACACACCATTTGTCCTGGAAGGGAAAAAAAGTAAAAAATTTAAATAAACAAATGAGTCAAAATGATCAATCAGTTTCAATCAATGAGTATCAATTTTTATATATAAATCTTTTTATAAGAACAAAAAAAAAAAAAAAAAAGAAAGACGCTTCTACACTATCAACGAAATTTCAGAAATCGTAATTCTGAAGTTCACATGTAAACAATGGTATCTACATATTCTTTGTATTTTTAAGATGATTATATCAAAAAATTATGAAAATCGATAAGGTAGAAAATTATTTAAGAAAATAGAAAATAAAATTTGATGAAAATGATCATATTTACTTATGTAAGACACAGGAGAGTTCAAAAAGGAGGTAATTTTCCGGTTCAATTTTTCACCTGCTAACATGATTAAAGTTTTTTTTTTTTTTAATAATTCAGTAATATTCAGGTAATTTCGACTGCATAATTTGGAAGCTAACATTGTAATTTATTAGAATTGACAAAAAAAAAATCAGTAGAAACCATTATTTTTCACCTGAAAACTTCACTTACTAACTACAAAATTTCGTTCTGATAGTGTAGAAGCGGTAAAAAAAAAACAAAAAAACATTATAAAACATGTTTGTTTAAAATGGCTGGAAAATCTGAAAAAAACAATGAAAATATAAAATTAAACCCGATACTTCATAAAGATGCATGTAATTAGAAATTTCAGAAATTGCAATGGTGAAGTCTCTAACGGCAAAAACTGATGACCTGGGTCTGTCAAATTCAAATCCAGCTGGGGTCATAGCACTACTTTAATTTATGTATGTTCGCAACCTTCACATTGTCCCTCCTGTAAGTAGTTGATTTTAAAAGGAATTGGTGAAACCAATGCCGACATCAGAAAAAAAATTGTATCATGCAGATTCTTATGAAATTTATTTTTTCTTATTTAATAGTTATACTCATTCCTTTAATGGTGTTCGTACAACACTCAAGTATGTCAACTTCCATATTTACCTAGCTTCTATTATTTTATAATTAGTAGGAAGAAAAATATTGTGAAATTTTCTGAAAAAAAAAAAAAAAATGCTACTTAGTATTTGCATGAGAGAGTAAGTAACTATGATGACTATATATACGCATTATTTTTATTGGCAAAAAAAAAAGAAAATGATACCCTTTATGCAGAGTTTTTTGACACATTATTAAACAAAAAAAACAATAAAGTTTAAAAAAATATTTTTGTTAGGTTAATTTCTTTAAATGTATAAACATGTATAATTAAAAAAATGTCCTTTAAACTTATGAGATGTTAACTTAAGTATTGGCACTGTAAAAACTACTGCCTTAGTAATGTGTACTTTGCCTATTCTTTGTTTTTTTCGTCAAACAATCAGGTTTTTATTTGCGCATGAAAAAAACTTTTAAAACACCATAACTGTTTAATAGTTGTGACATAATTCTTAAATGGATTATGTATTTAAATGAAAATTTAAATATTTAATTTTAGGCCAACGAGAAATGTATCTTTTTTTTTTGTTATTTTTATATTTTATCACCGAGGCAAAGTGAATATGGAAGGAAAGAGAGAGAGACAGAGAGAGAGAGAGAGAGAGAGAGAGAGCCAGTATGGAAGAAAGAGGGGGAGGCTAACCCTAAAAAGAGAGAGAGAAAGAGACAGTATAGGAGAAAGACAGAGGTGAGAAAGATGTTTAGCACAGGAGCTAGCAAGCTGGCAGATGACCCGGTCAATGACCATTTTCCGACCCCTGCTAGTTGCTAAGCAACAAAGAAAGAAGAGAGGGGTAAGAAATGAATAGAGAAGAGAGAGAGAGAGAGAGAGAGAGAGAGAGAGAAAGGGGAAAAAGAGGAAAAGAGACATTTTGGTACAGGAAGACATCCGCGCCGAGCAGAGGTGGAAAATTTTCCACTCCACCAAACAACAGAGAATACACCAATGTCAAGACCCCCACCCCCATCACCAATGAAAGTAAAGAAATAATGCCTGGGAAAACTCCATATCACCAGTGAAAGGAAGTAACGTTGGCAGCGATAAACGGCGAACTTTATGAATATGTGTTTTAATCCACCCGAAACAAAATGAAAGGAAAACCTCTGGAACACAAGGAAAGTAGGAGCCCATGTCGAAAAGGAAAATCCCATATCAACAGCAGAAGGAGGTGATGTCAATAGTGATAAATGGCGAACGTTACAATTCAAATTACGAACTAACAAAAAGACAGATATTAAAGACATTTATTTTAACCAACTGCTTGAAACAAAAGAAAATAGAAAAGAAAAATAAAATCAGTAAGTCGTCTTTGTGAATATCTCTCTCGTATATCAAGACAAAGAGTTCATTTTGCCATTTTGTTTGAACTGATGTATTTTTTTGTATCGATATATTTCTTGTCGGCATTGCCTTTCTTTTGATATTAGAATGAGATATCCCTTCCACACCCTCGTAGTTTGTTTTATTTTTATTTTACTTAATCTCATTCCCCTCTCCCCTCCCTACCATGGTTTAAATTGTTATAATAAAGTTAATTTTAAAATATTATCACAGGTGTTTGTATTCGTTTTGTTCTTGCATTTTTACTGGGTTCGTCCTCATGTTTTTATTTGTTTTTTTTATCCGTGTCACATGTGCGATAAATACTTGGATTTACTTACCCGTAAATTCCCTTTTATCCCCTTTTTGGTAATGTGTTGCAAAGATAAACATTTATTGGCTTTTGTCGTAAATTTCCTTTCATACCCCTACGTCTATTTGTTACTTAAATCCACGCTCCCCTTTTATCACATATGTTGCATAGTACATAGGTTAATTGTCTATAATATAAATCTCACCTGTCTGTTAGTTAGTGTGTGTGTGAATGTATGTATGTTTGTATATCTTGCTAAAACTTTCAACACATGCGACCAACACTGACAAAATTGGTATCGTTAGAAAGCTCGTTCTCTCGGCCGACAAATATCCAAAAATTGGCCAAAAACATTAATTCTTTCATCATCAACTGGGCAGTTTTTTTACAGACTAGCCTTATTTCGAATGCTGCCGATGTCATTTGTTGTGGTGGACACAGAGGTTAAGCAGTTGGCTTTTTCACCTTCTTTTTCTCCTACACATGACAGATTCAAGCCTGGCTACTGTGTCTATTTTTTTTTTTTTTCGCTCACGTGGGTACTCGCCGCTATTTGCATCTTTTTAGGGAGTTGGTTAATTTTTAAAAATCTTGTTCAAAACATTTTTTTAGGACCCCATTCTCTCTACACCCAGGCAATGCTGGGTACCCCCACTAGTTCTTATATAGAAGTAAATAAATTTATTATGTTGCCATTTAATTTACATATACGTGCAGACAGACATAGGTAATTTAGATTCACTCACTATCGAGGTTTATTATCTATATTCCCTTAGGCAAAAGTTTTGGCACTGTTTGACTGCCTCTATACTAAGTTTCCAGTGATCACAATTATAGGGATTGATTGTATCTATTAGCCTCTGTTTATGGTCTTGCCTGATGGTTACTTTTCATGTCTTCTTATGGTGCATTTTGCTGTCCAGCCTTGGTTCTCTACAATCGCTGATATAAATGTATTAATACATCAAGATTACTACGCTTAAAAAAATAGTCATGCTTTCTCTAAATGCTCGACTATCAAGATATGTTACATGGCGGAACACTATTGAACTCTTGAAATTCTCATGACACGCATCACCAAAAAAAAAAAAATTTTTCTACTCATAAAGCCCTTTTGCAATAAGATAGTTTAAAGGCTAGGTTGAGGTTAGAAGTTAATATTCTTTGTCTTCATTTAACTTGAAATCATTGCTTTATTAGACAACCTTTGGTTGCATATAACACACAGAGGAGAATGAATGTGTATATCTCCAATCCAGTGAAATCCAATTTTCAAATCATCATCACTATACAACCGGTAAACTTCTTTTTTTTTTTTTTTTTTTTTTTTAAATAAAGTTATAAAATTATTACTGTCATCACTTTTTCTTTTTAGAAATTTGTCCATAATAAAGGATGAATTGAATCTAGCATTGAACAAAATAATAAATCAAAGAGGATTTTTACCAAATATTCAATCATGTTTTTTTTTTTATTTCTCAAATTAAAACCTTAATTTACAACACCTCTAAGATATATGGAACAATCATGTTGACACACCTATTCTTGCAAGATCACCAAAGTTAATCAATGATGAGCCTGGCTAGTATCAAATGGGTAACCATTTAGGAACACTAGGTGCTGTATGTGCACTCTCCTCATCTCAGCATTGTTTCCAGCTGTTCTGAACTTTATATATACTTGTAACTGGAATTAAAACAGTGCCAACTCATGGGAGGTGTGGTTGGAGATTATGCAATTCCTGCCACAATAATTTCACGTGCAGGCACCCTTCAGTGGGTATCCATAGTCTGATAAGACAGAACGAAGACGTTTTAGACAAGAAATACCTACAAAGAATCTGTTAATATTGTAAATGAGCTAGATGATAAAAAGCATAACCAACGTTTATTGTTATGGAAAATTGATAACATCTAATGATTTAAGCAAACGGTTTATATAACATTTTGTTTTCTCTTTATCATTTGAGCATCCATATCATGTCAGTAATAATGTGTGAGTTTGTATTTATTGATACAAACAACTCTGCTTATAATGAAATGAAAACGTTTTTCTACCAACAACTTTTTGCAGCACACCAGTAAATCATTCAATGGCACACTAATGCACGACAGCACGATGGTTGGGAAGCACTATATTAGAATGGTTGAACCAACATTTAGTGAGAGGGGTTCAGAGAAATATATAGATAGTTAAAAGACAGATGACTTGTCTGCTTAATTATAAATTATGGTTAATCAAAACAATATAAACAGAATATTTTTTAAAAACATAACTCAATTCCAGCACTAAAGGATATTTTAGCATGTATTTTGTGTTAGTATATGTAAAATAAATTTAAAACATGGTTTCAGAAATAAATGTCGATTAATTCATATATAGCATAATGATAAAAGAAAAAAGGTATATAGATAATATGTAGTTTTTTTTTTAAATAGGTCGTTTTAAGCAAAAACAATATTACATCATTTCATTTCCAAAATATTAATATATCCAAAAATTAAGAAAATTCATCAAGTAGAAAGTTATTTATAGTTAAAAGTAATTTAGACGTTATAAAGTAGATGGTGAAAAGTTCACTTATAGGGGACATAACTTGGAATAAATATTTTAAACTACTTGTTCATGGCGTGCAATATTCATAGCGGTAGATATTTTTTTTTTTTTTTTTTTTTTTACTAAAAACACAATAGCAGTTGTTCTACTTGAATTTTCATAATTTTTGGATATAGTACAATTTTCGACGTGACAAGTAATTTTGTTTTTAAAAATTTTCATAATGTGATGGAACTCAGAAACTCATTTCTTTTTCTATAGTATATGCATGCCGGACAAACCAAACACTCTTATTATCTTGTATGGCTTACTCTTTCTGTGTTCCATAGTTGGTCCAGGCGACGCCGAATAAGCTGAATGATTATTATTATGATCGTTATTGATGTTATAAAATAGAATGTTAGAAAGAATGTATCAAAGCGAAAGGTGTTTTTTAGGATATAAATATTCATGTTAGAAATGAAAAGAAATGTTAATTTTCATAACAAACGCAAACAGGAATGTTAGCTAGATAAACAAGTATACGTGACGGACATCAGCCGATGGTCATGAGTGATACATGTTGATGACATCATTAGAAGGAACATGTTCCTGCATAACTAGGGTTTTAGTCAGTTAGTGATTAAAGCTTGAAGACAGAGAGAGAGAGAGAGAGAGAGAGAGTCTAGCCGACCAGTCGTAATAGACTGGAGCACTCAGGAGAGCAAGGGATCCAACGCCTATCAAATGTAAGGTCGTAGAATGAGCGAGCCATTTTCCAATGGGGAAACATACCAATTAAAGTTGCTGAAAAGACAAACCCGAAACTTGCTGGTTCTTTGAGATAAATCTTCTTTATAGCTTTCCAGCAAATAAAAACCAAAGATGGACCAGGTATGTTTGCCTATTGGCTCATGTAAATCCCCAGAGAACTGTGATCAGTCCCTTTTTGTTGTAAATTTATATGTCCGTTGACACGTAGTTTGTTCGGGTTGGACGATTATTAATAGAATCATTATTAATGTTATGACATAGAATGTTAGAAAGAATGTATCAAAGCGAAAGGTATTTTTTAGGATAAAAATATTCATGTTAGAAATGAAAAGGAATGTTAGCTTTCATAACTAACACAAGCACGAATGTTAACTAGATAAACTAGTATACGCGACAAACATCAGCTGATGGTCATGAGTAATACGACTTGATGACGTCATTAGAAGGGAGATGTTTTTGTATATGTATGGTTTTAGTAAGTTAGTGGTTAGAGCTTGAATGAAACAGAGTCAAGCCAACCAGTTGTAATGGCTCATAGCACCCGGGGGAGCGAGGGGTGGGGGCCTATCAAATGTAAGAAATGTGGAATGAGTGTGCAGCTTTCCAATGAGGGAAACATCTGTAATAAAGTTGCTGAAAAGAAAACCCGAGATTTGTTGATTCATTGGGATGAATCTTCTTTGCAGGTTTTCCGTCAAACAAAACCAAAGACAGACCAGGTTTGTTTTCTGATTGGCTGATGTAAATCCCTAGAGGACTGTTATCTATCCCTTTTTGTTGTAAATGTTATGTGTCTGTTGAACTGTATTTGTGAATATATTGACATGTACAAACAATACTAGACGTTCATAAATGCACTCATAAATATATACATTTTATATACATTCAATAGCCACGTAAACACATGAACGTTTATATATACAACTGTTAGACACAGTTGCTTATATACTCATCTCCACCATGTGATGATAGAATTTAATGTAGAAATATACTTACTGCAAAAACTGGTACAACATCTGTGTGAGAGTTGAGCATAATTGAGGGAAGGGATGGATCTTCACCTTCCAATGTCATTATGAACACCGGATGATTTGCAGAAAGCTAAAAGCAAAGAAAAGAAAAGAACCATATGCGTTTAAAGAAGATGACATAGTTTGCTTGAAGCACTGTATGTAATATAAATATATATGTAAATCAAACCTCATTTTATGAATGTCTCAGAACTGGAATAATTTGAATTTCAAAACAAAAATTCAAGGTAGAAATGCCTCAGTTTTCTAACAAGGTTTTTATTCCCGAACCACACCGATGGCAACTGAAGCATACCAACTGATTGAAATGTTAACAGTTCTGTGCAGGGTTGCTACTCCTGGGCTTTTAACTCCAGACCTGCTTTTATTTTTAAATTAATCTAGGTTTTAAGATTTAATGAGTTTTTTGTTCTTAGAAACTATATTTTTAAATACTTACTAAAATTTAAAAAATTACAAAATGTGTAATAAAATGCTAAAATATTAATTCATAAAATGATCCGAATATATTTTTTTTACAAAATAAGGTTTTATATTATTATATTAGTATTAAAATCAATAATATAACTGATGCTTAAAATTTTTTATATTAACCCATTTAATGCCTAAAAAAATCTATTATATAAAAGTTACTTTGTGTGTATGTAAGTTCTTTTCTTATAGGTACCAAAACAATTTTACAAATTTCACACAAAGCTAATTTATGTCTGGCAGTGTTTTTAGGTATGCTTTGTACAGAAATTCATCTGATAAGTATCGAAAAATAATCCAATCTTAAAAATAGCTTTTCTCTCTTACAGATAATAAAGAATAATTTTTATAAAGAAATATTTTGTTACACTGGCAAAGGGAGATAATAAAATTTCAGCAAATCATTTCTTAAAAAAAAACAAAAACAGATTCATTATAATCTAGAAGTATAGTTTAGTGGTAGAACACTCAACTACTCTGTTCAAGCCGGAGTGTACCTCACCATTTTATTTTAATTTTTCCTCATTAATGAAATCAATTTATGATAAAAGAGGTATCATTTAAAATCTACGCACGTCGAAATTCAAATATATAAAATAAAACGTCAATAATTCAGGCAATTGACTTTTTACTTTTTAGACAAGGTTAATTTAAATGGAATCAACAAACTCCCTAGCTACTTTTGATTGCATAAATTTTGCCCTGGAATTAATTAAAGTCGTTTGTTTGTCTTATTGGGAGCAATAACTCTAACATCATGCTGGCAAATGAATACAGCCAGCCTCGGCCCAACCAGAACAGTTTTGGCTGGGCGCCAGACTCTGCCGGGGAAGTAGGAGGAAGCTCTCAAAGCAATGACTTATGCTACCAGTCACGTCGACCGAATCCACCAGTGAAGGATTCCAGCAGCAGCCGTCTCAGTAGCAGTTCAAACAGCCTTTATCAGGGCTAATAAGTTTTTCTACTAATGCGATTCACTACTGCTTGCCTCCTGAGACCCACCAGCAGCAAACTTCACTTCCTGGCTCCAGCGCCTTCCTGCTCACTCCTGCAGGCCTTCCAGCTCACTCCAGTGGCTTGCTGCTCATTCCTGCAGCCTTTCCAACCCTTGGTGCCTCCAGCTCCCTCCTGCGCCTTCCAGTTCCTCCTGCAGCTTTTCAGCAACCTTGCTCCTCCAGCCTGCGACCTCGATCCTCCGATCTGTGACCTTACATGCACCTGGCTCCCTACTGACCATTCGTTCCTTAACACTGACCCTTACACTCTCAGTGTCATCCATTCCATTAACACTGATCCCACGTTCTCAGTGTCCACAGACCATTCCGGATTGCCCTGACAGCCAGCCAATTGTCCAGACCCAGCGAGAGACCGTCTAGAATACCTGTTCCAACCCTCCAGACCTTAGCCTCCAGTGACGTGTGATCTTCTGGACAACCAGCATCCAGGTCATACGATTTTTCATTTCCTTTGCAAATAAAAGGCGAACCCTCGTCTTTAACTAAACAACCTGTGTCTGTCATTCTTCTTTGCCTTTTTGCCTATGTCTAACTTGTTAGTTGTTGGGTCGATTGTCTCCGGACGACTGATCCCCACAACAACACTTATTGAAGTATTTATACTACTTATCTATGGATATAAAAAACACTTACTGCTTAGGGTGCCCCATATTTGGAGGGATATAAATTTTTCTATGACTTAAGCAGCTCACAATCACAGTATGACATGTCATATCTAAGAAGACATTGCTATTTCAAAGACATCAGCCCATTTCTTGGGGGGTCTCTCCTGTCTTAATTAAGTACTAGCTATTAAATACGAGTTAAATACCCAATGTTGCCAGGTCAAAACATATTGGCAGGCAGAGAGTTTAGTCACATACTACTTAAAATACACCGAATATCTTAACTTGTTACCTGAAAGTAGACCACATTTATGGAAGCATAAAACGCATCTATCTTCATTTCTGTAAGAGTTATTAAATTGTTTTTTATTTTATTTTTTTTTAAAACTTAAATAAAGGTTACTTCTGGTTTTAAACACAGCGGATGTTGGATAATAATTAAAAATAAATAAAAAATTAAATCACTTTAAATAATATTTCTAAACAGAATTAAAATAATTTGACGACTAATAAACATTAATAATATAGAGATAATTATTAGAATAGATTTTCTTGAATAAACAGAATATACAGAAAAATCATGCAGGATTAAAAGTGTACAAAAGTTCGTTTTCAGTATGAAAATTAATTTGTAAAACGGTGTACCTTTTGTATATATTAATCAAACTGTGAACAAACAGACAGACAGGGATACAACTTTATTATAATAGATTTCTATCATTGCTGGCCTGTCGTTTGCATGCATTGCAACTATGCAATGCAATAAACATGCAGCATGGCACATGTTTACAATTCATAAGAAAATAGTTCATGTTGAAACTGTATAAAAAAACAAACCCGATAACGAAAAGACATTTCTATGCTTGTTACACGACAACAAATTTTGCAGCAGTTGAAGAGGATCGCATGACTTCAATTTATGGCACCTGGGTGAAATGCAGGGTTGCGGAATCAGGAGATACGATTTAACTTTACTTTATTCAAAATTATTTAGCCTTTTGGTTAGGATCAAAGTTTAATATCTGTTCTGATACAACACTTCATCTTTTCTGCATTTGATAAGTGAAGGGTTTCTCCCGGACTGAAGCAATTTTTATGTTTATCCTAATTTAGAGTGCCTATCTTTTAGGGACCTGGATTACCACCTCCCCACTTTAAAAACCGATCCTGTGCTTAACTATGGCCACATATAGAGACAAGTAAATAGGGATTTCTCATTTTAAAGTTTTCCAATATTCAGTAGGTTGATTTTTCAGAAATAAAAAAATATGGTTCTGACTCATAGCATTCTCTTCTTACGAGTCCGACTAGCTCCTACTTTGACTCCTTCCAAAACCTCCGATTCTGCAATCCTGGTAATATGTCTAGTTATTCAATAAACATCCTGTAATTTTTCTTTTTTTCAGTTTGCATATATTTCTAACTAACCTGGGTGCCCGACGTCACCTGGGTGTTTGGAGGTGTGTCTTGAGAAAAAAAAAAGGAGGAAAAGAATACGAGAAAAACCCCCAAAAAACTGACGTCTTTGCTGTTGCGCCCATTGCCAAACCGAAAGCGAGGTATGTTTAAATTAAGCTTAGTCAATCGAAAAGAAGGGGATAACTTTCGAAAATACCGGCAAAAAAAGTGACTCCTTCCTGTAAAAACGTGCCCAGTTGAAGGTGAAGGAATGAATGTTTTTAGCCAATTTTTCGATATTTGTCATCCAAAGGGTCGATCTTCAAAATGATATGGATCTTGTGAAAATCTATTGCCTCTGTCGAAAGTTTTAAACAGACATGCATACATACATACATTTAAACAGACATGTGAGATTTATATTATAGATAATAGTTGTATCAGATATTTTATTTTCTGAACTGACAAATTAAAAAAAAGAAATCATGCTCATTATTAATCAAAACGTTAACCCTGAATCCAAGAAACTTGTCAGCCAGCGGAATGGGGCTGTAAATGAATGATAACATTTAATACTACGATAAGTGGACTAATCTTCTTTACTTTAACAACTACATAAAACCTCAAACACTGATTGTTATAGCAAATAACACCTTACCGGAGAGCTCATCCTTCAAACTGTTCCCCTTAACATTCACAGGTAACATGAATTGGAATAAATACATTGAACATAAATGAAAAAAAAAAAAAAAAAAAATTCAGAACTCCTTTTCACCAATGCTGCAATTCATACAAACTCCTTTTAACTTAAACTGTAATTCACAACACCAACTCTTAATGTCCATGCTCTCTTCTGGCTGCCAAAAACTCGATTCCTTGTTCTTTCCAATTTGTTGTTATAGTCACTATTCCCTGCATATGCAACTTGATGCCACATCTTATTATAAATTTTCCTAATGTCTGTGTGTGTGTGTGTGTGTGTGTGTGTGTGTGTGTGTGACGCGATTTATCTCAGCCTACAGGCAATCCACCCAGGCAAGTAAGGTACCGAAATGAAGCTTATGACCCAGCAAATGTTCTAGTGATATTTATATCCATGTTTGGTGTATCGAAATGCAAAAAAAAAAAAAAAAAAAAAAAAAAAAAAAAAACAACGATTTACTAAACAACGTTTTATTTACTGGATATTTTTCCGGTACAAGGACTCAAGTTTGCCCAGCTTATATACACAAGAACCCATCTAAAAAATTAAGTTTTTATTTTCTTTTATCTTCCCTGATCTTATTACCTGACAGGCTAAACAGAGGTGCTGCTGCTTGTATGAATAGTATCTTCTATTAGATTGAGAACATTGTCAAGGCTGCTACAAAGAAGCTGAGCTCCCTATACCATGCTAGAAGATTACTCACACCAGAGCGTATCGTATATTTTTATAAAGCCATAATTCAAATAATTCACCCATGTATGGAGTTCTGTTGTCACATCTGGGCTGGTGGATGTACCACTAGTCTCATTTATAGACAAGGTCCAAAAACTGAATCTCAAATCTATCATATTCTCCTCGCACTGTTAGACAAGCTCCAACCTTTGTCCCATCACTGCAATGTTGTATTTCTGTGCCTGTTTTACAAGTACTTTAAATGGAATGTGCGGTGATGAACTCCTAGCACTTGTTTCCCTGTTGGACATGCCTACCCGACTACCAGCAAAATACCCCCCCCTTGCACTGTTGAGGTTCCTAAATGCTAGAAAACTTACTCGAATAATTTTTTCCCTCAGACTACTAAGCTTTGGAATTCCATGCCTGTTTTCTACTTCTCTAACTGTACTAACCGTCAGAAGTTTAAATGTAATGTGAACAAACATCTCGCTGCTCAATTCCCCATTACCTTGTTAGATACAATCCCCAATAGTAACTCCTTATGATCCAAATGGCAATATGCCTTGTTTGGGATTAAAAAAAAAAAAAAAAAAAAAATCATTGTGAAAAATTTTTTTGTTGTTATAATGCTGCATGGTGGCCATTTTGAATATTTTAAAGGAAATTAATGCTATTTTAAAATATATGTCTTGACTTTCCTAAGAATCATTTCTAGAGCAAATCATGGCAAAACATTAATTTGATAAGCGTTTTCAAGTCACGTTTGTTGTTTATCATCTGCTGTGTGAGGCAAAAAAAACAACAAAAAAAAAACATAAAAGAACTAATATCTAGGACAATGACACTCAAATACTGCTAAACATAAAGAGCCAAGTTGTTCCCCAGGACTTTGTTCATATAACCAATTTAATAAAAGCTGATATTCAAAACTAGACGCTATCTAAGATAGCAATCTATACTTAGGATACATATCATGTACTTATTATCATGCTAAATGTGAGCTGATCAACAAATGTTTCTCTAACACTTTTTATCTCTGTAAAAGGGGTTATGTTTTTGGTTGAATTTTTTTAGAAGATTTATCATTGTTTTGTTTTGTGTACAGCTTAGTTTCCACATGCTATGACTAATCATTACCAAACTTGATCCAAATATCAGCCATGGCTTAACTTAGAACTGACTTAATTTGGGGGCGTCCAGGTCAAAGTCGGTGAAAAGGTGATAACTGATTCTGTTCAAAGAGATGCACTACTCGGTTCATACTGTAGCCAATGAAGTCTCGTATATTATATGATCTTAACCATGGCACGTTCAGACAAGGTTGAAATTTTGATAGATTTTCAATTTCCAATTTTTGCAAATTTGATATGTACCTGATGCTCTTTGATGACAATAATCACCATGCAAAATTTCAGATTGATCAGATAAATAGTTTCGAAGTTATAAACATGTCCATGTTATTTCCTTTTTTAGTGATATATAATGAAACTGCTTATATATTATTAATAAAAAAAACAAAACAGATCTTATATTTAAAGGCAATAAAAACTATGCATAAAACCTGGCTCATTGGTAAAATGCTAGACTGTAGATAGTGTAGTTGTAAGTTTGATCTTTGTTGATGGTTGATCTGTGCTGATGACGGGTGATACCTAGAAATGTAGGTTTTGTGAATACTTTCAAGAGATTAGATAGGCCTACAAAACTTAATACACTTGGTTTTTATCTGTTCAGGTACTCCCTTATACTAGAAGGATGATTAAAGTTGATCAGATTCTTTCTTCAAGTTCAGCAGGATCAGGAAAGGACCTTAACAGACTTCGGCACTTCTGCAGAACACGAACCACGCTGGAACAATGGTGTTATGTAGAAATCCATTCTTTACTGTTCTGTATCTTCATCGTTAATAAACTAACGCACCACAAAATTGGATCCAACTTGAAAAATTAAATCCAAAAAAAAAAAAAATGTAGGATATAACGGGCCAACTTACCAGAGTATAGCCACTCGGAAGGCGGGTGGGGTGACGATGCTAATCTACTTTCCAAAACAGTCGATTGCTTTCTAGCTATGCTATCAAATGGCAGTTCTTTTATTTCCTTTTTTATGGCGGCTCCAAATAACCAAAAGTTTTAGACCAATCAGAAAAAAAGTTTTATTCTATTTTTTTCTTTTTATTCTTTAAAGTTTATTATCATTTATATATACATTTTTATTTTTAGTTTATATTTAATAAAAATATTAGAAATACGACGCCACAATACCTCCCATCTCAGCATTGGAGATATTATATTGTTAAAAGTAATGGTAGTCGTCGTTTCTGGAGAAAACTACTCTTCTGCCTGATTTTGTCGTAGTTTTTTAATCTTGGGGAAGATCTACTGATTTTTACTGGTCAGCTTCTTCTGTAGGCGTACTAGATAAATCGTTGGCATCATTTTCAAATGATTCTGCTGTAGAATTTTCAGTAGATGAAATTTCCTGTTCAGTGACATTTGATTCATCAGGAACTTTCGCAGATTTCTTTGATTCAGGATGTCTATTTTCAAAAGATTTGATATATACTGGCTTCAGACGATCCACTGAAACTGTATCACTCTTACCAGAACTTAGTTTTATAGTAAAATATTTTGGATATCTTTGAAGAACTTTATAAGGACCCGTGTAAGGAGTTTCAAGTGGACGACGAACTCCGTCGACTCGTATCCACAAGTCCAGGTTCTTAGAACAGCTGGGATATATAACTGAAAGTGAATTCAGCCTTCAGATAATAGTTTGAGGTCTAACTTCTGCATTTCTTCTGCTAAAATGTTAATTTTTGGATAAGAAACATCTGAAGATTCATTATCAATCATTGGTCAAGTAAGGATTTTCCAGTTATTGCTACAGATGGTGAATAATTATCCTCATTTTGCATATTTCTCATACTTAGCAGAATAATAGGCAATGCATCAATCCAGTTTTGTTTTCGAGCAACAATAGCCGACTAATGTACGGTGTACACGCTTGATTATACCGTTTGATTGAGGGTGGTAACTCGTCATACGCAAATGATGGAATCCTAAAAGTTTAGAGAGTTGACTAAAAAGTTCACTTTCGAACTGTGCTTCTCTATCGGTTAATAGATAGAGAGGCACTCCAAATCTAGAGACCCAAATATTTAGAAAGGATATTGCAACTGTTTCTGCTGTAATGTCAACCCAACGTGTAAGAATATATACATGTAAGAATATATCTGGCAGATGATGGAAACATGGAATTTTTAGGAGTTACTCGATTAAGAGGACCCACTATGTCAAGATGCACAGTTTCAAATTGACTCAAAGGTAGATTGAATGGCTCAACTGGAGATCTTGTATGTCTCGTAACGTTGGATTTCTGACAGTTGAGACATTCCTTGCACTATTATCTTATCTTATCCATTCCAGGCCAATAAAATCATTTTCCCAGCGTCCCTGGCAACAGATTTGATGTACGTGTTCCATTTCAGGTCAGGAGTAAAGGTCAAGTCCAGAAGCTTATCAAAACATGGAGCTTCCCCTAGACAAGAGCCATTCATTTCAATTGATGCCAGATGGGGATCAGAGTGTTGATGATGTAAGGATAGGAGCTTGGTTTTAGATGCATTAAAAGTAACCAGCCACCTCTTCCCCCACTGTACCACATGCTCAAGATCAGAGAAGAGAGAACTTTGTCATTTACGGCCTTAGATGTGTTTCCATAGATGGTTATGTCATCAGCATAGATGTCAACGAATGATTTAAGTATGTGTTTTGGGAGATCATTGATGTAGATCAGGAAGAGAGTTGGGCCCAGGATGGACCCCTGAGGAACTCCAGCATTAATACTCTGGGCCTCTGATTTCTGCCCATCAACCTTATGAGCCTATCAGAGAGAAATGATTTAATGATTGAGAAAACATTTCCAGTTATACCGTAGCTGGAAATCTTGTGAAGTAGGTCCTTATGCCATACCTTATCGAAGGCCTATGATATGTCAAGAGCAATTGCCCTAGAAAGGAAGCCTTTGTTAAGAGATTCACTAATCCTATGAGATATAACTGTTAGCACATCTGCTGTAGATCTGGCAGAATGGAAACCATATTGCATGTCAGTAAGGTTATTTCTGCTGAGGTGGTTGACTACTTCTTTATTTAATATGGATTTCAGCAACTTACTCATGACACACAAGAGACTTATTTGTCTGTACTGAGAGGGAGATGACTTATCACCTGAATTCTTAAATACAGGGCATACTGATGAGGTTTTCCAAGGTGTTGGGAAGCACTTCTTAAGGCAATGCTAAACAGATTGTAAGTATGAGGGTAAGTTCTGGTTGGAGCTTTTTCAGCACTATAATTGGAATGCCGTCATGGCCAGTTGCTTTACTGGAATCAAGGTTCTTGATTAGCTTGGCGATCTCACGCACAGATATTTGTATGTTGCATAGCGTGTTGTCTGTTATAGGAGGAAATACGGGGAGATAATGGCCTTAGTTGCATAGGGTAGAATTAGCTGCAAAGTTCTTGGCAAATAGTTTGGCCTTGTCTGATGCTGACGAGATGACCGCAATGCACGCTTCTGCTCAGGATCCTGTTTGCTATTTGCCAAAACTGGTGGGAACCAAGCCGCTGCTCAGCTACTTTGGATTTAACAGACCGAGCATATAGCTCTCTTGCATTTTTTATTTACAGTGGTTGCTGGCAGTCCTGAAAGCAGCTTTAGTCTCAGTGCATCTATTACGTTGGTAGCTATGGAAAAGTGATTTCTGTGTGCAATGGCAGCAGCACATTCTGGGGAGAACCATGGTTGGCTGTAAGGTTTTTGTTGGAATTTTTTGGATGGTATGAATTGGTCTATGCCTACAAGTAACCATTCAGTCAGGTCTGATACTATAGAGGACACATTCTTTTTAAACATGGAATGCAGGGATAGGTCAGATATAAATGCACGGAAGCTATCCCAGTCAGCCATAAAGTATCGATATGCAGTACAGTGGAGAGGTACGTCTGAAGACTTATTACATTTCATTTTTATCTTAACTGATACAACCGAGTGGTCGGAAGATCCTAGAGGAGATAGAACGAAACATGAACATAGCTCAGAGAAAGTTGTGAGAAAAAGGGCTAGAAGGCTGGCGTACTGACCGGAAGTATCGGGCACACGGGTGGGTTTGTGAACAATCTGGGCGAGGTCATAGGCAATGGCGAAATCATAACAGAACCTCCCCTCATCATCTGTCTTGTTTGAGTGGGTCAACCATTCCACATTGTGGATATTAAAGTCACCACAAATGTGGATGTTAGCTGAAGGATGAGCAGACAGGATGTGGTCAATTTTCTCAGATATACTTTTAAAGATAGTAACCCCGCTGTTGTGGGGGCGATAGAGGGCAAATATAAATGCAGTGGTGTAAGCAAGTGCAACCCGGGAGCACATATAAGGTAAATTAGGGTCTTCACTGGAGATATCTCTACCACACAGAAAGCCATCTTTAATGTAGGCACATATACCATGGCAAATCTTGGGGGTCAGATTTAGATGTTGTTAAAGTATCCTTTTATTATGAATTCATCTAAGAAGGATATGTCTGGTTTTGTCTCCTGTAATTGAGTTTCAACCTCTGGAAGGTTGGAACATAGACCCCTGATGTTGGAGAAGGAGACATGGTAGTAGGGGTCTATGTTGGAGGATGGGGTTCTAGGTTTATTCGTGTTTTTTTTCTGGAGATATTTCATGTTGAGGATTTGGAATTTGTGGAACAGGTCGACAGACTTGGTTAGAGCAGGACAGAGAGGGAAACTAAGAGAAAAAAAGACAGGAATTTTTTTTTTGTAGCACATAAGGTAAAGCCGTAACAATTACCCACTAGTATGGCATCGAAAGGCCCCACCAGAAACTACTGCATGGTCCAAAATCCATTCACCAGATGGCAATACAGCAGCCACAGTACTTTGCACCTGCTGATAGGACAGCCTCCTTAGTGGTTAATCCAATGTTTGGGACCCTGACTATTAGGCGGATAATGTCAGCCCAGATGAAACGTTTACCTCCAGCACCCTTACTAGTGACATGTCTACAAGCATAAACATAGAAACAGAAAATTTCCGACATCTCAGGCTACTGTTCACAAAGTACTGCCGACCTGGAAAACAGTTTTTTTCTTCACCCTTTGTCAGAAAAATCACTCATTGGAAATGAGGACTGAGAGACAAATAAGGAGAAGCGAGAGTAACAAGAGCTGCCGATAACGCATCCACAATGCTTTGTCTATTCTCCTTTAAAAAAAAAGGTTCAAAGGACTTATTAATATTTACTTATTAAAAGGTATTTGAAGATAAATTCCCCTCCCATATTTACGAATGAAATGAAAATGGAATACATTACTGTAATTTCCATTTAAAGGTATTAAACTTCTTTCTTCTTATCCAAGAGACACCTCCAACAAAAGAATTATAATAAGAATGTAGCACACAAAAAAAAAAAAAAAAAAAAAAAAAAAAAAAAAAAAAAATCGGTGGGAAGTTATCACGTGTTGAAATATTCATTAAACTTTTTTCTTCTTATTCAAGAGACACCACCAGCGCATTTGAAGGCTTTCCATTCATTGACTCTTTGCTTTCGGGTTTCCGGTGATTGTGGCAGACGGGGTGGGAGAGGGCCGTGGTGAGAGGGAAGATTTCATTTATATTTATAGAGAAAGTAAAGCAGTAATCCTAAAACAAATTTTTTTTTCTTCTTTTTCTTTCTTTATGAATCTTATAGAGGATAAGTATGCATTTGCTCAACTCTGACATTAAAATAAGACAACATAGGATTGAATTATATGCATACAAAACAGAACATTTATTATGAACAATGAAAAAACATTCATGCCTTAGTTTATCACCATACTTTGCTATATAAGAGTATGTGTGTATGTGTGTGTGTGTGTGTACACGTGTGATTAGGAACATTTTCTGAAAAGTTCATTAGTCATTGTTGCAAGATAATCAATTGTTCGTTACAATCCATTGATTTACATGGTTATAAGACAGTTTTTGCATATAAGTCGTTTCATTAGGATTCATATTTGCACAGGTATACAGGCAGAAAATTGTTCTTTATGCGTATGTGGGAGAACAACTGAGAAAAAAAAGGCATCATCTTGGTTGCGTGTCAGGATCAAAAAAGAGAAAGAAGAGAGGGAAACAAATTGTCAAAAGGAAGTGACCTCTATGATTCTAAATCAATTGGGCAACATCGTTTGTGTGCTGCATGCACGTGCTTAATTTGTGTGTTTGCACCACACATGAAACCTGATAAAGCAGCCATAATAGTTTGCTAAAATCTATATATCCTCCCTCCAACTAGGAATTAAATAGTAGGGTAGACTAGACTCAAGCCTTGGTTATACAACTTTTTCCTACGAGAGCAACGTTAGACCCAAGTATTTTATCGAGAGTAAAAATGAAGTGGTTATAAGTTGATAATCGAAATATTTCAACAGCCCCTATTCTACAATTGAACATGAGATTTTTTCTGCTAAAAAGCAAGAAAAAACTTTTTTCAAAATTTTAATATATAATCAAGGTTAATAATCACTTGCAGACAAGGGTTAATGCGATGAATCTATTGTCAGTTGAATGATGAAAAATATTATGATAGGGTCGAAAAGGATGATGTAAATAAATGATGAATTCAATTTACTTCAATAATTTGGTATGGCAATCCAACATCTTCCGCCATTTCTTTAAGGAATTCCATCGCACCATCTGCAATAAAAAGAAACAAAACATTTATTCGTAGTTTAAATCTTAAATCCAAAAGGTTGGGAACTCATTTTGCAGACTAAGTTTATAGAAGAAAAGTAACAAATTTTTGGACCATGTACAAAATTGTTTAAGATTAAGGTGAGTATGTTAGCTTGTACCACTCGATAAATCTTGAGCCTGACAGATATATGGTGCTACTCCCCCCCCCCTTTATTAAGCCATGGTCATAAAACCATTAGCAATAGACAAAGGCTACCTAGCTAATTAAAAAAAAACTTAGAAGCATCATGATAGTCAATACAGAACTCCAAAAATGTGACAGTGGTACATGTTCATTCACACAATTCTGAGGCAGCAGGTTCAGGACTGCAGAATACAATACAAAAGAAGATCGCCAGTATATCTCTGAGCAAACACCAGTGCGATTATGCAGTGGGTCAAATGTGAATGTATATCATTACAGGTTTGGTCTGTTCAGCTGCAGCACAGGGCAATATTTAAGCATTGCAGTGGGGCAAGAACCATGAAATAATCTGTAGGCAACAGAAGCAACTGTTACATTTTGGCAAGTAGACAGCAGATCTAATCCAAGCAAATCATATACTCCAGAGGCGACAGGGTTGTGGCAGGAATATGTAGTCTATATCTGATGGCACGACACTGTAGATGCTCAAGAGAATCGGAGAACACCTTGCCAACTTTTCAAAACAATGGAACACTCTGAATTCTGTGTGTTAATTAGACATTGCTTTCTGATGGGAAATATACTGTTCAAGCAAAACAATCACTTTATAAGTGTTATCAGACTTTATTCCATCAGAAACAATGGTCAAGAGGTGTTATGTTTATTTTATATGTGGTTATACAGATACAAGTGATACTGAATACTCAGGTCAATCAATTTTGGCAGTAGTCGAGGAAAACAAAGAAAAAATAAAGAAAAATCGACAAACTCGTTTTGACCAATGATAAATTTTAAATTGTGTAAGGTAGCAGAAGAGTTAAAGATGTCAGAAGGCAGTGCATTCCTTCAACCAATTTTTTCCACACGACTGCAGGATTATCAGAATCACCAATTAGATATAAAAATTAAATCAAAAGTGATGGTTCCACTCAGAGCACAGTCATTGCTAAAACACAATCCCTCTTTGATAAATATTTTGCATGTGAAGTTTATCCATCCCTTTATAGGGAACAACCTTTGTTTTGTTCACAATACTCCACAAGCTATCTTTAATTATTGCCATTTTACTCTGTACTTTCCAGACAGCATAAGTTGTACCATTCAGCAGAACGCAATAACTAAGTTTTGTTTCCATTACCATTGCATGTTATAAAATGACAAAACCTATTACGACTGAAAATTCAAGATGTCTGAAATAAAGTTCCACATGGCTTATGTTTGAGGTGCCTCCTTGGCCCATAACCTTTAATTCTTAAATCAGACCTTGGTTTAAGTGAATTTGATATTCCAGATAACTCAATAAAAGTTTAAGGTTTCCAAAATTTGGAGAGGGTTTTATTTTTGTGTTTTGATCTGGGTGTGATATTTCATATATGTTTAAAATGGAAGTTTACAACAATAGGAAAAACAATGTTCGTGAATATTTTTAGAGTTCTTCTAAAAACATTATCTGAGATTTTGAAGAATTCTAAATCGATTAAGAGTCGTGAGTTTCAGGGATCAGGTAAATCGTATTCAAAATTCTCTGCTCATTTGAATAAATTATAATCCATTGAAAGTTGTTTATAAGAGTCAATGTTCTTATATTATAAAAATAGTTCAGTGATAAAAATTGGGAATATTTCAATTGATGGATTCTTTTAAATGAGCAAACATTAAGGGATCCAAGGCGTCATTGTGTGTCCGTGTTCACTAACGTTTATGTGCACTTGAGTGGAGAAATGTTGCAGAGATTAGCACCTAAAGAGATACACTCAGCGAAACTGATCCATAGACTCTGGTCAACTAGGTTCCACTACTTTATTGAAGAAAAATCTGGCTTTTTAAAGGATTTAGGTGTCTCCCAGAAAGACCATTTCAAATAAATTCAGAAAGTTTTGATTGGTCCAAAATATAATTATTTTTATTCAGGATAGTGTATACGCAGACGATGTGTGTGCATTTACGTATTTTTATTTTGGACGTCGATGTGTAAACATTGACTGCTACAAAAACAGACATATTTTTCCTTAACACATGCATGAGGTGATCATTTGAGAGTGAGAGAAAGGTAAAATGTAGTACCATTTGCGCGAGCCTTTTCTAGTCTCACACAAAAACATGCATTCACATCTCAAGCTATATTACTTGTCATATACATACACGCGCATGTCCACACACATACATATATTCATGTTCACGTATATACACTCACATTCATGTGTATACACACATATACGCTAACGTACACACATGTACTCATACGCGCACACGTACGCACACATGGACAACGTCATTTCCCCTTTCAAAGGAAATCCACACATGCGCAAAAGACCACCGGAAACAACTATAAAAGCAAGAGCAATAAGCAGCTTCTTTCTTTTCCAACTTGCCTTCCGAGGTGAGTGGTCTACGGACCATTCGCTGCTGTTTCAGCACATGCGCGCCTCACACCACTTATTAGCAAAAAGCTAACAAACAGTACGTACACTTTATATGCTTTCTATCTCCATAACCTGGATTGACTTTCTTTCTCTCTCTCTCTATCTACAACTTGTGCCAGAGAACACCTCCACGTAGCTGACCTAACATGGCGCACAGTTTAACTGATGTCAACCCTCTATCCTTTGTCTTTGTCTACACGCTGGACCATCATTCTCATTTCCACTACATTACTCACTTCTCTTCCCACGCGCGAACAAACGATAGTGACCCAAACGTGAGATGAACACACATTTCCTTTTCTTTCTACACTACCAGTCCCACAACAAACGATGGTTACACCCGAACACGGACATGAACATGTGTTATACCTAAAACATTCATTTTTCAACAGTAAATAAACGACACGTTTATTTTATCCAGCAATTGAGTTTTTGTTTCCTTCATTCCATTAGTTTCATTATTTTCTTTTTTAACGGGATTAGGATATATATATCCTAGTCCTCTACACATTACAGGAATTAACAGGGAAAAGGAACTAAGAGTAAATAACTAATTCCTCAGAACAAGGGATATCTGGTTCAAGGGAGATAACTATTAACAAACCGATACTCATTGATAACTTTAACAGTTGCACTTCAAATTGTTTCCATTCCATACCCAAATTATTTTCCATATATAGCTTCCCTGTAACTACTGGCTGTTTGCACAACTCAAAATGCTCCAGGGGAAAAGATTTGGATCCAATGAAAAAGTGACAGAAACAATTCTGTGTAGAAAAAGAAAATAGCATCAAATTGTTAGAGGAGCATTGGAATCGGTGTATCACCCTAGAATGAGATTATGTTGGTGAATGAAATTGATTTTTGCATAAAAGCTGTTAAACCTGGGACTTATTGAATACGTTATTGCTGAAGTATACATAGCGCTTATGTTAAAAAAAAAAAAAAAAAAAAAAAAAAAAAAAGAAGAAACATTCCAGTTACGGGCCAGAAAAGAGCTGAACCTGATGAATCACAAGAAACAAAGTTGATGAAAGAGTAGATATGACGTCACCGTTTTCTCAGGCTGACAGTATTATTGTGCAAGAAAACAGTGAAACTTGCACAGCTGCGTTTACAATTCCTCTACAACCATCACTGCATTTTCATTTTCTGAAATGTTAAAAACTAGATATTCGTGCTATTAATATTTAAGCTTTGTCACTGTAAAAACAAACAAAAAAAAAACAAACAAAAAAGTCGCATCTTTAAAAGTTTCATCCTTGTTTTATTAAAGAGTTTCATTCTTTGTATTTTTTAAGGTTTAAAGGCTAATTTGAAAAAAAAAAAAAAAAAAAAAAAAACTCACCATAACATTTACTTTTTAATTAAAAAAAAAAAAAAAAGTTGCAGCAGCTTTAGGTGTATCAGAATTTTGGGGGAGTTTTTGACACCCCTAACAGAAAACTGCAAATAAAATATAAAAAAACTCGTAATTTCTCTTTTTAAAGTGGGTTGTTCATTTTCTGTATGGACTATACTTCCAAAATAAACTATTAAAGTTGTTTGAAAAATAGAAATATTATTTTTTATTTTTTAAAAAACAGTGTTTACAAAGTGCTGGCGCACCTTCATGCAGCCATTTTTTTTTTTACGTATGAAATCAATTGAATTTTACGAGTGAAATTTTTTTCAATTTTTAAACTTTAAAAATATATCAAAATTTTTCTATTGGTTCAATTTTTACGATGTTTTCAGGGTCAATGTGAAATGTTATGCTCTTTCTAATATACCGAATATAATATTTTAGACAAACGTTTTTTTTTTTTTTTAAATTCAACCCCCTCCCCATTTTGAAGTGTCTATTAAAATTTAAATAATTAATTTATGTACCAAAGTTTTATATATCACAAATTGAAGATAAAAGATCAATAAAATATTCTAATTTAAAACAAAAAAAGTGTTTTTTAGAAATTTACTTGTAAAGTCCAAAGTTTAAAACCTTTTTTTATTAAAAAAACACGTTGATTTTTTTTTTTTTTTTTTTTTTTTTTTTTTAAGTAGAAGCTTATGTTATGCTTAGAATATCAAGTAAATATGGGACGCTTATGACGATTTTTTCTATTTCATTCAATATTTTCTTTTTTTAGATATTAAAAAAAAAATTCAGTCGATAAAGTATTAAAACATATCAATCAAAAACTCATTGTATTAAGAGAATAAAAAAAAAAATTTAAAAAAAATCGGTCAACTGTTTTTTTTGTTTAACGGTAAAAACTTATAAGTGAATATGTTCAGTTTTTAGCTACGGAGGGCCAAAATACTAATTTTGGTTTACAGCATGCATTAAAAAGACATTAATTATGTCCCTTTAAGGAACCGGAATATAAAGGCAAATAAAAATCAGACTTGTCTCCCTTTATTTGAACATTAAAAAAAAAAAAAATGTGAGTTCGCATTTTTTTTTTTAATCCTTGTTTAAAAAAGTATTTTATTTAAAAAGGACATGGAATATAAGTATAAATTCTTAACAATGAACAATTGACCTACTCATCGAATAGTAGTTTTTATAGGTAAGTGATTTTTTTTGAATTTATATATATATATATATATTTTATAATCGAAGGAAGTAAAATTTTGTTGATTTTCTTTAAACGTTTTTTAAAGAAAACCGATTTAAAAAAAAAAAAAAAAAAAACAAATATTGCATAATTTGCTATTAAACCTGTTATTTTTTTTTTTTAAATTTTGGTCTTTGCTCCTTTAATTAAAAAAAAAAAAATTAGGGTTTGAATTAGATTTTTCAAGTTATAAGCTTCGAAAGACAGTAAGTCTAAATATTCCAGTGTTTACCACAAATTTTTACTGACAATTTCTGACACTGCTAATGCAGCGTGTTTGAGGGAGCATTTATTATTTTGAAAAGGAAAAAAAATTTGGCGGGTGTAGCCTTATTTTTTTTCATCTTGGCTTAAACTTGGCACTTTTTGGATTATTTTGTTGTTTTTTTTTTTTTTTGGCCAGAGATTCTTAATATGGGGACAGGAGGGTGTTGTGTACCTATTCTGTACTTTTACCTAAGAATTTAATAAAAACATATCGTAAAACTTTAATTAAATTCTATTAAAAAAAAAAAAAGTGCACTCACCAGCACCAAATAAAATTTGACTGTTTTTCAATAAAAAACACCAACATTCAGTGACAGGTAGGTACACGATAAAAGTTTTTGTTTATCGCCACAAGTGCTAATCTGGACTTGCATCAATTTCCCTGTTAATAATTACCTATAACTATGATCCCTGGAAAAAAACAAAAAAAACAACAAAAAAAAAAACATAAAATAATCCGAAAAGTGCAAAGTTCAAGCCAAAATAATAATTAAAAAAAAACAAAAAAAAACGTATATTTTTACGACCTGCCTCAGTGTAGTATAAACATCCCCAACCACCCCATGTTAAGAACGGCTTTAGGAATAAACACTCAACCTCCCTATGTTAAGAACGGCTTTCGAGGTGGGGGAGGGGTTTATTCCGAAAGCCGTTCTTAACATGGGGAGGTTGGGATGTTTTTAATACGCTGGGACACGTCGTAAAAATTTACCTGGAAAAAAAAAAAAAAAAAAAAGCCCCCCCCCACCAAAATTCTTTTCTTTTCAGAATAATGAACGTTCCCTCAAACGCGCTCTGCATACAACATCGGAGTCGATGTGTATTTCACGGGGGGGGGGGGGGCTCTCGTGTACCTCAGCCAAAACGATTTTCTTATAATAGTCGCGTAAAGACTACATTTTGTGGTAAAATCCCTTGAGAGCGTATTGTGGTTATATGAGAAAATAAAGCCGTGTACGCATTATAAGTGTTTCTTTTCTGTGTCTTATGTTATACATTAGTACAGTAAGGGTCATTTCGAGTTAAAAGTTTATTTACTGCACCCATCTGAACTAGAGAAAATCATGATTTAAATGTTGTACATTTAGTCAAGTAAAAAAATATTGAAAATAATAAAAATTATTCAGGTTTTATTTCAGCCTTAATGTTTTATATAAAAATAAATTTCTATAAATTTTTGTCCAAATAATTTACGCCGCTGAAATACACATTTGCCCCACTTCAAAGTTTCAGACTAAAAACCCCCAGAAAAACAGACCCTAATTGCAGCCACATTTTCTCGACTTTTTTTTTTTTTTAAGAAAACGCAACTCCAAGCAATTGTTAAAAAAAAAAAAAAAAAAAAATTGCGACTATAATTGAAAATACTGTCAAGTCAAGTAATCCGTAAATATCTTCTAAAACCAAACAGAATTATACTTCAATGGCCCGTCGTGCCGTGCAGTGACTGCCATCATCTCACAGTCACACGTAGGTCAAAACGTGCGCGCACGAAATAAATTTAATAGTCTAATAGTCGTTTGCTTTTTATAAATGGAAATTGAACAAAATTTAAATATATTACAAATTCACATTTTATATAACTTAACACATTAAAGATGGTAAATCCGGTACGTATGTAGAATACGGACCGTGCTGAAATAACGTTATTCGGTGCTCGTGCATTTATGGTACCGCGCTATTTTTTAAATAGTAATTTCAGGTTAAATTCAATTTTTACGTATTTATAGTGTAAAGATGGGGTCCGACAAGGCTCACTCTGAGTTCGGGGAAAGGTGGGTCTGTCACCGGTGTCAAGGTAGAACCTAACCCCTTTGAATAAACGCGACAAAAAAGTAGAGATACTCTTTTAGTTTTGAAGTTTATCAGTTTAAGTTTAATAGGTATGGGTTTCTTTTAACTTATTTTTCAAAACAAAACACCTCGCAATTTTATAAACAAAAAAATACTGTGAAAATTGAATTTAACTTGATAATCTGAAATAAATAAATAAAAAGTAATTCTGCAAGTACCATGCAGTGCAGTAGTGGCAGTGCCAGTGAGTGCACCCAACAGAGAATATTGCCTTAAAAATGCCCTTTTATTCGAAAGAGTTAAATAATGGGGGATTAACACCATTTTACAATTTCGGATAAAGCTGGCAGGCTGAAGTGAATATTTAAATTAAACCACAACTTTACCGTAGTCCGGGTTGGGATGCACGGTTTTAATCCGTAAATATCTTCTGAAATTGGTCACTGCTGGATCTTCGCATTCATTCGGCGTTGCCATCGGGATTAAAAAAAAAATTAAAACTTTTGTTGTTCGATGTTCTGTAAAATGGTAGTTGTTATTCAGACGCCGTCCTGGAAAGAAAATGAACAACTACTGCGGTTCATTTATGATTTGATCAAAACACACGCATGAAACGTTAGGAAAGAGTTGTAGCGAGGGGAAGGGAGGGAATACCTTTCTTTTATGTTTTCTTTCATAATTATCTCCTCCTTGTTTACGAAAGTGCGTTGTTCTGATTTTATTTGTTGGACCTTGACCCAGGGTTGTCAAGCTGGCTTTTTTAAAGCCAAATTTCGCGAATTTGGCATTTTTAAAGCAGTTTGGCCTTCAAAATTTCTGTTTGGCTTTTTTTTTTTTTTTTTTTTTTTTTCAAATTTGGCCTTTTTCAGATCCATTTTTTTTTATAAATATTTATTTAATAGTAATTATTTAAAAAAAAGAAGTCATAATTAAGTAATTTACAAAGTAGTTTGGATGTAAAAACTTGCAGATTTTTTTATTTTGGCTTTTTTTCTATCCATTCATGGATTTGCACGAGAAAAACAGCCACCGGAATCAACATCTGTTAACATTTGTCATATCAGGGGGAAAAAATATTTTTCTAAAGACTAAAGGGCCGTACTAAGGGAATCTCGCACCTAAATGTTTAAATTTGTTTTCACACCTACTTACTAAGCGTTTACATGGAATATTTTAGAGATATTTTAAGTTGATACCCCCCACCCCACCTCCTGAGTAAATTTTATATTGTGGCAATTGAAATAATTCTTCTCTAAGAATATAATAGACAAATAGAATAGACAAATAGGAACTTATGTATAAATTGTACCAATAAAAATGGCATGGAAAAAGTGGCACTAGTAAAATGTTAAAATTGATTAAATGTGAAAAAAATAGCAGAAGTGGAAGATACAGATAAAAATCTTATGAGTTTGTGAAAATCTTGGATGCAATGCGTAAAGGGAAAACATGAAGAACTTTGGCAAATTAAAAATAAATCATATTTATATTTAAAAATAGATGTGGAATCTCAGCTAATAACCAACTATCTTTCAATCATGCCATCATCTTAGAAATCTGTCGATTATACTAGCATATTTACTCGTTTTAAGCGTTTTCTTCAGATTTCATGTGTAATACTAAATAGATGCTAACTCCAAAGGGTTACAAATGGCATAATCTTTAAAAAAAAAAAAAAAAATTATATCGCCTATAAACATTTCTTTTATTGTAATCTGTCCCCGTCTTGAATCAATGTTTACGTTAAAGTGTAGTACCTGTTTTGATACTATACTTTATCTAGTCTGTCCTTCATCAGTGAAAGAAAACTTTTTCTAAACTGGGGCAATTTTTTTTTGCTATCGGAAATAAATTCTGTGCTTTTTACTTTTTAAGGCGATTTCATCTGGTTCCACGATTTTGCCAATCATACTTAGATATAGGAAAAAGTTAACTACCCTAAAAATTTATGATGGCCCGAAAATGGAGGATCATTTTATGTTTGATTTATATGCAAAACTAATTAATTAATTTAAATCATAAAATATTTCTTTTATGGATGTTCACACCTAATCATTTGAAAAAAGTAGAATTATATTTTTAAGAGAAATAGCTGAAGGTCTTCATCTACTTTAACTTATAGATATAATTGCATTTTAATTTGAAAAACTTCTTACCGTTATGCTGGTGCTTCTCCATAAAAATATCTGTTCCAAATAAATGACGTAATAGACAAAAATAGGTATCTACACCAAAAATCTGATCACTAGAGTTTATGTATTTGTGGTCTTATCAGTGGCAAATCCGAAAAATACAATAAGATAATTAAAATTCTACTCAATAATTTTCCTAATTTGAAAAAAAAATTACTTATGCCAAATGCAGTAGGACTTAATTATTTACCGACTAGTATACTTTTAACATGCTGCAACTTTAAAAAAGTTTTATATTCCAAAATGTTAATACATTGTAAATGATCTTTACACACAGGAAAAAAACAAACAAATCGTCACTTGTAGCATAATTCGTGAAATTTGCAAACAAAATTATTTATCTTATCACTCAGTCAGAGTTCCAAGCCTCCCGACCTCCATCCCAACTAATATAAAGTTAATTTTTTTACAAATTTCCAGGAATTAAATCCCAACAGTGAAACACATCCATTTTTTTGTGTGAGATAAAATAAAGTTTTAGCGATGCTATCACAGTGATTCGACAGAAACACTCAGTGGTAGATCTTGTTTCTTGTCTAGGGCAATGAACGCCATTTTCCCCACTCCCAACACATCCCACCCTCAAAACTGGGAGTGCTTGAGTGCGACATATGCCTGTGCAATTAGATTGGGTTGACCTTCATCAGATGGGTTGAGGGTACTGGATTGACAGTTCCTGGCTGCTGTTTCTGACTGGTAGTACTGGCGTCCTAACTCTTTAGTAGCGCTTAGAGCGGTTGCTCCATCAACAGTTGTATAATATCGGGATGTTTGTAGTGCCATGTCACACATGGAAAGGGACCCTGCACTCATCCCCGGTGGGCTTTCTTGAGGCCACAATCCTAGTTGGTGAAAGGTCAGTTGATGGTCTACTTGTGAATTCTGCATAACCTCTTGTTCAACTCCCCCTTACCTAAACTAAAGCTCTTTAAAAAAAAGTGATGACAGTACAATCAAAAGTTAAGCTTAAACCAGGCTTAGGGTCAAACAAATCCAACTTGCCTCCTCTCTTGAGGCTTGCATTCATGAACATCCCTGGGCTTAGAACTAATTTAGCTGATGTTGAAGCATTTCTCCTAGCAAATACCCCGGATATCTTAGCACTAAGTGAGACTAACTTACACTCCTCCATCGCCTCTAACTACTTTAACATGCCTGGATATCTCCCACTCTGCCGTAAGGACTCTGACAGACATATGCACGTTCTTGGAGTCTACATTCATAATATCCTCCCCTTGACTAGAGAAGTGAACCTAGAATCGGACGATCAAGTCTTTATGTGCTTTAGACTAAACGTGCAGCACAACATTAGCTACTTCTATTTTCTCTACCGCTCTCCCTCGACCCAGGACTGCACCATAATAAAGTCTCTGACAGCATAGACGCAGCACTCTCCCTCGACACTAGTGCACAAGTACATGTGTTTAGTGACTTTAATGCCCACCACAGAAACTGGCTTGGATTCTCTACTTACACAGATGGAGCAGGTAGCACAGCACATATCTTCTCTATATCTCACTCCTTATCACAAATGGTTACGTTTCCAACCCGTTTCCCAAACCAGCAAGAACAACACGCATCACTTCTAGATCTGTTCCTGACCACAGTTCCCGATGATTGTATAACGAATGCTAACAGCCCACTTGGGAACGCTGATCATGCAGTGATAATGGTTGAAATCGCCCTAAACTCTAGAGCAAAAACTGAAGAGCCATTGCTCAAAACAACGAGATATTATAAAAAGGCTGACTGGGAAGCCATCAGAGATGTTATCCAAGATGCCCATGGGGAAATATTTTTCCCTTCCTGCTGTGCACAATTGAGATCACTGGATGGCAATTGAAGCACATGTTTCCATGCAGAAATTTTATAGCAAGTCCCACTCTCCTCAATGGTTTACTTTACTTCTACTTGCTCAACTGCCATTGCTCAAAGGCAGCATGCGTACCACAGATTTAACTGACATAAGTCCAGTTCAAACAGACAGAAGTATATAGAAGCTAGAAGTAACTGTAAGAAAGAGATAGTGACAGCTAAGAGAGAATTTACTGAAACCACCAAAAAACACATCGAAGCACAAAAATTAGGAACCCGTGACTTCTGGAAAATCTACAACAGTGCAGTAAATAATGGGCAATCAGCAATTCCCCTACTAACAAACAATCACGAGGTTGTTTGCTCAGCAACCGAGAAGGCTAACATACTTGCCAGTCGGTTTGCCTCAAACTCCACACTGGACCCCTCCAACCATCCCCTCCCTGACTTTTCTTTGCAGACAGACGCCATGCTAAACGATCTGAAAATCACCCCTGCTCAGGTGCATGCTATTATAAAAAACCTTGACACTTCAAAAGCATGTGAACCCAATCTCATCCCGGCTGTGCTATTAAAAAAGTGCTCCGCCGAAGTAGCTCCAGTTCTCTCCAAACTCTACAACAAACGCCTTAATGAATATTGCTTCCCGGACTACTAGAAAACTGCTTCTGTGGTACCAGTTTTCAAGAATTCTGGCGAAAGAGCTGACCCAATAAATTATCACCCCATTAGCCTCCTCACACTTTTTTGCCAAAATATTTGAGTCTATAATTAACCATGCTCTAGTTCATCACTTTACAAATGCTAAATTTCTAACTGACCAACAATATGGATTTAGGCAAGCCCGTTCCACAGCAGATATCCTAACTGTAATCTCTGAGCGTATATACCATTCACTGGACAAAGCAGGGGAAGGCAGAGCGGTAGCTCTAGATATATCTAAGGCTTTTGACAGGGTATAGGCTGAGGGTCTCCTCAGGAAAATTAGATCATATGGTATCACTGGAAGAATACTTAACATAATTAAATCCTTCTTAGATAAGAGAAAAATCCAGGTTGTCCTCGACGGTCGTACATCTAAACAATATGATATAAATGCAGGAGTGCCTCAAGGGTCTATCCTTGGGCCTCTATTATTCCTAATATTCATAAATGACCCCCCCCCCGACAAAATTGCCTCTGAGATGGGTATATATGCTGATGACACCACACTCTATAACAGGCACGACAGGAAAACAAATGAATACATATCTAAAGAAATGGCGGAAACACTAGAGGATGACCTCCAA
>NC_136483.1:139057721-139330221 GCF_053919585.1 Euprymna scolopes
ATATATAATTTATTATTAATCAAATATTTATTGAAATGAAAAAAATAAAAAGGAAAACTGGAAACTCAAACAATTATTTTGATTCTATAAATTTATAAATAATAAATTGAAGAGTTTAAAAACCAAATTATTATGAGTATTACAAACTTTTAAAAATCATGTGAATTAAAATAAATTTAATAATTATCAAATAAAAATTAAAATAATTGGAAAACGGCCAAATACAATCTTTTAAGTCCAAACTTCTAAAAATTTCAAATTTATTCAAATGTGATCAGACAAAAAAGTTGTATGGGCTACTGCTACCCTGCTTTCTTTCCTCATTCTTAAGATTACTCTTCACTTTTTCTTTTTAAGTAGACCATCATAAAGGCACACAAATCCACAGTTTTCAACCAGATCACAGCATGGTGTATTCATTTCATGATTTCACATTTTGGTGTGAACTCATAAATACTTAACCAATGAAAATGGCTTGTCTATTATTCTCTTGAATTCAACTGATTCCAATATATATAACAGCTAGCTGACCAAATATGAAACAGCTCAGTTTTCATTCATTGAAGTTGCTATTAAGTCAACAAGTAACAACAGTTGCCAACATCAATCCCAAAAGAAACAAATTACTACTACTTTCAGCAACAAAGGTTAGTGCCAAACACAAGCACACAGACACGCTCATATCATTCATCAAGTCTAGCCTTTGAATTGAACAAATATTAATTTTTTTCTTCGTTATCCCTTTAAAATGGCCAAGTGGAAAAATAGTTATGAAACTGGGCATAAATATAATAAAGCCTGGGAAAAGTCATATCCATGGATCAAAAGTGCTGATAATTGTCAGCGAACATACTGTGTGTTGTGCAAAGGGAAGTTTTACCTAAGCAAAGCAATATTTCAACACACGAAAAAACAAAAAAGCATCAAGATAAAACACCAAACAGGAATATTTCACAAAGTTCTCTTGATAATTTTATATGTAAAAAATCAAATAACCAAGAAAAGGAAGCAGAAATAAAGCTTAGTTTAAGTATAGCTTGCCATTCTTCAATCTATTCAGTTGACCATATTGGTGAGATTGTGAGAAAATATGGTGAAAAATGTGTTCTAGAAAATATAAACGTGCATAGAACTAAGTGCACTGCAATAATTAAAAATGTGATTTCGGCTGCAGTAAAAGAAGAACTAAAAAATGATTTGAAAGACAAAAATATGTTTTACTTGTGGATGAATCCACTGATGTAGTGACTCAGAAACATTTATGTATTCTCGTTAGATTTTACTGTAATAAGAATGAAAAAAATCCAAACAGCTTTTTTGTCTATTGTACCAGTAATCGAAACTACTGCACATACTTTGTTTGACAAAATAGTTAAAGAAATAACTAATTTTGGTCAAACTCTTAAAAACTGTATAGGATTTGCTAGTGATGGTGCAGCTTCTATGGTAGGTAGTAAAAAGTCAGTGTGGTTACGAATTAAGTCTGAATCACCAGGTTGTATTCAGATGAAATGCATCCGTCATTGAGTCTTTGCATCGAACATGCATTCTCAAAGTTACCTACTAATGTTGGTTTTCTTTTAACTGAAGTGCCATTATGGTTCAGTAATAGTGCCCTTAAACGAGAAGAATTCAAAAATTTATTTGAAATAATGAACCCTGTAGACGAAGAAAACGACCAAGAGAGAAATGTTCCTCTTCCATTTCAAAATTTATCTAAAACAAGATGGCTAGTAAGAGGGAAAATTTTATATAATATTTTGACGAACTGGGAGGAATTATTAGGTTATTTTAGTACTTGTGAAGCAAAATTAAGTATTAATGCAAAATACAAAAGTCGTCTGCTAAAAGAAATGCTGGCAGATAGGATTAATTATTTTTATATTTTGTTTGCAACTCCAGTTGTTCAGGAATTTGAAATGATAAATTCATTATTTCAACAAGAAAACGATGATCCACACGAACTGTTAAAACAATTGATAATGCATCACCAGAGTTTGTACGAAAGACTTTTCAATAAAGATGGAACATGTAAAACTTAATAAAATGTTGACTTTGGTGCTAGTTTCAGTCAAGAAATCCATAAGTTAACATTAACTGCTGGCGCACAAGTGGACAAAAACTACAAAATAAAAGAAGTGAAATCGAGGTGTCAAGCTATGTTGCAAGAAGCCTTAGATCAAGTGGAAAAAAGACTTCCCGAAGCTGCCAACATGTTTAAAGGACTTTCATTTCTAAACCCTGATAAAGTTCTTAATCAAAGATTAAGCTTGAAGATTTGCCATTTCCACATATCATGGAAAATAGCTATATAATTGAGGCACAATACAGAAAAGTTGGTTTGGTAGAATGGTGTGAAGAACCATAATTTGCAGAGAGTGGCATTCCTCAAGAATCTCTTAAATTCTGGCAAGGTGTAGCAAAACATGATAATTTTAAGGAACTTGCAGCATATGCTTTAACATCACACAGACACGTTCACTATTATATATGAGATAGCATTTCAGCCTCGCGTTGCCCGGGTGTTTGGAGGTGTATGTTGAGCAAAAAAAAAAAAAAGCGGTCAATTTTTTTAAATTTGACCGCTATTATGACCCCTTAACATTTATTGTTTTGGGCTCAAATCAAGTTATTAAGATCCATGTCCAAGGAGCCTATATCTAAAATTTCAAGTGTTTAGACCCAAAATTGTCGGAGGACTTTGGTAGAGTTCTCAAAGGTGAAATCGTTGAACTTTGACCCCTTAACAGCCAAATTTCTGTCTCAAAACGAATTACAAAGATTTTCCCACATCTCAGTACCCAGTATATCAAATTTCGCGTCTGTAGACTGAAAATTGACAGTTATTGCGTTGGAAAATGTACACAGACAGACACACAGATAGGCACACAGACACACAGATACACAGACACGTTCACTTTTATAGATATACTAGCATTTCAGCCTGACGTTGCCCGGGTGTTTGGAGGTGTATGCTAAGCAAAAAAAGAAAAAAAGAAAAAAAAAAGCGGTCAATTTTTTAAACTTTGACCCCTATTATGACCCCTTATCATTTATTGTTTTAGGCATGAGGATTCACTGGCCATGCTGGTCATGGCCATTAATGACGTGAAAGATACTGTGTTTCAGGTGGTCACGGTTCATACACCCAACACCGTGCACGAGAGGGTCTCCTTCTACGGTCAGCTTGACGCGTTCTTAAATTGTCGGAAGCGGGTAGTGCTAATCGAGGATTAGAATGCCATATTAGATTCCGTGATAGATAAGGTAGGAGGCGAAGCTAGAGGGTTGGAGTGATGCGAGCCCAACCTGGCTGATCTAATGGCTAGATGCAGTCTGGTCGACAGATTTCAGGTTGAGCATCTGGGGGAAAGAGATGCGGACGTGGACCAATAGCGTTTCCTCCTATCCGAATACCTATTTGGACAGGATGCTAGTTAGAAGCGAAGTAGACTTCTTATCTTGTCCCACGGTCAGTTGGTTAGGTCAGATGAACCATAAACTAGTTATGGCCCAGCTGAAGCTAGGAAATATGCCCAAGTTAGTGGGGTACTGGAAGTTAAACACTTCGCTTCTGGAGATAGAAGACTTCTGAGATAAGGTAATAGAATTAATTCAAGAGGCACTAGTGCGGTCGTTTAGTGGGAGTAAGTGGTGGGTGGGTCTTCAAGTTAAGATTAGGAGATTCTCTGTCAAGTATGCCCAGCGCCTCGCACTAGAAAAGGCCAAGACAAAGAAGCAGCTAGAGCAGAAACTAGCCTGGGCTACAGGGGGGAGGATAATAGGGTTAGTTAGGAACTAGCTAAGCAAGACCTTCTGGGTGAGATTAGCGAGCATTACGAAGTTCAAGTAGTCAGAACTAGGCTTAGAAAGATAGGCAATGAAGCAGTCAACTCTGACATTGACGTGAATCTGAAGATTTCTAGGTGCCGCTCGGGCCAATATATTGCCAAAGTCAGACATCCGGATGAACGCACCTTGGAATCAACTTGGGAGATCTGCGAGGGGTTTCAGTAGCATTTCGAGGAGCATTTTGCGCAGAAGTCCGATCTTCGAGTTTATGAGTTTAGCAACTATTTGGCTGACTCTCCCTGCCTCGTGGCGGCTAGAGCAGCTAATTGCAAGGGCCAAGTGAGGGCGCGGGGTGTCTTTACTGCATTTATGCAGGTCAGCTGTGACAGATCGCTGGGACTCAATGGTTTTCCATACGAACTGTATTTGAGGCTGTCACCCATGTTTCTGCATATTCCGACGGATGTGTTTAACCACTGATTTGCTCAGAGATCCATCCCAAGGTAAGTCACCAAGAGAGTGATCACTAATGCTATGACAACAGCATATTCTTTTCATTGTTTTGACTCTCGAGTGTATATCCGACACAGTTAGACACAGTTAATCAATCAAGAACCACATCACCCTATTGCACCGGTTCTTGGCCTTCGAGCCGGGATCAAATGTAGTATCTGTTCCCGCAGATACTGCAAGCAAAGACCATATGTGGGGGTGACGCCACATATAAGACTTTGGTCAATGAAGGGGCAACCCTTCATACCAATTGTCACTATCCAGCTCCCCTACTCCCCGGGGAGTTGGTCCCCATTTCCCCTTCACTCCTCACTTTAAAAATAGGCCTTGTGCCTAATTTGCTCAGTGGGGGAGCAAATAAATACCTCAAAGTGTAGTATCTGTTCTGGCAGATACTGCAAGCAAAGACCATATTTGGGGGTAACCCCACATATAAGACCTTGGTCAATGTAGGGGCAACCCTTCATACCAATTGTCACTATCCAGCTCCTCTACTCCCCGGGGAGCTGGTCCCCATTTCCCTTTCACTCCTCACATTAAAAATCGGCCTTGTGCCTAATGGGGGAGCAAATAAATACCCACCCTATATAAAAGCATATAAAATATTAATGGATACATACTCGATAGTCAAAATAATGAAAAAAAATATGCTATTGACCTAGCTCTAGTGATCACATTGCTGAGAAAAAGTGACGAGTATGACCGGGAAGAATTAGATGACTACAGGCTCATAACTCTGCTAAACACAGAGTTAAAGATTTGAACCAAGATTTTGTTGGATCAGCTGCAGGTTGTTATCAGTTATTTGATCGAACTGAAATAGAAATATGCTGATCAATTTAGACCTGTCCTAAGCTTTTGCTAGGGTCGACCATCGTTTTCTGGCATCTGTCTTAGAGGCCGCCAGTTTTAAACCGGACTTCTGCAAGTGGATCTCCATCATGTATCGCCAGCCCACTGCTGTTGTATAAGTCAACAAAAAGTGCCTGAAACCCTTTGTTGTCTCTCAGCCAGTTCCTCAGGGTTGTCCACTGTCGCCCTTGCTTTACATGCTGGCTTTGGAGCTGCTGCTCTGCAAGCTGAGGTGTGGGGAGGCAAATTCGGTTCTGTGCAGAATAGCTCTGCCTGGCGGCTTGGTTGCCAGAGTATCCATGTTCACTGATGACATCACAGTCTTTGTCAAGCTTCCAAGACATTGAAATCATGTCAGAGGATCTTGCTCAATACGAAAGAATCACAGGAGCCAAGATGAACCACAGTAAGTTGATCGGACTACGGTTGGGGTTCCTGGAGTAGTAACGCAAACCTCTGGGTGCCTTTCAGTTGGACAGATGGCCTGGTTCGGATCCTCAGTGTATGGTTTGGACCAGGTCTCCAGCTCGAAAAGAATTGGTCAGAGGTATGGTCAAAAGTGGAGGCTGCGATCAATTTGTGGCTTCCTAGAAAGCTTTCCTTAAAGGGTAGAGCTGAGGCGTGTGCCACATACGTCTTCCCTTTCGTCCTGTACCAGCTGGCTGTACTTCCCCTGCACAACACCTAAACGCTCTGGTCGAACTCTTGTCCTTGCTTCTTTGGGACAAAGGAAGACTCTGGGTGAGCAGACTGGTCTGTATTCAACATCCGTGTGAGGTAGGCTTGGGAATGTTAGACTTGAAGTGTCATTGAGATGCCGAGCCACTACCTTCAAGATCAACCGTGGCACCCCGTGGTTACTGCCGCTTTTCCTGACCTAATTCTCGACCCCTCTGTCGAGAGTTGTCATAGGCCACAGGAAGAATCTTCCTTCTTAAAAGAGTGCAAAGTCACGCTAAAACGAATACCAAGATCTAGCAGCCTTGTGACTGCTACCTGTAATGAACATCACAGGAATCTAGTGAGGGGCGGCAGCTGATGAATCACTATGTGCACATTTAGGGTGACAGCAGAGTGAGATCCTCCCTGCGTGGAGTTGGGTGTCAGGTTTGAGTCATCTGAATAATTCTGAGTTCTCTCTGACCTGGCAATTGGCCCAAAATGCTCAATAATGTTCAATGCAGTTTCGGTTTTTTAGAATCGTCTGCTTGTGCCCATTGTGGAACAACAGCCATAGAAACGACTGATCATACTTTCTCCAATTGCTGCGAACTCCGTCGGTATTGGTCATAGAAAAATGGTCTACATTCCAATCCTGGCCATAGCAAGAATGGTGATTTGGATATCGCGATTGGAAGGTGGCTGTGGTGTGCTGTCTTTTTCTGATCAGAATCTGGTCGCTTTCTTTAAACACCAACTATGGGTGAAGGTCAGATGCGATAAAAGAAGGCATTTTGAAAGACGATGGATACACATAACAAGTCTGTGTGTAAAAAAAGGGGCCAAATTTGAATACGTGTTCCCCACCTAGGTGTGTTGCATGCGGTTCCAGGGTTCGTCAGACCCCCCCCCTTCCCAAAGTCTAATTTTTCTAACCTCTTAGCTTGCCGAGTGAATGCCCCATTTTTCATCGATTAGGAAGACTCCAAGACCCCCCCCCCCCGCCTCCCTCAAAATCACAATCTTTTTTTGCCCCCCAATCTAAATTCCACCCATCTTGGAGGAGAAATTAAACACTAACATTCCCCCACCTCATCACCCAGCAGCTTTTCTTTTCTCCCCTATAGAGTACAACCCCTGCAAGAAGCTGCCAGCAGAATCCTGGTTCCTTTACAAACCAGAGTGAAACGAGCGGTCTATCAATTAGAACAGTGTAGGGAGGGTCTTACTAACCACATCTTTATTACTTTTTCTTCCCTACACCCTCGACGCAAATGAAAATGAAATATTATTAATGTTATCTTTTTGTTTTTACATGCAAATGAAACATGTTTAAAAATTGGGTTTAAGTAGGACCCCCACTCTCAGTACGAAAGGGTGAACACAGTATTATGGTAAAAGAAGATGCTAGCTAAGAAAAAGGTTTTGTTTAAGTTCTAAAAAGACGAAATTGACCAACTAACACTACCCCCAACTTTTTGAATTGGCCTTGTGCCTAAATTTTTTTGTTCATTGTTTTTTTGCATTTTTTATATTTTGCATGAATAAAAGATTTGATATCTCAAAGTGTAGTATCTGTTCCTTCCGCATACCCATCCTGTATTTTCCAAGTGATAACCCATTTGGTCCCTGTACCAAGTTTAAGGCACTTTTTATATTTTCTAACTTTTGTTACCTCAGACCAACCCCCATTCTTAGTGAGTTAGGATCTCAGGACCGACACTAATCTGTGGTAGTCAGGACCAAAGGACCGATCCCATTCTTTGGGAGTTTGGACTCTAGGACCGACACCACTCCTTGGAAGTCAGGACCTTTTTTTTGCATGTTTTTATTCTTTGTCTCTGCCCCCACCCCTAGAGGCAGAAATGGTCTCATTTCTCCCCACTTAATTGCTTAGTAGCACTCTGACCTGCTAGCACCAACTAAGTCTTCCTTCGCTACTCTTCCCTTCACAGGGGATCGAGCTGATAACACGGAAATCTCTCTCCATTTTTAAAAATTTTTTTTGGACTTTTATTAATATTTCTTCATTTCAGCACCATTTTCGGGACAGAAATGTCTAATCCCTCATCTTAATTGCTTAGCAGCACTCTGACCTGCGAGGGGTTTTAGTAACATTTCGAGGAGCATTATACGCAGCAGTCTGATCTTCAAGTTTACGAGTTTAGCCACTATTTGGCTGACTCTCCTTGCCTTGTGGTGGCTAGAGTGACTAGTTGCAATGGTCGACTGATGGAGCAGGAGGTTTTTACTGCACTGAGGCAGGTCAGCTGTGACAGATCGCTGGGACTCGATGGTTTTCCATACGAACTGTATTTGAGGCTGTCATCCATGTTTCTGCCTCTTCTGACAGATGTGTTTAACCACTAGGTTTGCTCAGGTATTCATTCCGGGACAAGTCACCAAGCGAGTAATCACATTGCTGAGGAAAGAAAACGAGCATGGCCGAGAAGAATTAGATGACTACAGGCCCATAACTCTGTTTAGCAGAGTTGAAGATTTTGACCAAGATCTTGTTGAATCAGCTGCAGGTTTAACATCGCTGAATTGATCGAACCAGAGCAGAACTATGCTGTGAAGGGTCGATCGATTCCGAACAACTTGCACTTGACCCGCACGGTTCTAGAAATGGGGAGAGAAGATAACATGGAAGCCGTGCTAATAAATTTAGATCAGTCCAAAACTTTTGCTAGGGTCGACCATCGTTTTCTGGCATCTGTCTTAAAGATCGCTGGTTTTAAACTGGACTTCTGCAAGTGGATCTCTGTGATATATTGTCACCCCATGGCTTTTGTGCAAGTCAATGGAAAGTGCTCAAAACCCTTTGTTATCTCTCGGTCTGTTTGTAAGGGTGTTCCACTGTTGCCCCTGCTATACATCCTGGCTTTGGAGCTGCTGCTTCGCAAGCTGAGATGTAGGGAGGCAAATTTAATCCTGCACAGAATGGCTTTGCCTGGCAGCTTGGCCGGTAGAGTATCCACATTTGCTGATGATATCACGGTCATTGTGTCATGCTTTAGAGATATCAAGACCGTGTTGGAGGCACTTGCTTGGTATGAAAGAATCACAGGAGCCAAGATAAACTGTAGCAAGTCGATCGGACTGCAGTTGGCACCTAGAATGGTGCCCTTCAGCTGGATGGATGCCCCAGTTTGGATCCTGGCATGCGGTTCAGACTGGGTCTCCAGCTCTGCAAAAATTAGTCAAAGGTACAGTCAAAGGTGGGAGCCACGGTCAAATTGTTGCTTCCAAGGAAACTTTCCTTAAAGGCTAGAGTCGAGGTGTGCACCACATACATCTTCCCTCTCATTCTTTACCGACTGGCCATACTTCCCCTACTTGTGCAACACCTAAAAGTACTGACCAAACTTTTGTCCTTGCTTCTTTGGGACGAAGGGAAACACTGGGTGCGCAGACAGGTCTGTATTCAATGTCTGTGTGAGGGAAGCTTTGCCGGATGTGGTGTGTCACTGAGACACGAAAAGGCTGGCCTTCCTGAGCCACTAAAAAAAGAACAGAAATGGCACCTCACGATTACTGCCACTTTTCCTGACCTCATTCTCGACCCCTCTTTTGAGAGTCGTTGTATGGCACGGGGAGAGTCAGCCTTCCTGAAAGTGTGCTGAGCCCTGCTAAAACGACTACCAAAGGGTGAACGCAGTATTATGGTAAAAGAACTTTTTGTTTAAGTTCTAAAAAGACGAGATTGCCCAACCAACATCACACCCACCTTTTTGAGTTGGCCTTGTGCCTAAATTTTTTGTTTATTGTTTTTTGCATTTTTTATATTTTAATGTGAATAAAAGATTTGATATCTTAAAGTGTAGTATCTGTTCTGATGCTTCACTTAAGTTAATTGGTCCTTGGTCAATATAGGAGAAACCCTTCATATATTTATTTGGACACTGCCAGAGTGCCACCTTTTGGCGGGAGCTGGTTTTCCCCTACATTAAAAACGACCTTGTGTCTAATTTGCTTTCATGGAGAAGCAAATAAATACCTTAGCTGGCTCCTGGCCAGGTTTAAAAGCAGCATTTAATAAAGCGAGAAGCTTATCTGGTCGCTGACCAAGTTCAAAAGCAACGTTCATTTCTGCGCATACATGGCGATTTCTATGATTTTTAAGTTAATGACCAACTCATTGAATTCACTATCCTCTTTGACCTAATGGTTAGCGAGGAAGACTAATTACCCTACGTTTTTGAGTTTGATCCCACCTCTCTCTCAATTTAAAGAAACATTTTTTTTATTTCATCCTTGTGCCAATATCCTCCACCAGGGCAAAAATTAATTACAAACTCATTGAATTCATTATCGTCTTTGGCCTAATGGTTAGTGTGTAAAACTAATTACCCACCTCTCTCTCTATCTTTTTTTTTATTTTAATCACATGGAAGCCATTCTTAACATCGCTTTATCCTTGTGCCAATATCCTCCACCCGGGCAATGCCAGGTATATATATATATATATATATATATATATATATATATATATATATATGCTGAATCTCATGTTCAGTGGTGCATGAATGTGTGTTGATAGATAATGATAACCCAACACGTGTGTTAATTACAATTGTCATAGCGTATATTTTATTGATAATGCACATGCATGTTTGTACTTATAAAAAAATAGATTGACATTTCTGGAATCCAGAACGAAAAGAGTCGGTAATATTGTAGCATCCTCCTTTCTCTGAAAAAAAGATCATAATACTAGGTCTGTAAACAAAACAAACATCTATGATATAAATCTCATCTGTCTGTTTAAATGTATGTATGTATGTATGTATGTATGTATGTATCTCTGCCTAAAACTTTTGACAGAGGTTATGGATTTTTACGAGATTGGTATCATTTTGAAGCTCGATATCTCAGACGACAAATATAAAAAAATTGGCCAAAAAATTAATTACTTCACCCTCAACTGGGCAGTTTGCTACAAGGAGGAGTCGATTTTTTGCGAGACATTTTTGCAAGTCATCATATGGATCACATGGATTGACTTTGCCTAATTTTAACGTTCCGAACTTTCAGTCATGTCATGGAGTAGGGGTAAGACGTCAGATTTTCTTTCACTTTCTTTTCCGCTTTCACGTCACGGGTTCGAGCCTGCCTGCCTACTACCACTTTTTTTTTTTTTTTGCTCAACACACACTTCCAAACACCCCGGGTAATACCGGGCACCCAGACTAGTAACAATTAAACGGAAAAGCTAGTTCAGAGTAGACTGCCTGAATAGTTACAGTGAAGCAGGGGATTATTCTTTCCCATGAGATGCTGAGAGGTTATGATTATGTGTTCATCATCATAAGTTTATCTTTGATGGCAGTCACACCATCCTACCACTATGGGTATGCTTTTGAGGGTCATTTGGCATGTTTGGGACCGCATGCATAGTTGGATCTACAGAGGTCACACATTTCTGCGAAGCCATTTTTGGGAGGTCTTGCGACATTTGTGGGGTACGCGTCATTGGAGTACTCCTTATATGTTGTTGATTTCTTGCAGTACATACCCGTTGACATTTTTCAGGTGACCATCTGCCTGGAATACTACAGTCACTGAGTCCTAGCTTTCTGACACGTCATCAGGATGCTCTCAAACAGACTACCTCAAAGAGTTCTGCTTTAAAAAAGCCAAATTCGTGAAAGTTGGACTTAAAAAAAGTCAAGTGGTTCTAATATGAGGGATCGATTTACCAGAACGTTGTATTAGATTTTTGTTTTGCATTTTTTTTTTATAATCCTGTAGATTAATGTCCATTCGATAAAAATCCACTGCAAAAATTTTTTTTCAAAAAAGACGAAATGAAAAGATATAAAGGCGAGAGGTGTTGTACACGTTCACCTTCATAATTTTTTGAATTTACGCCAATTTCGACTTGACATGTAAGCACGTAATAATGTGTTCACCTGAAATGTGTTGGTTTAGAACAACACACAAGCACCTACAACATTTATATCATTGTAGATTAACACTCTCCTCTAAATCGCCTGAGACAATCTGAAAGGGTACAAAAAGTAGCCCAGAACGGATCCATTGGCATTCCTTGATAGAGGTAACTCATGCGTGGTAATTTAAGCCAATAACTCCTTTCGAAGGAGGTGGAAATGCCTGAGAGGATGGACTACTGACCTAACCGAAGCATACCTAACCCAGACAAAAAAATAGTCCTTATTTTCTTACCTCCCCATGAGCACAGAGTTAGACCCAAGGTCGGTTTTTAATATGGGGTAAAACTTAGTTGACCAAAAAAAATAGCACTTTGGATTGGTATAAAAAATATTTTGCTTCAATCTAGAAGGATTTCTCCTTAACAGAACAAATACTACATCTCGACAGCAGCCCCAAAACTGAAGAATCTTTTGATCTGCTCTTGGGTTTTTTTTGACTGTATTAAAACTTCAGTAGAAGGAAAGGCTTATTATATTTGACCTTTATGTGCATTGTCAGAAATAAGGTCACAGTCTTGTGTGATGCCAAAGTTCAATTCAAACTAAATCGTGAAACATGTAATTTTATATAAGTAAAATTTAAATAAAACTTATTTATTGTTTTATTTTTCATTTTCTTACCTTTTTTTTTGTTTTTGCTGTAAATCAGGCATTCTACCAGATGCTAAACATTTATCCACTATTTCAGAGACTCTAACCGAGAGATCTCTTTTTAGGATTCTAATTATCCCTTTAACCGTAATTGCTTGGACCTCTCTTGCACTTGGTTCGCCAAGTAGGTTTACATTTTTTTTTTTCATGAACCCGGTTGCTTCTATGATTACTGGAATAGTGAAGACCCCCTAATATTCCAGTTTCTTTTCGTGCTGTATACAACACCTTGACATCTGCTTCCCTCCTTGGATTACTTTCCGTGCTTTACTGTATAAAATGTTGAGTTCTGCTTAATAAAGCTTATTTTAGCCAAATTCATTGACAAACATTAACAAAGTGGGTGCTTATTCGGATTGACACTTGTGGCAGCATTTAAAATTAAAGAAAATATAGAAATGTTTATATTATATATACACACACACACATACACACATATATATATATATATATATATATATATATATATATACGAGTCATGGGACGAATATGAAAAGTTCCAAAAATCATGTAATTTGATCAAGTATTTTTTTTATTCAAGAAAATCAAATTGAACTCTGTTTCGATAAGGGTAAAAAAAATGAAATCAGACAACCATAATGGATGTGGAAACTGTCAAAATAATCACTGATTACTTCCCCTTATTATTTCCTCTAGAGAAATATGGCCTCGTCTGTCACTTATTGGTAAAAACACGGTAAATTTGTTTTTCAGAAAAAAAAAAAAAAAAAAGACTGGATCACTTTTTGTGATTTTTGGAATATAAATTTTCTTTTCAATAAGTAGGTGCAATATAAAAGTTTTTCTTTATTTTTGTTTATCGTTATAAGTGCCAATCTGAATAAGCATCGTAAAGTGCAGCAAGTTGAAAGATATGCACGTCTGAATGTTTGTCTAAGGCTTCTTTAAACCTGCATATGGTAGTCGTTGCAAACAACCTTCTCTCATAGGTTGTTCCACAGATTAGAAACACGGATGGAGATTGCTGCTTTTCTATGAGAGAGAGAGAAAAAAAATCATCTACAGCACATTTGCAGAATTTTTATCACCTGAATTCACATATTTTTTTTTTATGTCTTTTTATTCTGTTCAACTGTTACATTTAGCAGAAGACAGTTATCTCTTAGTGATGTAGCTGTTTTAAACACAACATTTATTTTCCCCATTGAAGAACTACGCCTGTGAAGTGGTTAAGCCCAACAGGAACCAATCAGCTTTCACAGCATATTGATTTCATCTGTCCCCTGAAGGACTACTTCAGTCTCTTTAGGAATCACGCACAGTAGGCAGAGTGTTCCTTGGCAACAAAGTCGTTGACCTCTCTTTCTTGCTTCTGTTCGCTAGACCTCCAAGCACCATCTATCTTCGTTTGATGATAAAGTACTTATAGACTTTTGACTTTATACTTTTTTGCATCATTCCTTTATTCATTTTATCTACACTTTTACCAACCTACACCCAATGGTGTAAGTTACTTTAAATAAATACCTTTCACTGTTGTTCATAAAAGGTTTTGTTTTTCTTTCAATTGACTACCGTTTTTGTTGTTAGAAAAATAATATTGTTCTTAGAAAAATAATATTATAGGAGTTCGTTTTATCGCTATTTCCGTGGCAAGTGCTCGTCTGAGCTCCAATCACTGATCCCCTACGCCAATCTTTCATGAAAAACACCCGTCTAGCTGAAACCACTTTGAATAATTTTCCACATTTTTTATCTGTGCCTAAATAAAAATGTAGATTCCATGAACAAAGCTTCTTTCTTAGAAGTGCACGCCTGTGGAACTTCCTTCCGTTTTCCACCTGACTACAATTTGGAAGTCCAACATAAACAAATTCCTGATAAACCGCCCCCTTAAGTAAGACACTTTATCAAATATCCAATACTAAGGATTACTACGATATTATCCCATTGATTACTGTACGCGCAATAACCCTTATCCCCAAGTGGCTTCCGGGCCTTGATAAATGGTGACTACCATGTAAAAAAAAAAAAAAATTAAAAATTAAAAAAAAACAAGAGTTGGTCTTAATAGTGTATTCTAAGATTAACTCTTAATCATCTTTTGTTGGGTCCCGTGGCCACGATCTTTGTAAATTGCCCATTTTACTATAAGCTTGATTGATGCAATGACCAACCCCACCGCCTCTGGAAACTTTGAAAATAATATATTCGCCCCTCCCCCACCGAATCAAAATTGTGTTTTGATAGTCTAAAAACTTAGCATCTAATCGATATCAGGCAATTATAAAAGAAAGAAAAAAATGTTACAAAAAAGGAGGCTGACATTGCTCTAAGTCTGCTTAAACCAGTTTGTAACCAGTTTTGTTGAAGTTGAAGTGATAAGCTGCTTGTAGAAATCAATACAGAATAGAGTCCAGATGTTATGTGGTGGAAGATATATAAACGAGTATTTATAACAGTTCACTTGTATATATATATAAACGTTCACATCTTTATATGTCTATTAAATCAATATAACGTGTATCATCTAGCGTGATCATCTAGTGTTCTCGTGTCAATATATTCACAGATACAGTTCAACGGACATATAAATTTACAACAAAAAGGGACTGATCACAGTTCTCTGGGGATTTACAACAGCCAATAGGCAAACATACCTGGTCCATCTTTGGTTTTTATTTGCTGGAAAGCTATAAAGAAGATTTATCTCAAAGAACCAACAAGTTTCGGGTTTGTCTTTTCAGCAACTTTAATTCGGATGTTTCCCCATTGGAAAACTGCATGCTGGTTCTACGTCCTTACATTTGATAGGCGTTGGACCCCTCGCTCCCCTGAGTGCTCCAGTCTATTACGACTGGTCGGCTAGACTCTCTCTCTGTCTTCTTCAAGCTTGAATCACTAACTGACTAAAACCCTAGGTATACAGGAACATCTTCCTTCTAATGATGTCATCAACATGTATCACTCATGACCATCGGCTGATGTCCGTCACGTGTACTTGTTTATCTAGCTAACATTCCTGTTTGCGTTAGTTATGAAAATTAACATTTCTTTTCATTTCTAACATGAATATTTATATCCTAAAAAACACCTTTCGCTTTGATACATTCTTTCTAACATTCTATTTTATAACATCAATAACGATCATAATAACAATCGTTCAGCTTATTTGACGTCGCTCAGATCAACTATGGAACACAGAAAGAGTAAGCCACACAAGATAATAAGACAATTTGGTTTGTCCGGCTTGCATATACTATAGAAAAAGAAATGAGTTTCTGAGTTCCATCACATTATGCCAATTTTTAAAAACAAAATTACTTAATTGCCACGTCGAAAATAGTAATATATCCAAAAATTACGAAAATTAATCGAGTAGAGCAACTGCTATTGTGTTTTTAGTAAAAAACAAAAAAGTCTGCCACCAGGAATATTGCATGCCATGAACAAGTAATTTAAAATATTTGTTCCAAGTTATGTCCTCTGTAAGTGACCTTTTCACCATGTACTTTATAACGTCTAAATTACTTTTACCTATAAATAACTTTCTACTTGATGAATTTTCATAATTTTTGGATATATTAATATTTTGGAAATGACAATTAAGTATGTAATATTATTTTGCTTAAAACGACCTATTTAAAAAAAAGCGAACTGTTAACTCTGTCTTGACAAGTACCGAAGATGGTCTACAGGGACAGGAGAGGGCGTCATCGTCTCTCTTTGTGGTTCCCTGGAAGTTTTCTCGCTGCCATGTCAATACCTAAAGGACCCAAATGGAGTCCTTAAAAGGTCCAGTCGAAATTACTGTGAGTTTGATTGGTCATAGTGCGACCAAACAACCCCATCAAGGCTGATCTTTGTTACTCAACTCTCAAAATCTCTATAAAATATTAGTCATTCTCAAAACTGGTTTAAGCAAGCTTAGAGTACCCTCCCTTCTCCGGATTAGCTACTTTTCTAGAGAGGAGAATGGGGGGGGGGGGAGGAAGCGATTTCATTTAAACTCCTAAAATAATTGATGGCATTTCTAAATATGGTGGACCTTTAAAAAAAATATTTTTCCTCAGTTTGTAAAGTTATTCTTAATATTTATTTGTACATATGTCTGCTTCTGTCTATGACCGTATTATGGGTGCGTTATGACTGCAGCTGCTGCTGTTATTAATATTTGAGCGGACCTGTACGAGAGTGCCTCCGCACTCCCCCCCCCTCGCCCCCATCCTAAAAATTGTTTTGTTGTCACCTTTTTAACTTTTTTCTGACGATTATCATAGATTACAGACTTGACTATAATAGCAGCAGAAAAAATTGAGAGAAGGGTACAAAGCTGTAGCACTCCTTCTGAAGCCAAGCCTAGGTCTGCCAGTAGCCACCTAATTGCACCAGGGGATCACCAGACTCTTCAGTACTTTGGTGCTGACTTTCAAGCTGACTTCAAAGATGTGAGTTCGCATGATGTGGCCTTTACTTGAAACCACACCAAAGATCATAACCGTGGCTGGAAACTTTGTTTTCATCACCCTGGGCATGTCCTTGCTATTCCTGGCTATCCAGCGATTCATTTTGAGGGTGCTGGCAATGTTCCTGTTGTCATAACTTAGACCTGTACAGAGGATGAGTTGTGCAGTGGCGCATCTCTGATCTCACCTGTTGAACATTGTATCACTTTTAGACATGACAGAAGGCTCCTATCGCTCTTGGGATTTGTACACAACTGGCTAACTGGTATATAGTCTTCAACAAAATAAAAAGAAAACCGGTTTTCATCAAACGGAAATGGAATCATGTCTTTTCTAGGACGATAATTTTATTGTTCGACTCATATTTTGTTGTTGTTGTTGCTTACCAGAATCTATTTGGCTTGTTTGCATGTATATTCTTAAGACTGTCTACTTTTAATACCTTGTGTCATCTCAGTTTGAATGGAGTTGTCTACCCTTTTGCTAACAATTTGAACACATAGTGGCGCTTTTATCATACCATTTTGATTTAGTCACACTACAAAGAAACAACATCGAATATTTTTATAAACCACATGGTTAGAACATTCTTTCAATTGGAAGATGCGTTTGTCTATTAGTAAACAAATATAAAAAACACAAACAGGTCAAATAAATTCTAATAATAGCAATGATTATAACACTGTGATAAGGGGGTGCATTTTAGGACATGCATATACAAAATCAAGTAGATAAATGAATGCATAGGTTTATAAAAAAAAGATTAGAATGGCCTGCCTGTGGAACTCTGTTCCACTGGTCTGCTTTCCAGCTGATTACAATATTGTCATCTTTAAATCCAATGTAATAAAGTTCTTATTGAACCATCTTCGTAAATAATCTAATTATTCCAAATCTCCACCACAAACGATTACTGCGCTACTGTCCCAATGACCACCATAGACACATTAACCCTTATCCTCAAGTAGCCGCAGGGACTTGATATGTGGTGATCCTTTGTAAAAAAAATATGATCTCAATTATTATTACTGCTGCTGCTGTTGTTCATTCATTTCATATGAATTAAATGATTATTGTTGGCATTCGTTTCCCTAACATTTTTCTAATTACAATTCTTCCTAGAAAGACATTGGGTACTTACGTGAAGGTTGCCAACATCCCTACGTGAAAGTGTTTCTGTAAAACGAACTGGCTTCAAACTTGGCACACCCAGGTTTTGTGGTACGAATTGGTGAACATTTATTAAACTGAACAGGTATTGTTAAGGCAGATTTCAAACCTTAGATTTATTAACGAATTGATTTTGTTTTTGATAACAGAATAAGAGATTTTTTAAACAAATCAGATTTAAAACACGTTGCCAAAGGACTGCTTCTTTGCAGATTACAACTTGATAGTCTTCAAAGCATATCTCAACAGATTCCTATCGAGAACAGTCAGCACGGGTATTCAACCTTCCTGACAATAATTCCATCTCATTAACCTTATCCTCGAGTGGCATCTGGCCTCGATATATGATGACCTCTCTTTAGTAAAATTTCTTCTTTTTTTTTCTAAATTAAGAATCATACAATGTTTTAATATGGAATTAGATGAATTCAGAAATAATAATAAAAAGAAAAGAATTAAAAGAACAATTTGGGGAAGTATCGGATGAAATATTTAATAGAATTCGATTTGTATGTTGCTATTTTGTTGATAGTATAAATGGTCTGTGCACTGATTTTTGTAGGGTTGAAATTGTTAAGATGGTTTGAACGGGAAATGATCAAAGAGACATAAACACATTAAATAATAGATAATTGGCTTTTTATGTTTTTAAATGGGCGATGGTGCCGTTCTGTGATGGTGCCGTTCTGTTCTCATATATTTGGGACCTTACGCCAGCAAGTAGCGATTAAGTTAGCTAGTATGAAATTAGATAAGAGTTACATTAGTACATGTCAGGATAACCTAGTTTCCAACAGGATTGTATCCAAAGAGAGACAACATGAGGAAACGGGGCTCATCAGATCAACCTCTCTAAAGAAAGCATAGTTGAACGAGCACAATATAAGATGCCGTCATGTTTTTGAGAGAGAGAAACAAAGATACAAACGAAACATGGCCAGACGATGTAGAAACTGAATCTAAGTTGAATGCTACTGATGCATCTGTCCGTTGCATCGCCCATTTCTTAAGAATAAGTTAATAAACTAAAAAGTAAATAATAATTAAGATACAGCAGTCTCTCTCTCTCTCTCTCTCTCTCTCTCTCTCTCTCTCTCTCTCTCTCTCTCCATAAGTAATTTCTCTTCAATAAAACCTTGAAGAACTCAACAAAGTCTCCTTGTGTTTTTCATGCATGAGTAGTTTATTTCTCCAGTTCACCAGTCAGTCTCTCCATTGGAAATCAAGTGAACAGATAGGTGAATGATGTAGTAATAATATAAAATGAATGTTACCGATGTCTGTCGGTCTAAATGTCACTTATTTTGTTAGAAAGTAAGTTTTAAAAATAAAGCATTGGTCATTAGTCTCTCTCATTTTTTTATGTTCATTCTGTGCAATAAACCTTGAAAATAAACTCATCAAACGTCTTCCTTATGTCTTTCAAGAAACAAATTGTTCAGTCAGTCTCTCCGTTGGAAGTCAAGTGAAAAGATATGTAAATGATGTGGAAATAATCTAAACTAAATGTTACCGATGTCTGTCCGTCTGCACGTAAACCCATTGTGTTTTATTGAAAGTAGTTAAAAAGTAAATAATCAGAAGATGACTTTAGTCTTTCCCTCTCCATAAGTAATTTCTCTCAGATTAGATCTTGAATGACTCAGCAAAGTCTCACAGTGTCAGTTTATTTCACTAAAACCCAAGATCAGGGATGACCAACCTGTGGCACATGCACCATAACTGGCGCATTGGATGCTTACAAATGGCGCATTAGATGCTTTTAATGATGTCAAGAAACTAAGTAATTTCTACTCATTTATTCAGTGATTTATATTTATTTGTGCGTCTTTTGTATCAACCTTATGCTTCTTTTAAACCCCTTTTTTAACTACTGTAAAGCCAGATTGATATGCAGTTTTGAATCAGATCAATTTAGCTTTACAATAGTTAAAATATGCATGATTTTTGCTTGCAAGATTATTTGTTTATATGCTTGTTATATAACAAAGGCATATAATATAACCCATCCAAGTAATGTGTCCCCCTCTCCATCAGAAGTAATGACTATCCCCTCTTGTATTAAAAGATCTGATCATCCTCTCTCATCTCTAATATATGTGTTAAGAAGAAACACTCCAGAACTGTATAAATGTCTTCTCTCCCTCATCACCATCGTATATATGTACTCCGTCTCTCTCCAATATGACCCCGGCTATACAACAAGCATATATTTTTCAAATAAATATACATTATTATAACTTCAAAATATGTCCATATTACGACACATTTTGAAAGACAGAAAGGAAGTGGATGTTTGTGTGACACATCAAAATTGATTGTAAAAACTATGTCGCATGGAAAAATTGGTTACACCTACCCTAGACGATCACAGTCACTCATGAAATGCTACAATGATGAAAGAAGCGACGATGCAGAGAATAAAAGTTGCCACATCTGGGAAGGAGCTGCTCGGAGCACCCTATCTTGCCTCAACAGAGTTCAAAACCGACTTCGTAAACAAGTAGGTGATAACCTTTTCTCTTCTCTACAACCTTTTTTCCCCCACAGAAGAGACGTTGCGAGCCTGTCTCTGCTCTATCGTTATTCTCATGACAAGTGTTCGACTGAGCTCCAAACTATGGTCCCCCTTGCCAATCTTTCATAAGAAACACTCGTCTAGCTAAAATCTCTATCAATAATCTCCCTCATTCTCTATTGGTGTCTAAATCTAAACATTAATTCCATGAACAAAACTTCTTTCCTAGAACTGCCCGTCTGTGAGTGTTCCACTACTCTACTTTCTAGCTGACTACAATATTGTCATCTTCAAGTCCAATGTAAACAAATTCTTATTGAAGTGTCCTCATAAATAATCTAATTACACCAAATTTACATAACAAACAATCACAATACTGCTGTCCTAATGACTACCATATACACATTAACCCTTATCTTTGAGTGGCCTCCGGACTTTGATATGTGATGACCCCTTTGTAAAAAAAACACAAAAAAAAAACGTAAATACCCATGCACGTATGTTTAAAAAAAGACTTCATTTGGTTTTTTGATCGCTCATTGGTGAGAACCAATGAGCGATCAAGAAACCAAATAACATGCAATCTCTGATTGATGAAAATGTAATACTGTGTCTTAGTCTTAGAAAAGTTTTTTGTGGTAAAACTCCACACTCCGTATTCCACCCTCTTCAAAATGGTAACTCTTTGAACTAGATTATGCAGAAATTCAATTGTGCTTGAACTGAGAATTCCTGAAATCTTCTGAGAAGCAGCGGACAATTCATGAATTGAGGTAAAGAGGTATGACAAATAATTCATCGCCTCCGTTTTTTTTTTTTTTTTTTTTTTTTTTTTTTGCATGGAGTTCACCACTTATCAAGGCCCAAGGGCCACTCGGGGATAAGGGTTATTGTGTGTACAGTCTCAAAAGACAATGAATACCCACTGTAAGGGTTGCTGCACATGTAAGTGTGAAGCAAGGGTTGCACAATCTTCAACCACACCTCTCCTGCTTGATTCCAGTGGCGAGGAGAAATCCAGTATGACTGAAAACAATGCCGAGATATGCAGAGTGCACATACAGCACCTGATATTCCAATATGGTTACTCATTTTATTACCAACCAGGTTCAACGTTGCTTAACTTTAGGAATTGGTGTGTCAAACGTGATAATGCCATGCATGACAAATAAATAGTTCAATAAATAACTATAATGTTTCATGAAAATTGCAAAAATCCTGAAAATTCTTATATTATTTCTCTACATATAAAGTTACACATGTGTATCTATATTATATTTCTCTTAGTCTCTCTGTATGTCCATTCCAATTTTTCTCGGAAACTACTGGGGCAATCTGGCTGAAATTTTGTAAGGGCCTTTGTTGTGCAAGGTGCAGTGAATTTTGTATTATAGTATCTGTTCGATGCAAACGCAGCAATTAATAGGCATTATAGGGATTAGTATTTAATGCTAAAAAGCCTACAATATTTACATGTATTTCTATGTGTAGAATTTACTCCTAAATTAATAAACTGATCTTTATGAATTTTGGAATATATATTCTAAGTAATACGGTGAGTAGTGTGAGCAAATTATTTTTTTGTAAATGTTGCCATTTAGGAGGTGTGTTCCTCAAATCTCCTCACCCAAAGTTCAAATAAACACATAAACTTAATAGAGGAAACTTCAAATTTTATGTAATAAAGTTTTAATTGTATTGCTGCGTGTGAGTATGAGCATCAGCAATATGTATATATCGGGCAAACTCCTAAACTAATGAACATCATTATGAATTATTGTATACATATTCTAGGAAACATGGTGAATAATGTAGCCACATTTTTTGTTAGCTTTACCATTTAGGGACTGTGCTGCCAAAAGTGCGCTCCTGGATATGACCTTAAACTATATCCAATGGTGAGATTGTGGGCTTTGGGGAGTGTGGAGCCACCCTTTAATTGCGATTGTTCCAAGGTCAACTTTGACCCGGACTGGTAGTACCCGTTAGGGTCCCAACTATGGGTTAAATAGAAACCGACTTGAAAAAAAAACTATATTCTATTAAAAAAAAATTTCTTCAAAATCATATGATTCGGCATTAAATAACCTGAAAAGGGTTGATATGTCATAAAACAAAAATAACCAACCAGTCAAAAGTGCTCATCTTCAAATAATTTGATTGTCTTTATAAAAAAAAAAAAACTCACTTAAGAGATTTTTTGCACAGTTTTATCTCAATTTTATTCCTAAATTTTATGGGACTGCATGTAAGATATGGTAAAGTCAAGTTTTTGTTCGTCTGCAATAGATTTGTCTTGTTATTGTTTTTTTTTTTATCTTTATTTTATCTTGTTTAGTGTACTTTTATATTTTTTTTTGAAGGTCAGTAGTTTTGAATTTTCAGAATTTTATATGCCGATCATGTTAACTTGATTAGTAAATCGCTTTACAAAGGTTGTCAGAGATAAGGCAGTCATATCAAAGGGAGACAATCCAGAAATGTACTAAAAATGAAACATAAAAACTTTCTTATGTTGTTTACTAAACTAACATTTTAGAAATTAAGTTAATTATGCAAATGTATCTATCTACCTATCTACAGGGTGGAACGATAAAATTGTCGCCCCAAAGAAAACACTACTACAGGTTTATTTTAAAACGTTTATTGAAAAAATAGATTCAGTTAACTTGATTATGTAGTAGAGCTGACATCTATTCAATGTAGATGCCTTCAGCCTCAATCACTGTCTCAATACAGTTCAAAATTGGGAATATGCCTTTTCCACAAATGCTGAAGAGAGCTCAAATATGGCAGCAATCAGGCTGGCTTTGGTGTTGTGGGAGGTCATGTTAGTGATGTTCGCGAGGTATGACCAAACGAAGTAGTCCAGTGGGTTCAGGTCGGAAGAGGAGAGGGGGGGGCAGTGAGAGAAGGATACAAAGTCGGAGCACTCCTTCTGAAGCCAAGCCTGGGTCTTTTTGTACTAGTGGGCTGGCACCGAGTCCTACTGCCACACTCAGGGTTAACCAGTGGCCACCTGATTGCACCAGGGGATCACCACACTCTTCAGCACATCCAGGTACACTTTGGTGCTGACTTTCAAGCCGACTTCTAAGATGTGAAGTGGTATGACGTTGTCCTCATTTGAAACTATACCAAAGACCATAACCATAGCCAGAAACTTTGTTTTCATCACCCTGGGCACATCTCTGTTATTCATGGCAATAGAACGATGCATTTTGAGGGTGCTGGCAATGGTCCTGTTGTCATAACTTGGATCGGTAGGAGAGCATGAGTTGTACAGTGGCGCATCTCCAATCTCGGTCGTTGAACATTGTGTCACTTTCATACATGATAGAAGGCTTCTATCGGTCTTGGGATTTGTACACAACTGGCCAACTGGTAGCTGGTCTGCAACAAAAAAAAAACACCCGTTTTCATCAAACGGAAATGGAATCATGTTGTCTTTTTAGGGGGACAATTTTATCATTTCACCCTGTATCTATCTATGTCTCTCTTTCCTTCTATCTCTTACTCTCTCTCTCTCTCTCTCTCTCTTATATATATATATATATATATATATATATATATATATATATATATATATATATATATATATATATACAGATGTTATTTGTTTTTGTTTTAGCGATACGTTTTGAATGAATTCAATTATTTACGAAAGTGCATTTTTACCTAAATGCGAGTTGGGAATAATTTTCCCTTTAACCAACATGTGGAGCGGCATACATATTGTTTTTTTAAAATATAATTATTCACTGACACGTGTTTCGTCGTCTATGACTCATCAGAGTGGCTGAATCTAGCGTGATTCGAAATCAGGACCCTGCAGTAATTAGCCTAAACCCTTTATCCGCGTGTCCATCCCGCTTGACTGTCTGGATATATCGCGATTTATTTAGATGTTATTTGTTTTTGTTTTTGCGATACATTTTGAATGAATTCAATTATTTACGAAAGTGCTTTTTTACCTAAATGCGAGTTGGAAATAATTTTCCCTTTAATCAACTTGGTACCCCCACATGGGGAGCGGCATACATATTGTTTTTTTAAAATATAATTATCCACTGACATGTGTTTCGTCATCTATGACTCATCAGAGTGGCTGAATCTAGCAAGATTTGAAATCAGGACACTGTGGTAATGAGCCTAAACTATTTATCCGCATGTCAGAGATTAAAAGGGAAGCAGACAAGGATGAATTCATATGTGACAAAAGAAAAAAAGATCGCCATAAAGGGACGATGTTCCGGAAGTATTTTCGCTTTGCGATGAGGTTTTATTATATGGCGAAAGAGTGGTGATTCCCAAATGTCTCCAAAAACGAATCCTCCGGGATTTTCACACAGGACATCCTGGGAAAAATCGTATGAAGAGTTTGATGAGGAGCTATGTCTACTGGCCTATTATGAACAGGATCGTTTTTGGCATCCAAAAATAGGCAAAACATTTTCCTATTTCAATACCTAATCCGCTACCCCAAAAAGTTTTGATTTTTCCAATTCCCATTCTGATTAATTGTCCCACCACTAATATATATATATATATATATATATATATATATATATATATATATCTCAGAACGAAACTGCTAAAGTTCTCATTATGATGATTTCTTCCTAATAATAATAATAGTTCTTTTTTTTTGTATTTTTCATACAGTCTCACTATGGCATTTCATTTCATGATATATTGTGTATTTTATTCTTTTATATATATGTATATATCTGTATGTATGAATTTGTATTCTTGTTTGTTTGTTCAAAATTTGATTAATACATAAGAAAGGTCCATTACTTTCCTATTTCATTTATTTCTATATATAGTATGATTCTTGCAAAATATACGATAAAGAAGTAACCTCATTTGCATATTATATTAAGGAAAATTGATTTTACTAAATAGCTGTATGTTAGTTACTGTTTACAGCAAAATGATTGTTTTTAATGTTCTATTTAAGATTGTCATTTAAAGTTAGTTTATATTGATAATATATTTAATTTAATTTATTTTGAATTATTATTATTGCAGACATAGATTTTTTTTAGAAACCAGTTTAGAGTTATTTCCCCTGACTATTATATAAGTTTTAAATGTCAATTTGTATGTTTGTGTGCGTGTTGGTATATCCGCTAAAAACTTTCATCAGCTGCATTGGACCGGGTTGAAACCGGCACCATCTGAAAGAGTGATTCTTCGGGTCTATAATATCTGAGAATTAAAAAAAAGATTAATTCTGTGGTGGTCAACTGGACCATTTCTTGCAAGTGGGGTCACTTTTCACGACGGCATATTTTGCAAGTCACGTACGCATTTATTTTTTCAGGATCATGACGTCATAAGTTGTCGTAGTATGGTTGGCAAAAGCGTTTGCCACTTACCTTTTTCCCTTCTTTCCCTTTTTCGTGTTTCAGGTTCGAGCCTGCCTACACTACTAATTTTTTCTTTTTTTTTTTTTGCGCTCGTACGAGCACTCACTGCTATTTTTATTGAAACAAAAGTTGTTTTGATTCATTTTTTTTGTGGGCGGGGTCCAGGTTGTCACCTACTTCTTCCGTTCTTTTCAAGGTGAGGGGCGGTTGCTCAATATCCTTAGTATAGCAGCTCTGTCCAACCCAAATTTTATGTCTATCCAGGTAACGTCGGGTATCCATGCTAGTATATATTCATATTGAAGGATATTACATGGCATCATGAAAAAGTTCCTTATATGAGAAATTATGCCCAATGTCATATTTTCTTAATATGCAACAAAGTAAAGAGTAAGTTCAAACGTGTTTGTTAAATGTAATCAGAAGGTGAAGGCAACTTTGAAATGTTAAAATTCAGCTTCAATTATTTTTTTTTTAAAGGTATTAATTATTAGAGGATCTTTTGGAAAAGAAAATTTTAATTTTTACACGTTTCTGACGTTTTGAGATGAGGATTGATTGCTCAATTCCTCAAGCCAGGACTATACTCTAATCAATCATGTCTCTGGCAGCATAGATGTAGCACTCTCCCTTGACACTAGCACCCAAATACATGTATTTGGTGACTTTAATGTTCACTACAGTAATTGGCTTGGCTTCTCTAACTACACAAACACAGGTGGCAGAATTACTTATAACTTTCTACATCTGATTTTCTATATCCGATTTCTTGACACAGACAGTAATGTTCCCGACCCGTCTCCCAGATCGTCTAGACCAGCAAGCTTCACTCTGGACCTATTATTAACGACAGTTCCTGAGGATTGTGTAACAAATGCCCATTGCCCATTCGGAAATGCTGATCACGCTGTGGTAATGATAGACATCACCCTAAACTCTTGATCTCAAGTTGAAGAGCCACTGCGCAAAACAAGGTACTACAATAAGGCTATCTGGGTTGCCATCAGGAATCACATCAGAGATGCTCCATGAGGAAATATCTTTTCTCTTCCTGCAGAACAGTGCGCAAATGAGACTACTGAATGGTTCAAAGTGGCAATTGAAGCACATGTTCCCACATAGAAATTCTATAGCAGACTCTACTCTCCCCAATGATTTACTTATACTTGCGCAGCTGCCATTGCTTAAAGGTAGCATGCATACTGCAGATTTATTCGACATAAGTCCAGTACAAAAGTTCCGCTGGTCTGCTTTCCAGCTGACTACAATATTGTCATCTTCAAGTCCAACATAAACAAATTCTTAGTGAACTGTCCTCTTAAATAATCTAATCATACCAAATTTCAACTTCTAACAATTACTATGATATTGTCCCAATGACTACCGTACACACATTAACTGTTATCCTTGAGTGGCCTCCGGGCCTTGATATGTGGTAAAACAAAAAAAATTAGTGAAATTAGATCTTAAAACATCTTGGCTAATGCATGTAGAATTTAATTTGAATTCTTTTAGGTATGTATGGCTTATCATTTCAGTAGGACCAAATTGGTCTAAAATAATGGTTTTTCCACATTTTTTCTCCGGCATGTTGGTTTAGTTACTTCTTCCCTTGACTTGATGCTTTTCGAAATTGCAGATATATAGCAATCAAAAACTACTCTTAATTTAAAATTTCTGCTTTAGTTATCAAAGTAACAACATTCGTTTGTCCGATTTTTTGATTATTTTAAAGCAAAATTTTAGATAAAAATAAAATTACTTGTTTATTATCGAAATACATCGATTTAAAATTATATATATAGCTAATATATAATTAAAAGTCAGTCGGATTCTCAAAGTGTAAATATCGTTGTATCTGACAAATTTATAGTTGATTTTACCTAGTCAGTGAATTACAGCAAATTTCACTTTGTGCCTTTTACATAAAAATGGGGACATTCCAATCGATTTTATAGATTACATATTCTATCCCATTCACTATTTTTAGTAGATATTTCAATTTGAACTATAAAATAGATAATATGGCCTCTTTGTAAAAAAGCACTCTATCAGTATATCATCTGACATATATAGATTCACTTTTTTTCTATTTTTATCTTAAGTTCATCCAAGCCAGTGATCACCGAAAATCTAACGAATCGTTTATTGAAATTAATAAGATAAAACACTGTTCATACAATCAAATAATGGGAGAATCTCGTCTTGTTGAAAAAATATAACAGTGATCCAGAAAACTTGATATAAAAATGCCTGTTCCATCGCAGAAATCCTGGGGAAAAAACGAGAAAAAACTTTAGGAAAAAAATTATATATATCTAATATATATATAAAAAAAGTCAGTCGAATTTTATTAATTAGACCTTGTATCTGATAAATCAATATTTGATTCTACTTAGGCAGTGAATTATGAAATTTTACAGTCTATTTTCTTTACATCGGTCAAAATCTTACGGATAATATTATTTCTCCTGTATACGATTTTTGTATTTTTCTTTTAAATAAAAACAACACACGTGCTGAGACAACTTTTAAAAAATTGCACAACCATGGAAGGGTTTACAAAGAAAAAATTCTGGATATACTGTTTAAATTATATAGAAAACTTTTTGTTTCAATTCAATAACACGTATTGAGACAACTTCAAAATGAAATTCTTGATGTAAAATTCATGGCGATATATATGATATTAAAGTTTTTATTTTTTTTGTTTTGCGGTTTGGTAAAATGAATCAATGCTTTCAACCTTAACACATGATTTTACTACAAAAAAATACCTTTGGTTCATTTTACAAAAAGATACAATTAAATACAAAATTATAGAAATATGTTTTATTAAGACGATATATAGGATATTAGACTTGTTAATGTTTACCAAAACAGAAACAGAAAAAAACTCAAAATCTATTTGAAGTTAATTTTTTAAATTGACGTGAACACTACGATACTTCAGTTAAAAGTCAGATATGAACAGGTAAAATTATAGAGGAATAAATGGCGAATCAAATGAGGTATAAGTTGTTTAAACAGTTACATTCAATTTTACTTAAATTTGCGGATTTGTAAAAAATGACAAGTGCGGACTTTCTTTTTGGTGCCACTATATATATATATATATATATATATATATATATATATATGCACTCCCAATTTGTTTTGACATAAGCAGTAATGTGTCGCTACACAGTCATGAGCATGTTTTAATCTTCTAGTATTTAGTAACTAGAGACTTCTTCAGGCACAACGACGCTTATATTCAAAAGTGAAATAAGCGTTGTTGCCTGAAGAGGTCCCTAGTTACTAAATGCTAGAAGACTGAAACATACTCATGATTGTGTAGCAATCTGCTTATGTAAAAAAAATTGAAAGTGTAACTTGCTCTACTTTGGTATTGAGCACTCTTGTATTAACCTCGTTATATTCCAGTGAACAACCTCAAATTATATATATATATATATATATATATATATATATATATATAATTTGAGGTTGATATTTTCCAGAGGTAAGGTAACCAGTGAAATGTAACGAGGGTAATACAAGAGTGCTCAATACCGAAGTAGAGCAAGTTACACTTTCAATTTTTTTTTTACATAAGCAGTAATGTGTTGCTATATATATATATATATATATATATATATATATATATATATATAGTCTTTGAAGTTTCTTTAACATTTGAAACTACACAAAAAATTACTTTTTATCATTCGTAAAAAAAAACAAAAAAAAAACACTTAGTCAGTAAGTCATTTAATCACCTGCAATCACTGCATCAACTCTCTCGAATTTACTATAATACCAATTTTTTTTATTTTTCAAGGGATCACCAATTGTTTACCATGAAACACTGTTTCGGGGATTTAAAAACAAAACAGTATATTACTTCATGGCTCCCCAGCAGTGTTGATCAAACACCACCACCCTTAATCTTAGGAAGAAGACATGTTACAAAATTTTTTTTATCCAATTTCCTATTCTTAATTGCAATTACTAACCTTTTCATAGTATAAAAATGAATTTCTTACCTGTGCGATTCATCAATTTCCACATTTAAAATGGATTATATTTATTTGCTGTCCACTCAGCAAAATGTGGCACAAGGCCGGAAAGTGGTAACCCAGCAGGCTCCCCTAAAGGAGGGGCACTCCTGCAATTTTAAAAATTGCCTGAGTAACCCCGTCGGCATTCCCCGGTCGGGGCGCCTCAGGCAGCAAGCAATAAACTTGCCCCACCGGAAAGCCCGGTGGCAAGGCCTGGGAGGGTGGACCTCCTAGGTATTACCCAGGCGGTGTACCTCAGTCCAACAGGTGCTGGGCCGGTCTCCGGCCCCTCACCTGTTGGGCTGAGTGTCAAGTGACGGATCCTTGACTGGTACTATCCATTTAAAATGGATTATATTTATTTGCTGTCCACTCAGCAAAATGTGGCACAAGGCCGGAAAGTGGTAACCTAGCAGGCTCCCCTAAAGGAGGGGCACTCCTGCAATTTTAAAAATTGCCTGAGTAACCCCGTCGGCATTCCCCGGTAGGGGCGCCTCAGGCAACAAGCAATAAACTTGCCACACCGGAAAGCCCGGTGGCAAGGCCTGGGAGGGTGGACCTCCTAGGTATTACCCAGGCGGTGTACCTCAGTCCAACAGGTGCTGGGCCGGTCTCCGGCCCCTCACCTGTTGGGCTGATTGTCAAGTGACGGATCCTTGACTGGTACTATCCATTTGAAATGGATTATATTTATTTGCTGTCCACTCAGCAAAATGTGGCACAAGGCCGGAAAGTGGTAACCTAGCAGGCTCCCCTAAAGGAGGGGCACTCCTGCAATTTTAAAAATTGCCTGAGTAACCCCGTCGGCATTCCCCGGTCGGGGCGCCTCAGGCAACAAGCAATAAACTTGCCCCACCGGAAAGCCCGGTGGCAAGGCCTGGGAGGGTGGACCTCCTAGGTATTACCCAAGCGGTGTACCTCAGTCCAACAGGTGCTGGGCCGGTTCCCGGCCCCTCACCTGTTGAGCTGAGTGTCAAGTGACGGATCCTTGACTGGTACTATCCATTTGAAATGGATTATATTTATTTGCTGTCCACTCAGCAAAATGTGGCACAAGGCCGGAAAGTGGTAACCCAGCAGGCTCCCCTAAAGGAGGGGCACTCCTGCAATTTTAAAAATTGCCTGAGTAACCCCGTCGGCATTCCCCGGTCGGGGCGCCTCAGGCAACAAGCAATAAACTTGCCCCACCGGAAAGCCCGGTGGCAAGGCCTGGGAGGGTGGACCTCCTAGGTATTACCCAGGCGGTGTACCTCAGTCCAACAGGTGCTGGGCCGGTCTCCGGCCCCTCACCTGTTGAGCTGAGTGTCAAGTGACGGATCCTTGACTGGTACTATCCATTTGAAATGGATACATTTAATTTTTCAGTCTTGTATTTATAAGCTTTGGATTAATCCATTTAACTACTTATCACCCCCACTATAATTAGTAGTTTTTATATTTACATTCTTATTTATTTAAAATTAGATATATATATATATATGACTTTTTAAAAGATATATATATATATGACTTTTTAAAAGATATTTTGTATTCCTGTACATTAGCAAATTAATAAAATAAAAAAAAATATAAGATCACATATATTTTTACATTAATTATATATATGAGAGGGAAGGAATATGTAAAAACAAAAAAAATACCTGTTCTTTAATTTTCTTTGTGAGGAGGTCAAAGTTCATTCACCTGCTCAGTAATATATACTCATGTTGTCACATCATCTTCTTTGATATCGCCTTATAAATACTGCAAAAGAAATGTTTTTACTTTTTGAATTACTTTTTAAATAAATTTTGATTATTTTTTATTAAATAATCGAACAAAAATAATGTTTACTTTAAAAGGTACAGAAGTTCAAATTAAACAAAGGAGACAGATTCTAGAGAGAAGTATTTCTTTTTGTTGCATAAGTGTTTTTATAGCAGTGCCTCATATTTCATGAAGTAAACTGTAAGTATGTTAGACACTAGGTGTTGTTCATACTAGTCAATGATACGTCTTCCACAATCAGCCAGTGAGTGGATCTTATTTCTGCTGGCCTCGGGTATATATATATATATATATATATATATATATATATATATATATATATATATATATATATATATATATATATATGAAACACTAGTGTCTGTAGGTATTTAATTATTATAGTAAATAATTATGTCAGCCCTTTAAGAAACTCATTTCTTATCGTTGGGCACTTCCAGTTGAATTAAGTCGGTCAATTAGCTCTTATGCATAGATCATCATATAATGATTAGATCACTCTGACTGACGTAAAAAACATTTAAAAAAAAAATAAAATGTTTAATTTCAACATTATTTCACGTGGTTAACGGTAGCTGTATGGATACGGTCTTTGCTAATCAAGCCAGAGATGGCTTGTGTTGCCGGGTTCGAATCTGCACTGAAGATTCACAAAAGGATAAAACGCGGGTGTCTGTAGATATTTAATTATTGTAGTACCTTGCCAGACTTTACCTTTAATCTTCTCATAATATTTATGATTATTCAGCTGACTCTCTATCTATTTCATTCATACTTATCTTCGAGTGGCTTTTGGCCTTTGTAAGTAGTGACTATTTAGTATAAAACAGTATTTTTGGTTGCTTCCCTGGCGTTATAGCTAAGTTTGAACATGTAAAATATGTTCATGAATCAGACTACTTTGCACGTTCACCCATGTGGCTTCCGCATAACACATGTAGGCAATACATATCAGATACTACGGACTAAATTTAGTACCTTGCACAACTTGAACTGTTTCAGTTCACTGATATAACCACCACATGCAATATGTACAAATATTGCTAACTTTTGATTCACTGTTGTAAAATTTTTCCAGAGATTATCTCTTAACTGACATTGATCAGATATTATTAAATATCTAGTCTGTCATTTGACAGGAGATGTGCATTTGGATCAGACACACCCCTGGCCGGAAGAAAACAACATAACATGATTGATTATCCAAAATAAAATGATCTTTTAACTGATATTTATCAGATATTGTTAAATATCCAGTCTGGTTGTACTAAATAGATCATTTTGACAGGAGTGGTGCACACACACACACGCACACATGCACGCACGCACGCGCGCACACACACACACACACACACACACACACACACACACACACACACACACACACACACACACACACACACCTGGCAAGAAGTAAACAACATAACATGATTGATTCTCCAAAACAAAATAATAATTGGTTGAAGTTAGTCCACCTGGTTGGGAAAGACAAATATGGTGGATTGTTAAAAAATAACATAATTGCTGATTGGAAGCACTTGTAAAAAGTTAATAAAATTTCTTTGCATTTGTGACTATATTTACAATGAAGTCACACTATTAACATTTTTGGTCTCAAATTGTTAAATAATAAAAAAAAAAAAATTGATATCAGCGATTTGGACCAAACAAATTTTTGTGCATGCGTCTTCCTTCCTCGCTAACCCACACTCATTCACCACCACCAACAGTAAAGATATATCATCATATTTTCATATATCAGTGTGTTGTCATTCTTTGAAGCACAGCAGAAAGAACAATAATCTAAATGATATCTATCAAAATTGACATCAAATTATTTAATATATAAAATTATGTCAGCCGAATTTTACAAGTTGGAACTAAGTAGTATTTAAGCCTGGTTAGTACTCAGTGACCACTTGAAAATATTCATTCAACACCTATTTTCTGACACATTTTTTTCCAGAGCCTTGCCAACCAATCCGATTTCTGCAATTCATAAAGATCGCAGCCATAGAAGAATGCAAGAAAACATCTGTTTAGGCATTAAAAGTAGTTTAATATCGTTGTTTTTGTTAAATATTCATTCAATTTATATAATTTTTAATAAATATTATTGAATGACGAATCATTTTGAGTTAAAATTCGAGTTTCGTTGCTAGATAAAAGCGACATCAGTTCAAATTTGGTGGCCATTTTGTTTTGCTCCAGTTTCTTCCACATAACATTGACACTTTTCAAGCCTGTTTTTCTCAACTTTAGATGCATAATACTAACTGGATATTTAATGGACATGATTTCTCATTCAATAATATATAACAAAATCCACAGCATAAAACTACTTTTAATGCATACACAGATTTTTTCTTGCATTTTTTTCCATAGCCGTGACCTTTATAAATTACCCAGATTTTCACGTAATAATCCATCAACACAACTCTAACCCTAACATACCACTGATCCTTAATCCACTGAGTATCCACCTACCATGTTTTTAAACCATTTGCGAATGCTAGAAATTTTCAGCAGATTAAATTTTTCTCAGATGAGAGTGTAAACAAAGAAATTGATGATGCGCTACATGTAATGTCATCTGTTGGCAAGTCAGCAAAGTACGTTGATAGCAGTGGGATAATCAAGTTCCATCTCGTGATTTTGTCTGGATTAAGTGAATCAGTCCACATGTGTAAATCAGTATCAACGACAGCATTCTGTTACTGTTGTGAGTGACATAAGTTGAGTTTCTTAATATTCCTTTGTTGCCAGTGTTGTGGATAATTGTTGTGGGGTACAAATCACCCCTATTTGAGTACGAAGTGGAATCAACCAGTCCTATGAATATCACTAGTTTCAGAAATGAAATTCAATAGAGTTATATTTTTAAGTTAATGTTGTGGAGTACAAATCACACTTATTTCAAAACTAATTGGTTTCAGAGACTAAATGGAGACATTCATACCATGTTTAACCGCATACTACGAACACGTTCCTCTCATACCACTTTAGTGGCTCCTGTATTCTTTATGATAAATACATATTATATTTTATACACTTTACACTACTTGTGGTTTCTTTCATTTGTAACCCCTAGCATGGGTCTACGACAGTAACATAAACTCAAGTTCCTTAATATTACTCGTCGCCAGTGTTGCGGACTGGTAAGGGTCCGGCAAAAGGCACAACTCGGTATTTAATGGAAACTAGTTTGACAGTAGTGGGATAATCGTTTTATCTCGTGATTTTGCCCGGATTTATAAAAAAAGACGTTGGACCATCACTTGTCGGGAAATCAGTGTTACATCTGTACTAGGTACTTTAATCAATCACTCCACCCAAGTGTATAAATTGGTACCAGCAAAAGACCAGGGTCCTGTTACAGGGATGATTCAGGTGATCTGTTTCACTTATCATGATAGGACAGTAGGACAAACACCAGTCTTAGAAGCTCTTAGAAAGATGTTTTTTCTTGCTATGTTTTTTGCTTTTTTTTTTATAAAGGTCGAGGTATTAACAGAAAAGATTGAAATACTATAAAACTGACAAACTAAAATTATTCCTATTATTTGGATTATTCAAACTACTGTTCCTATCTTGAGTTTTATTTTCACAATGTTTCAGCCGATGTAACCACCAACATTCTTCATGTGTATCTTATCAATCTCGGGAATTTTTCTGTCGATCTCGAGAATCTATACGGAATTTTATAATGGAACCCTTTATTTAATCCATGGGAGTAATATGCTCTCGTTTTGTCAGACATGAATGGGTAGAAGACCTAAGTAATTTGTAATTGCATTCCGAGTATCGCTCGCAAAAGTTCAGAAACCTAAAATTATTCTAACAAAAAATCATGCATATAACCACATCAAGTGAATGCTGTACAATCCTACGCCATGGGACCAATTAATGTAACCAGACCATCGCCAGCCCTGAAACACAGGGCTAACCCTAAGTCTCCGTGGCTACACGTTTATCTTTGTCTTGTGATGGACCTTTTAAAATGTGATCAAAGACTCACTGGTCACCGGAAATCTCCACTCTCATACTCAGAGTGCACAAAACATGCACAATCCTAAGTCTGTGTGGCAATATCTATAACATGGTGGTCATTCAGTGACAGTCGTCGAGTTTGAAATCTTCCCTTACAGGTGCACTGATCACCAGACATGGGCCTTTCGCAGCTGCAGTACGGGCGTCACATTTCAGGGTAGATCTGATAATTAACTTTTTTTTCCCCTACATTTTCACCCCAAACAAGGCACATTTGCCACTTTGATGTAGGAGGCAACTACCAGGGACATAAGCATCAGGGGTACCATGTAGGGAGTTGGGTAGTAAGATGTCGATTCATGTTACACTTGAACTTCTGCATATCAGTACAGTATGGCAATCAGGGACCCGGAAGGGAATTCCAAAGTCTAGCGGTTCTGAGGAAGAAACTACTGGAGTAGAAGGCTCTCTTACATCTAGGGATCTCTACTGTGAAGGGGTGGGATTTAGCTGCTTGTTAGGTTTGTCGGGGGTATTTACATCGAGGGGGTACAAGTGCTTGCAGTTCGTCAGAGCATTCACCGTTAAAATACTTGTAAAACAGGCAGAGGGATGTAACATTTTGTTGATGGGACAGAGGCTGAAGCTTAGATGACAGTATGTATCAGATTGGCGACTCTCTTTTGAACCTTGTCTAGGAGCGAGAGACTAGTGGCAGATGCACCAGCCCAAACTGGATTATTCTCCACAATCAAAGATATCAATAATCAATAAAACTGATTAAAGATTACTGTCTTATAAACGAAAATAATTATTGCTTAAAATATTTCACATAAAATCGTGCAAAGAAAAGTTAAACTACTCGTGTACCACTGCACTTAATTCAACATAAACTGTTTAAAGATGCAGGATTTTACAACTTAAATTCTTTCAGATGGTTTCTTGGCTGAAGGAGGAATGAAATACTTTTCCACTTAGCCCTTTTGAGGATCTCCAGCCCTGGGCAAGAGCCTAAAAGCTGATTTGTATTCTTTGACGGCCTGCTAGCAAGTCATCCTTATCTGCTAAACAAAAGGTTTTTTGAAATTTGTAATTTCCCCCTCTTCTGTAGAAGAGATTACTATTCCTCCCTCTTTTTTTACCTCCTCTTTTTTCTGAATTACCTTTTCCCGTTTCTTTTTTCCTCCAAAATTCTTTTCTCTGTCTCCCTTAATCTATACCTCTCTTTAATTTTCTTTTCCCTCCTCTTTTCTTTTGTACTGAAGAAATCTATTTTTCCTCATTTTTCTTTCTTTCCCCTCTGAGCTCAATTTCTCTCTCTCTCTCTCTCTCTCTCTCTCTCTCTCTCTCTCTCTCTCTCTCTCTCTCTCTCTCTTTCGTCATCCAAGTTAATTAGTATCATCTGCAAGGTAGTCTCTTGCTTGACATAAAACATATGGCTTACCGCCGATATTTCGTGTATGTCAATCCAGACCCTGTCGCCCAAATGTCTTTTTTACTTTGTTGAGAAATTAATTTTCCTCTATGATATCTCAACAAAAACATATTCTATCTTTTCCCCCGAAATCTGGGACCTCTTAAATCTGGTGTCAAACATCCCACTTTCACGCCTGGCCCCCAGCCCATAAGCAAGGTGATTTGGTGCTGCCTGGTGCATGAAGATAGTGTTATACGTATATTGATTCCATACTTACATAAAAATAAATATGGCGACGAGTAACATTACTCCTATGAGAAGGAAGACAGTGCCACTCATTCTTGAAATGGTTGCTGAGTAAATCGTGTTGAAGACAATCTCAAAGACTAAGGTACTAATTGCCTCGACAAAGTAAAATCCAGCAAATAAAGAACCTGTTATAAAAAATAAAATAATAAATAAATAAAAAATGAATAAAATACACGCAAACAGATTATCTCAAATATTAACTGGATATGTGTAACAGCAAGAGTAATATATACTCGCGGTAATAGAGAAAGGTAGTTTGCTTGAAGCATTGCTGGTAAATGTATATGGAGGAGTATAAGAAGGGAATGCGGGGAACCAGTTGTTGTATTGGTGTAACATATGAACAAAAAGGGAAAAAATTGTCAGGATGAACTCTTCACCGACGAGAGGCAAAACTCATAAGAAAATGACAACACGTTTCCAAAAATCTACCACAAATTCAATTTTTTCTACGTTTTATGTAAATTTTGAAGCTCGTAGGAAATATATAATTATTGAGATAAACAATAAGCCAATAAAATTTCAATTCGATACTGATTCCGACGTAACTCTGATTTCACAGTCAACATGGGAGTTATTAGGAAAACCAACGCTTAAAAATACTAAGCATGTTACTTGCAGAGCATCTGGAAACAAAATACAACTAACTGGTGAGTTAACATGCAATGTCTCTTTTAAAGAAAAACATTTTTCAGGGGTATGCTATGTTTCTGATTCATCAATCCTGAATCTTCTTGATTTGGATTTCATCGAGGAACTTGACCTTTTCAATGTTCCACTTAATACAATTTTCAATTCTTTCAATGTTAATGCTGCAGCAGATGTTGAAACATATTTTAAGAACATTCTTAAAACAAAGTTCAGCAACATTTTTCAAGAAGGTCTTGGATGCTGTACGAAAGTCAAAGCAACTTTAAAACTAAAGTCTGATGCAAATCCAGTTTTTACACCAAAATGTCCTGTACCATACACAGCTTTAGTTACAGTGGAAAAAGAATTGGACCGCCTTCAACAAGCTGGAGTAATCCAACCTATAAATTACTCATCCTGGGCAAACACCTATTGTTATTGTGAAGAAGGCTAATGGCAAGGTACGCCTGTGTGCGGATTTTTCACATGATTAAACGATGCACTGGAGACACACCAGTATCCACTACCTGTACCAGATGATTTGTTCTCAAAACTAAACGGTGGAGCTTTTTTTGCAAGACTAGACCTTGCAGATGCATATTTACAAATGGAAGTTTAAGAAGATTAAAAAAATCTTCTCACTATCAACACCCACAAGGGATTATTTCGTTTCAATCGTCTTACGTTTGGGGTCAAGTCAGCCCCAGCTATATTCCAACAAACCATGGATGCAATGCTCACAGGATTTCCAGGAGTTTCTGCCTACATTGATGAGATCATCGTTACAGGCACATCTCAAGAGGAACCTCTGCATCACTTGACTTCTGTGCTGAATCACATTTAACAATATGGATTCCATTTAAGATCTGACAAATGCAAATTTTTTTCTAAACTTCTGTGAAAAACCTTGGATTTTTATTTGACAAAAATGGTCGAAAACCAGATCCAGATAACATTCAAGCCATAAAACACATGCCATCCCCAAGGGATGTTTCAACACTATGATCCTTTTTGGGCCTTGTAAGCCATTATGGTTCCTTTTTACCTGAATTGCACAAATTACGCGGACCTCTTAATCATCTTTTACAAAAAAATACTAAATGGAAGTAGTCAAGTACATGCAAAGAATTATGTGAAAAAATAAAATCACTTCTTCACTCAGACCTATTGATTACACACTATAATCCATCATTAGACATTACTGTTGTGACGGATGCTTCAGACTATGGAGCTGGAGCAGTAATATCACATATTTTTCCTGATGGAAGTGAAAAAGCCATTGCACATGCATCAAAATCATTGACACCCACTGAACGAAAATATAGCCAAATTGAGAAAGAGGCTCTAGTGATTATCTGTGCTGTAAAAAGATTTCACAAAATGCTATACGGCCGTCATTTTAATCTCATCATAGACCACATCCCTCTAACAAGTATTTTTGGTTCAAAGAAATGAATTCCTGTTTATACAGCAAACTGCTTACGAAGATGGGCAACTATGCTGTTGGATTATGATTTCTCCAGAAAATACCAACCAAGCAGTAAAATTGGCCAGGCAGATGCGTTATTCAGACTCATCTCTTCTCATCAAAAAGCTGTAGAAGACAGTGTCATCGCTGCTATATCTGTAGAACCTGAAGTTGTCTCTGGACTTGTTTTCACAGTGCGGGCACTACCGGTCACATCGGAGATGATCCAGGAGGCTACAGCCACAGACCCACTACTACAAAATCTTCTGCACTTCCACTCTACCAACTGACCTAATAAGTGCACTGATCAGCAACTTCAACCGTTTTTTCAGCGAAGATCTTCTTTGTCTGAGACTAATGGAATCCTTCTTTTTGCTGAACGTGTTGTTGTTCCATCTAATCTTCAAAATAGAGTCCTCAGACAATTTCACCAGGGACATCAAGGAATAATCGAATGAAAGCCTTGACCCGTGGTTATGTATATTGGCCAAGTATGGACAAATAATTAGAGGAACTTGTCAGGAGTTGCTCCAAATGTCAACTAGTTGCAAAGTCCCCCCCAAAAACTACATTATATTCATGGCCAACTCCAGAAATTCCTTGGTCACGAGTACACATCGATTTTGCAGGACGAATAAATGGACAAAATTATCTCGTGTTAATTGATTCTTACAGCAAATGGCCAGAAGTCTTTCAGATTAGCCACATTTCATCAAAAGAAACTGTAAGAAAACTACAGGGAACATTTAGCAGGTTGGGAGTGCCCAAAGTATTAGTTTCAGATAACGGTACTGCTTTTACTTCGGCAGAATTTGCGGACTTCTGTAAACAGAACAGCATTCAGCACCTGATATCTCCACCTTTCCATCCTCAAGCAAATGGACCTGCAGAACAGTTTGTGGACACATTCAAGAGCGCACTCTTGAAATTAAAAGGGCAAGGAACTACTCAAGAGATAATGAAAATATTTTTAAGTAGCTACAGAGCTACCCCAAATCCAAATTGCCAAAATGGAAAGTCTCCTGCTGAAGCACTTATGAATAGGAAAATACGTTTGCCAATTGATGCTATTCGCCCATCAACAACTAAATTTTACAGAAGAAACAAAATCATGGAAAACCAGTTTAATTGCCATCATGGAGCTAAACCCCGTAAATTCCTTCCAGGACAACCTGTATTCGTTAAGGACTACCGTAATGGTAGAAAAAACTGGACACAAGGTCGCATAATACGCCGTTCTGACAATGTTGTCTATGACGTAGATGTACAATCATCTATTTGAGTTAGTCATGCGAATCAGCTTCGTCAGTCATCCCTTCCAGAGCAACGTCCAAATGATGCAGCCATCCCTTTACATGTGTTACTGGACACATTTGAATTACTCCAAAGTGTTCCAGTTATAAATAATAAACAAAGCAAGTCTCACATCAAAGTCCCAACAAGAAGAACCCAGCGAATTTGTAAGCCAACGCCAACCTTACAAATAGATCCACATAAAAACTCTTACAAGCATCACATTTCAAAGGGGAGGTGTTATAAAGAGAAATAACCGAAAAGCAAAGAGTTATCTCCCCTGGATGGGAAGGGGGAGACTTTTCAAGATGGCTGACACAGCATTTCATATAATCTGTTGCTCTAACGTTTTACTATTTTTCTGTTTAAATGAATAAATAATTTGGTGCCAAAACGATGTCTTCTTGTAATTCCCAAGTTTTAGACGGACATGCAAATATACATACATACATACATACATACATACATATATGCATACATACATACATTTATATATTGGTTGCTCAAATTTTCGACCCAAACCGATTAAAAAGCTTACCCTCTCTCTGAATACCCTTTATGTAAAATTTCAAATGTTTAGACCAGAAATTGTCTGAGTAATTTGGTAGAGACCGCAGCGGTCAATTTAAAAAAAAAACTTTGACCCCTATTATGACCCTTTAACATTTATTGTTTTGGGCTCAAATCAAGTTATTAAGTTAGATCCATGTCCAAGGGACCTATATCTAAAATTTCAAGTGTTTAGACCCAAAATTGGCGGAGGAGTTTGGTAGAGTTCTGAAAGGTCAAATTTCAAAACGGATTACAAAGATTTCCCCAAATCTCAGTACCCTCTATATCAAATTTCGAGTTTGTAGACTGAAAATTGACAGATATATTGTGTAGGGAAATGTACACAGACACACAGACACTTTCACTTTTATAGATATACTAGCCTGGGTGCCCGGCGTTGCCCGAGTATTTGGGTGTGTGTGTTGAGCAAAAACAAAAAGAAGTGGTTGTAGGCAGGCAGGCAGGCAGGCTCGAACCCGTACTGCGAAAGAAGAAAAAAACATGAAAAAAAAACATGACGTCTTTGCTGTTTCGCCCATCGCCAAACCGGAAGTAATGTAGATAATTTAGGTGATGTAGATAAATCAAGGCTAGTCAATCGAAAAGAGAGGATGGCTTTCGAAAACATCGGCGAAAAAGCGCCCAGTTGAGGGTGAAGTGATTAATGTTTTTAGCCAATTTTTTCGTATTTGTCGTCCAAAAGGTCGGCTTCACAACGATACCGATCTCCTGAAAATCCGTCGCCTGTCGAAAGTTTTAGGCAGACAAACATACTCACATATATACATACAGTTAATTAAACAGGTGAGATTTATATTATAGATTATATTGGACGCAATATATAGTAATGATTTAAAAGGTTAAAAAACCAAGACTCGTGCGCCACCACCGAGAATCGAAACCAAAACCTTCAGCTTACGACTTATTTTTGCCTCTGCCTCCAATGACTGGGTCATGAAGACATACTTACTGCAAGGCTAAAAATGAAAACATGAACCAATAGCTACGCCGTTATGCATTCGCAATGCCGGCATTTGACCTTCACCTGGTAAATTTCATTTTTTTTTTTCACACTTTTGCACCGATGTTTCCGGGCTAAAACCCAAATATAAAGTTTCGCATGGACTCAAATACTTTATATATGAACTTTCATGTCTGTCTACCAAAAACTCTAGGAGGAGTTTGGTAGGTAAAATCTTTTAAACAAAAATACATACATATACATAAATACCTATGGAAACAATTTTGTGTTCACTATAAACTTTTTACGCAAATATTATGCAAGTATAAATCATGTAGAATATCTGCATGAATATAATTACACATAATAGTTAACTAAAGATGATCATCCCGTGAGAAAACTGAAGAAACTAATAGGGAATTAATTAAAATGAATGTTTAAAAGGATATGCAAATTAGCTAGATCTTTTGTTGATGAATGCAATTCCACGCCGCATATATAACAAAATTGTATTTTCTTTTTAAACAAATGGAGAAAGGGATTTTAATATGAATATCAATACACACGCTTGAAAAACGAATTTGTAGATAGATTTACGCAAGAAAAGCTGCCCGAGACCGTTAACTGAAAGAAAAGGATGGTTTTAATTATATAATTTTTATGTACTCATTAAACATTATTTAAATATATTGCTCTGTTTCAATTATAGGCCAATGTAAAACAGCTTTAGAAATTGATGAAAATTTTATCTTAAATAAGTCGCCATTTTGAATTTGCCCTTTCGATTTGGAGTCCACAAACAATTTTCAACGTATACGATCTGAATGAAATTATCACATCATCATCAACCCTATTGATTAATCCCAACGAATTGTTCGATTCTCTGCTTTTATGTACATTACTCAAGCTGTTATTCTGTTTGTATCGATAAATGTGTGAAAACATGGGATAGACCTTTCTCAGTCCAACAGACAACAAAAACGCTGGAAACAATCCTACCTATCCCCGATACCTTCACTTCCTTACACATTTATTATGCTATTAACTTTAATGTACTTTAATGCTATTTTAATAAACCTAAATAATAGGCCCATTAATAGAAATTTATATGCTTGTGTAGATTGGTGATCTTTTAAACCAACGCATTTCAGGTGAAAACATTGCGTACTTGCGTGTCATCTCGAAATTATAAATATAAATTCAAAACATACGAAAAATGATTCAGTAGATGTGCTAAATCTAGATTAAAAAAAATCATCCACAACTACGTTCTGTTGAAAAATTAGCGGACCTTCAAATTACGCCAATTTAAGTCAAGGGAGATAAGTTTGCCATACTGAATTGGTTGCACAACAGCTCGTTCTCATCAAGACACACAATAAAACTCAGTAATTTGATAAATTCTATTTTTAGCTGTAATTATTTTTCTACTCCTGGGACTGATATTTTTCTAGTATAATAACGGCCTGGTAAGGCCACAGGAGAGACAACCAAGCAAAAAACAAAAAAACAAACAAAAAAGAAAACCCATAAGCAAAATTCATCCCAAAGCAGTAAAACTAAAGCTGACCTGTCATGACACTATATATACAAATGTAGGCAAATTTGGGCATATTTTATTAGTTTGAAAATATAGGTTCTTTTTACCAATTGTCATAATATTTTAACCATAGAATAGTATTATAATCTTCAAAAAGCCCGCAAATTTGGAAATCTAATTACCTGAATTGTGTAGTGGGGTATGTGATATTTGCTCTTAAGGTCGCATATAGAGGGGATCATCCATCATCCAGAGCCTATTTTTGCATTTTTTTTTTTTTTTTACAGCCATAAAATATTTCGGTAAAGGTGCAGTATATTTCTACCCTCAAGAAATCCTTTAAAATTACCACTATTATAGGTTTTCAAGGGTGCTGAAAAAGAAAATAACCTTTAAAATAACAGAAGAATGTGGCCATAAACTCGGTGGTCATTTTACGTTAAATTAATATAGAAAAGTGATCCTCCACTTTTTGAAATATAATGTCTTCATATTTTGGAAATTACTCGTTTTCTAAAATTTTAAACGTTATTTTCGTTTTAAGCACCCTCGAAAACCTATAGAGTGGTAATTTAAAAAAAAAATTTGTTGGTGGAAAGATACTGCACTTTTACCAATGTTTCAATCATAGTCACTTGTTTTCTTAGTGTTGCATATGAATTACAAAATATCTGATATTTCCCCAAAACCTCTAGGCTTGATGGAGGGGAGAATAAAACTTGCTGCTATGGTTTCAAATGATATGAAATAACAGCAAGGGGAGACTTGATTCCAAATATTTCTCATATGTTATATCTCCCCTCTTTGGTTTTCATACATAAAGTAAATTTCGATTTTTTGATACTGTAGATATTCATAATTGTACCCTATTCTAAAAAAGGAGAGATATAACATATGATAAATATTTGGAATCAAATCTCCTCTTACTGTTATTTCAGATCATTTGAAACCATAGCAGCAAGTTTTAGTCCCCTATCCATGGTCAGAGGTTTTGGGAGACAGAAAGACAAACAGACAACTAAGTTAAAACAAAAAAATTAAATTAAACAAATAAATCAAATTCCAAATAAAATCAAATAAATTAACAATAATAAAAATACTCCTGATGACGATCAGTGATCGAAAATGCCCGAGGAAAAACACGGCAGCGTACATTTATAAAGAATGAACCCTACCTTTTCCCCTCTCCAAAATAAAAATGACAAAAAAAAAAAGAAACGAAAAATACAAGAAATATGGATTACATATTTTGTCTTGTTAAGTATTTTTTAATGTTTTGTAATTGGTTAAAATGTAATCGAGCTAAATATAGGACTCTAAAACCGGATATCATATAAAGAAAGCTACGACGTAATTGTTTTAAATCTAACAATATGTAAATAATGGTAATCCAAGTAATGAGAAATGTCATGTGTAACTTTAAATTGAATAAATAATTTATAACAATGCTCGGCGATTGAACGGTGATTTAAGGCTGCAGTTTTTGTTTTTTGCATGTTTTTGTACAATCCAGAATAATAGAATGTCATGGTTGCAACCAATGAGAATAGGCAGAATGTTATGAGGGAGAAATCACTATTTTCGAATGTAATGGTAGTTGTAAGTGTATGAGTGTGCAATCCCGTTATTAAGGGTGTTAGGGCAATATAGTTATAATGTTTATAGAAGTACCAGGTCCTGTCTGGGAGAGTGGGAGGATTTTTCTGTTAAAGGGGAAAATATGAGCAATTTCGTCTTTAGATATTGGCAATCATGGTGATATCGCTCATAGGAAATAAGATAAGATTTTATTATAACGAATAAATGTGTCTGTAACGGCGTTCAAAAGTTACATAAGATGGTGGGTAAAAGTTTAAACCAAATAAATTTGTATGTGGCATTTGTTATTGCAAACCTATCGTAATTTGGCCCAAAAAAGAATTTCTGCAAATTATTATATAGAATAAAGATAGATTAGCATTATTAGTAAATAATTTTTCTTTATTCCACATGGTAAAAAAAAATAGAAAATTTAACCAACTTGGCCAGTGAATCTCATTATTGGCGTATAGATGCCACTGAATCAATTTTTATCCCTAGTCTAATTTATTCAAAATTTCGGATACAAAAAGAAAAAACACAACTTGTCGTTTTGTTTTTTGTTGAGAAAGGATTTGCTTCCCTTCGTATATAAAAGAAACAAGACGATGTGTTTGTTATAAAATGAATGCATTTATTTATTTATTTTTTTTCATTCAAATTACTTACAAATGAACAAATTGACTTCGGTTCTTTATTGTAGATTCTGAAGCAAAATCGTTTGGAGTGAAAGCGGGCATCCCGTAGGGTTGAAATTTGTGCATCCCTGAGGTAGGATGATATGCCTCAGGTTAGTTCAGGTCGTGTAGATGGGATCTGATGTTGGAAACTGATAGTCGAAAGTTGACATGTGCTAGATCTAGTGGCTAGACGTCAGTTGGAACTGAAACAAGTAGTTGAACGTTGACGAGTATTGGAGTATCTTGACGTCAGTGAGTACTAAAACAGGTAGCTGGATGTCAGTGAGCTCAAACAGGTAACTGAACGTCGATGGGTATTGAAGCTGGAGGCTAAATGTCGACGAGCACTGAAGCCAGAGGCCGTACGTCGAGCGCCGCTGGTGTTGATGACTAAAAGCATTGAAGGCTGCAGGAATGAGCTGGAGCCACTGAAGTTGAAATAGAACCTTCTTCGCTCGTTCCAGTGCACTGAGTAACCGTCTGTCTTGTAAAAACGCCTCCACTCCTCCAAGCGACCTGCTTTATATTACATTCACCCATGTGAATCTCATGAGATCACACAAGACTGTTTCTGTTAAATATCGCAGATGCCATCTTGGTTTTTCTTTTTCCTGTCCAACGTGCATGACAGGCAGATACGTGGGCATTTACAGGTAGGCCATTTGTATGTTCCTTTCTATCCCCCCCCCCGATCTCATGATCACAGAGATGGCAGGGAGGTGGCGCTCTCTTCCGTCGGGTTCTTCTTCGGAGGGGGACTGTGCAGGCTTCTTGTTCATTTACACTCTCATCTGCAGTCAATATAGGATTCGCTGCTTGATGAGGATGAGGATGGTGCAAACCAGAGCGATGACCCCCCTGGCCTCAGACGTAGAGTTGCTCCTGTCGTCCAGTAGTGATTGCAAATGTCTTGCCGGCCTCAGGTCCCTAACATGACGGGACACACCTTGACTAACTGCTGACTCACCACATCGGTCACTCAGTCCTGTGTATATCTGTCAGTGCACCAACTTCCTAGCGGCTTCACCCAGACAGGATCCCCTGGTGCGTACAACCACCGTCCTTCCTTGTTGGCGACTTCTCTGTTGGGGTAGATTCCCTTTTCTCGAACTGAGTATTGGTAGATTGTGTTTGCAGGCACTGTTCCTGGAGAGACGCCATCCTTCGGTGTGATGTTGTACCAATATACGGCTTCTGAGACGTTGCACCGCTTCCTGGCTGCAATTCTTTTGATGCTGTGATGGCTCCTCTCAGCAATACCATTGCCAGATGGCACATAAGCACATCGCAGTCGCAGCCACACTCCCCACTCCTTCAGGAACTTCCTGACCTGCTGGCTGCAGAAGGCTCGATCATTGTCTTTCAGCACCTCTTCGAGTACACCTCTTTTAAAGAACACAGATGACAGCTGGCAAATAATGTAGGAGGAATCCTGGTGCCCGAGTGGTCTCCAGACCGCAAAGCACATAGGTCCACAATCGATGAGGGTGAGGAAGTGATTGCCACCATAATGTGTGATATCCATGCCCACTCTCTGCCATGTGCCACTCACTCTCAATTGCCCTTTTCTCCACTGTATTGGAGCCAGGTCGATTGATTGACATGCCTCGCAACTTTATACTGCTCTCTTGACATCTGCCTTCCTTACTTCTGGGTCAACCATCTTGGCAAAATATAGTGTCCTCTTAGTCCCTGGGTGTCCGCATTGCCGATGAATCTCACTGATATGATCCGCACCCGTATTATACACGATGGCTGCACACGGCTGTTGCAGAATCTCATAACCTTCCCAGGTATCAGCCAGCAGCCACCGTTGTGGTACTCATATCAATGCATCTGCCCTGTTGCTTGCAGACCTAATCAACATTACGTCTACAGTCAGGTTATACTCTTTAATTGTATCAATCAGGGTGGCAAGCCGACTTCGTATCAACATCTCACTCGCTGCCCGTGTGGTTAGTCGTGCTCTTCCAGTCAATGCATCGGTTATCCACCGATGAGTGCATGCAGAGTCTGTGATAATATGGAGTATCCTGGCTAGCCACTGAAGCGCTAGGGTAACTCCTTTCAATGTGGCATCAAGTTCGGCCAGGTTTATCTGCCTAGAATCATTCTCTAGACGAAGCCAACAGGCATCTTCAATAATACCATGATCAACAGCAAAGGCAACTCCAAGGGCTAGTGAACTAGCGTTCACCCAGACCATGAACTCGTTTCCGTTAATGCACCAGTTCCTTTGCACAGGGTCATCGCAAATTACCCTGGCCACATTTTCTGTCAGCATGCTCAGGAGTGTGGTATCATGCACTTTATCGTCCCATCCTAATGATACGAATGTGGCACGATGTTTTATGGCCTCCACTGCTACCCTGACCCAACCACACACAGGGAAGTGGCCCACCAGCTTTCCACAAATAGAAAAAAACGCTCTGCGAGTGATGTTGGATGGGACTTCCAGAACGTCACTACCTCTCCTCCAGTAGAACTCTCCTTGCTACCGCTCTTGCGCAAGCCAAGTACTTTTGACCCATCTCACAGGCGCTCTGCTTCCTTGCATATCAGCCCGAAGTTCTTAAAGTGCTCTTCGACCGACTGGGCAGACATGAGGCTCTTATTTACAAAGATATCGTCGATGTAAGAAGATATTGCCTAGTGCACAGCCTCATCCTGTTGCCGGATCGTGTGCATAATTGCCGACGGAACCCAAGTCTGGTCAGACAATAGCGAGTTCCTTTAACTTCCACAGTTTGAAATGGCCACAGTGTTTTTTCAATGTGTATCTGCAAGTAGGTCCTGTGCAAGTCCAGAATTGCCACATCCGACCCTTGCTGCTGCCACTCCCTTAATTTGAGCGCACAAACACCCCCCCCCCTCCCGTGTACAGGTCGACATGTTCATTAAGCTCACGGTAGTCAATGACAGGTCGGACCTTCTGTTTGCTATCTTGTAAGATGGCCATCAGGGGAATCAGTCCTCTGGGGGGGGGGTGAGTTCATCCTCCGGGTATGGAAGCAGCCAGCCATTGTTGATCCAAGTCCGCAGTTCTTCTTTATACTGCCCCCTGAGCCTCATTGGAGGAGGGTACTCTGATAGTCGGTTCTGTAAGGATATTAGTGGTTGATCGCCAGACCACTTCCAAGATGCCATCCATGTATTGGTTTCCCTGTCATACTTCGCATTAAAGTCAGACTCGTCCAGGATAATCACAGCACAAACACGTTTCTCATGTCAGTGGAACTCTATCTTGTCGTTGCAGTCCACAGTGATTCCACCCAGCTGTGTAATCAAATCCATCCCTAGAATTAGGTCATACCCAAGCAGCTCCCATCCACCACCAGGGCTTGCATGGCTACTGCAGGCCTGTCACCGATGCTTGTGCTTATGACGCTTATCATGCAAGAGGCCAGCAACTCCCCACCCATGGTTAGCACCAAGTGTCGCAACATGCCTTGCACACCAGGGTCTGGGTGCACTCAGTGTCTTTAAGGGTGAGACATTCACATCTGTTAATGCGCACTCTCACTGTGGGCAGCGCCTTGTTCATTGACGATCTGGGGAGAAGACTGGCGCTGTAGCTTCCTCCCCTTACCTGTTTCCCAGACACGCACGGGCTAGGTGTCCTTGGTTTTTACACTTGTAGCACTGAGGCCTGCTAAGCCTTTGAGTCAGTGAGTGCAATGAGAGACAATCACGGGCTAAATGGTTGGCCTACCACATTTGTAACAGCTTGTAACTGTGCCCGGGTCCTGAGATCCACCCTGTGATGGCTGCATGGCTGCTACGTAGTCTACAGTCTCTGAGCTCTTTTTTAGTATCACCTTTGCCCGTGCTAATACTTCCGAGATGTCCATCTCATCTACTTGGAATGAGGCTCGGAGCAGATCTTCCACACTAGCGGGCAATCCTGCAATAAATGCATACACCATGCCTTTGTCTGACATTCCTCCGAACAGGACCGCAAGCTTCTTCAGTTCTGCTAGATAACCATTAACCGTCTCCCCGGAATGTAACTTGCGTGCCATAAATGCCTTCCATGCAGCAACTGGATCTGAAATCTGCCTTCTTTTCGTCCATTAGCTGCTGGTATACAGCATATGCGCCCCCAGCGAGGCGCATTGCGACCATGCATTCCAGACACTTCACACCGCTGAGCTAGCATATCAATTCTGCCTTTTCCACCCATGCCTGTACTGACTGCTGCTAAGCGCCGCTGCTATCAAACAGTGGAATCAGCTTAGGATCAAATCCTGACATCATGCCGAAAATAGCTTGTTGAAATGGAACGTCCTTCACTCGTTCCACTGCAGTGAGTAACCGTCTATCTTGTAAAAACGCCCCCACTCCTCCAAGCGACCTGCCTTATATTACATTCACCCACGTGAATAACGCAAGATCACATAAGACTGTTTCTGTTAAATATCGCAGACACCATCTCGGTTTTTCTTTTTCCTATCCAACGAGCATGACAGGCAGGCATGTGGGCACTTCATAGGTAGAACATTTGTATGTTCGTTTCTATTTTCCCCACAGGAAGTTGCAGGAATGAGCTGGAGGCTACTGGAATGAGCTGGGGCCATTGGACACTGCTGACTGTAAAAGGGAGTCTCATAGAGCAGGCAGCAGTAGAGAGTGAGTTTGATAGTTAGCCCTGGGCTGTTTGAACTATTGCTGCTGAGTCCCTCGGCTGGCCTCAACAATTTGACAAAGTGCGTCAAAGTCGGGACTTGGGAGTCTCCTTGTTCCTAAGTCGTACTGCTGATTTGCTGTGAAGTCACTGGCTTCATGGACAGATGTTCTCGTTACAGAAATTGGATCGTTAAACAAAAAAAAAAAAAAAAAACAAAAAAAAAACAAGAAATAAAAAACAGGTCGAATTTCTTACAGGCAAAATATTCTGATGGGTTTATTGCCTGTGCAAGTATTAACCTTGTTTCAAAATAACAATGTAACTTTTGTGTTTTTTCTAAGTTGTTGAAAAATGTTGTTACTATTTTTAGCATGCATGATCGTGATGTGTTGGTCACATGACTGTCTCTGCCGATAGATGTAGTCGTGATTGATTACCAAAATGAGACGATAACTTGAAACCGTAATACTGGCTTTCTGTCAATCCTTAAACTAGTTGGCTTCTACAAAAGCGATGCCAAAGTGCCTGATGTTTCTTTTTGTAAATGGCAAGTCGCTATACGAGCTGCAACTTGTGTCCACACTTTTACGCCCTCGTAACTAATCGAACATATAGCAATGTCAGCAGAAGACTGCAAACAATCAAATTACGCTAGTCTTATAAACAGATTTGTGCTCTAACCAATCGCTGTAGAGATGAGCGAAACAATAGGTCTTGCCATGTGCTACTTCGTTGGCAGGTTTGTTTTCTTAATTATGTGTCATACAGTTTTTCAAGTACTTCCTCATCGCTGCTATTCATGAAAACGCCTTGAGTCTGCTGTCTATCGATCTAGTATTCCAGCAGGACATCTAATGAGACTTCCTGATGTTTGCATATTGATTTTGAACAGGAGGTTTTATTAAATCACTCTTATTTGTTGATATTTAAATCATTATTATATATTCCACCCGGGCAACGCCGGAACACAGGTCCTGCTAGTATTAAATAAAAAAAAATTTTGTTCAGCATCTAACATGAATAAAAAACGTTATATAGATTAATGCAAAATATAACTGAATAAAATTCCGGTTTCGTACTTACCTATTTCTTCTGGTTCCACTAACTTTGACATTGCTGAACGAATGTTAGGAAGAGCAACGTAAGCAAACAACCCGGCGCAGGCAGCTGAAAGAAATTCAACATATATCAAAGGGATTCGGATTTAACAATATTTATTTTCCTAATTTATTTATTTACTAACGTGATTTATCAGGACAACATTGGTACCGTCGGTTTCAAATCAGGAGGCGATCTTTTGTAACACATATATAAATAGAAATTACGTTCTTATTTTTGAATTTTTTAAATACTCGAGGCCTCTGCTGGGATTTTCTCCTACTGCTTGTATCGTTGACAAGATAGTTCTTACGCGGTTTAACTTTTAAATTCAGATGAACATAGCTCAAAGAAAAATTTATTGATCGAAATAAGCATCATCAGAATCAGTAGACTTATGCCAACGCAAAACAAGTGTTTTATACCAGTAACGTAAAAATCTTGCATTCTGGTGGCGATGAAGTTGCTGAAGGCGTTTTTGATATCACTTAGGTTTTTGAAGCATTTCTCATGCAGAAAGTTGTCGAGATTCTTGAAAAAGTGGTAGTCAGTAGGTGAAAGGCCTGGGGGAGTATGGTGGATGGGGTTGAGTTTCATAGCCCAATTCGTTCAACTTCTGCAGGGTCGGTTTAGGTTTGGAGGAGAATTGGGCCGATTCTGTTGACTAATTTTTGGTATTGTTAAAGTTTATTTCATCCATTTGTTGATAATACTTTTCTGCCGTAATGGTTTCGCTTGCATTCAAAAACTGTAATGGATGAAACCGATCGCAGACCACCAAACAATCAGTATAGTCTTCTTTTTGTGCAACTCTGGCGTCTGGAAGTGTCGTGGAGCTTCGCTGGCGTCTAACCACTAGGCTGAGTGGCGCTGGCTATCATAAAAAAAAAACAACACTTTTCATCGCAAGTCACAAACTAGTTGAGAAACTGGTTGTTTTAGTTACGTAAAAGAAAGGAAGGTGACATTTCTTAACAGCAATTATTTGGTTGTCGTTCAATTTGTGAGGCACACATTTATCAAGTCTTTTTTTGTCTTCCCAATCTCTCTCAAGTGGTTGAAAATCGTCGTATACATTATGTCTAATTCAGACGCAAGTTCTCGAACAATTGTGTGTGAATTAGCTTCGACTAAGGCTCTTAATTGATTGTTGTCAACATACGCTCATCATCTTCAAGACTTTCGTCGCCACCATAAAATTTCATAAACCAGCATAAAATTTCATAAACCAGCATAGTACTGTGCGTTCAGTAGTAATTCCTGGAACAAACATCTTGTTGATATCGCGAGCTGTTTCGACAGCTTTTCGGCGGCTTTTCGGCCTAGCTTTAATTGCAATAAGAAAATTGTACGAATTTGCTTTTTTCCATCCTGTAGTCAACGTTCTGAAAAGAAGACATAATTGTTTTAAAACGATTATAATTTAAACGATTAAAGAGAGAGAGAGAGAGAGAGAGAGAGAGAGAGAGAGACAGCACAGCAGAAAACGTTCTTTAAAATGATATATAAAGTAAAGGTATTATAACGAAAACTTATTTAAAAATACATCATTTGAAATTAAAGAACTTTCTTGTCAACTTAATATATATATATATATATATATATATATATATATATATATATATATATATATATATATATAATCAAATAAGAGGCGTGTTACATTTAACACTTTAAAGCCAAATAACAACGCGAATTTTTTTTTTTAACCTTTAAAAAATAAACGAATGTTTATTTTTAAAGAGAGAGATATATTTCGGAGATATACACTCCTTTTTCAATCTATATATATATATATATATATATATATATATATATATATATATATATATATATATATATATATATATATTCCTCTTATTCTTCGTCATGATGTTTAATAGAAACATTTTAAGTTAAGTCCACTTGATGTTAGCTGTGGTTTTTCTGTAGCCGGATAATTACGCATGGTCGCGCGTGATTTGAAAGTCTGGGTAAGTTTATCCATTAATGGCGTTGAGTGAAATTTGAAAATCAAATAAGAGACGTGTTAAAAAAAAAATCGCGTTGTTATTTGGCTTTAAAGTGTTAAATGTGGGCTTAACTTAAAATTCTTCCATTAAACATCATGACGAAGAATAAGAGGAAAAAATATATATATACAGATTGAAAAAGGAGTGTATATCTCCGAAATATATCTCTCTCTTTATAAAATAAACATTCGTTTATTTTATAAAGGTTAAATTTTTTTTTTAAATTTGCGTTGTTATTTGGCTGTAACACGTCTCTTATTTGATTTTCAAATTTCACTCAACGCCTTTAAAACCTACTTTTTTTCTATTTTAACTTTTAAACCTACCCAGACTATATATATATATATATATATATATATATATATATATATATATATATATATATATATATATATATATATATATATACGGTATCTTTCTCTCATACTATTTCTTACACGATGCAGTTGTATTTCTCACTCATCTCTCTCACGCACATATGCAATACAGTTCTCTTTATCTACTATTTCTCTCTTACTCACTAGTTCCAGCTATCTCTGTAGTTATCTTTCTTTCTTAGATTACAGTTCTGTCTGTCCCTCACTCCGCACCCATCTCTCTCAGACACACACACACACACACACACACACACACACACACACACACACACACACACACACACACACACACAAAACACATACACACACAGATCTCTATATACGTCCGTTCTCTCACCTAGTAAAATTCTATCTATCTATCTATCTATCTATCTATCTGTTTGTCTGTCTATCTATCTGTGTTTCTTACATTGCAGTTCTCCCCATCTCTCTCTCTCTCTGTCTGTTTGTTTGTCTGTCTGTCTGTCTGTCTGTCTGTCTCTCTCTCTCCCCCCTCTCTCTTTCTCTAAAATAAGAATGCTAATACTCACATATGTAGATGACGATATCATCTTTGGCAAAAGCCAAGATGACAATAGCAAGGAAACTTGAGAAATTTCCTAGAATAGCGATATCTATATCCGAAAGGTAACACTGCAGGAATTTAACCAAAACTAATGCAAGCAGCCATCTCGAATAAATCTGCGCAGCCAAGAAATTTCCAATGTGGTCAGAAGTCCAACAGAAAGGTGAATTGAGTACATACAATACTTGGACATCAGAAGTGGCCGTCAGAGCTGGCGCGGTAAAAAATCCACCCAAGAGCGCCAGCAAAAGTCTTGACCTACGCTTGTCTGGCGTGTCCCAAATGTATTGCTCCAAAGACGTCTTCAGAATATTACAACTGATCGATTTTGTGTCTTCGTTGTTACCGGCTAGGTCATAACTTTCCTCGAGAAAGAATATCAGATATGTTAAGCCTACGATGAGCAGAGCCAAGACTGTACAAATAGGGACCAGAAAGTTTGTGTTCGTTACCAAAAACCCTGCTGCAATTGTAGCCGTTCCTGATGTCATCCCAAGCACGCCTTCCAATACCATCATCCGAAAGGCACGATGGTTGCCCGGTAGGGTAACATCGGCGATATAAGTATTAAAAGCCATCATGGCCGCTTCCATTGTACCACTGATACCATCGATCGCAACCCCTATAAACAGTATCTGGATCGGAAGGTCAAAGCTTATAATGCTTGCGATCGTAATTGCGTAAACCAGGCGGCAAGAAAACGTCATATAGAGGGCTACCTTTCGTCCAAGTCGATTGATAAAGGAGCCGAGCAGTAGAAGCGTCGGACAGCAGAGAAGGACTTGGACGATCGTCAGATACATCAGAAATTGCGATGTAGCGCTTTGGGTAGCTTGCTGTATTTTGAAAGCCGGGGACGATTTATTTGTGCTGCACAGTTGCGACAGTTCATCAGCTTGCGATGTATTTGTCTTTTGGTTGCCGAATTCCTCCGCGATCCGCAGGTAGACATATTGCTGTAGAACTGGTTCTAGAATGGCGGCTGAGGCGATGTAAATCACTGGCAGTGGTTCAACAAACTTAAACTTCCATTTTGAATGGTTTTGACCGAGTTGTGTCCGTTTTTCAATCAACGGTGACACCTCGTTGCTCTTGTGTTTCTCATCCTACAAAAGAAAAAAAAAAAAGAAAGAAAATGTGTAGCAGTCACGAATAAAGTTTTGTTTTCTCTCACAAATCAATGTCCCTTTCAAGCGATTCAGCCACACGCTGACTAATATGCTTGTAAGGCGCACTGATTCATCTGTCCCCTAAGGAACTTGTTTAACTTCTTTGGGAATCACGGTCAGCCAGTAGAGAGAACCCGGCAAGTATCGAAGAAAGATCCCCCCTCCCTCTCTCTCTCTCTCTCTCTCTCTCTCTCTCTCTCTCTCTCTCTCTCTCTCTCTCTCCTTGACGCTCCAGTATCGACGATCCGAGAATAACTGGTAGCCAATTTCCAACAGTCCAAGAAACTCTCAACTCTTCATGTTTCTTATTAAGGAACTGCCCAACTTTTTGCTATTTTCATTGTTGTTTGTAAAAGAGGTTTTGTTTTTCATTTCCACTACTTACTACTATTTATAAAGGTGCAATCTTGCTTCTGAAAATGATTTCGTTGAATTAGAAAACATTGAGGCTTCAGGGTGTTTTGGGGTAAGCTGATATATCTATTTCTGGAATAATGGACTTGCTCAGAGATTATAAACGTAGTTACATCGAACACTTCCTTTGGGTAGCGATTCGTGGCATTTATGCCCCAATCAAAACCATGACATGTACTTATTTAATATACATTTGGTTAATATACTTTTTATTAACTATACTATCATGTTTATTTTGATTATTACCGGCCTGCAAGGCTACAATACTGGCAACGAGAAATTCGAAACTTATGCGATATTATCGACGCCCCCTCCCAATTGTTAGATAGTAGGAGAGGAAAGGAAAAGGAAGTAGGTTTATCGGGTAACAAAAGAAATAGGAAATAGGGTTTATCAGTAGACAATGGATTGAAATTTGTCCCTTAACGCAGACAAAAGAGAGCTAAGGTGGGGTGATTATTTAGAGCAAAGGAATTAACAGGGAGTCGGTCAACAGGGCTAACAGGGAGTTAGCATGTGGATGCTTTTTTTTTTTAGGTACGGTTGCAATTAAAAAACAAGAACAAAAGGACCTGAGATATATTTAGGATTGAAAAGTTGTTTTATGACGATGGTTTGCAAAGGTTAGTATTTTACAGCATTTTTACGACAGTCCATTTGACGATTGTCTGGTTGACGACAGTTAAAGCTGAGAGTCTAGTGGGACAAGTGACAACAATTGTGACACAATTGTGGCTTGGACCAGATTGAGATAGCTTGAACAGGCTGAGATAAGCTGACGGCATCTGACGGATACGGCATCAACAGGAAAACTAAAATGTAGAAGTTAGCGTTTAGAGGTTAGTTTTTTAGATGGCGTCACACACGCACTCATTGCTCGACCAACATGTCGGAGTTTGTGTTTTCTTTTGTTTCCTTGTGTTTTATTTTATTTTTATACTTGCGGACCCAAGCTCTCCCCCTCAAGTCTGTAGACCACAGTTTGGCAGAGTAGGTTAGTAGAGACTGTTCCAGAGACGGACAGGCAGATAGACAGAGATTTACTCTAAATGCCATTCCAAATGCTATGAAATTATACACAATATAGAAAACAGGAACAAAAGATGTGCGCAAAAGTGTAATGACACTAATCATCAAAAAAAAAGAAAAGAAAAAAAAAGACAAACAATGAATTAATACAATTTCGTTTTTTAAGAGAATATGTAAATTAGTTATCTTTTTTTAAGTTGCTGGTATATTTACAACTATGTATATAAGGAAGTTGCATTTACTTTTAAAATAGAAAAGTGGGCTTTTAATAGCAATGTTAGTGCGAAATAGCTCAACTTATATATATATATATATATATATATATATATATATATATATATATAAGTGAGAATGTGTGTGAGGCCAATTCTCAACAAATATAGTCTACTGACGAAGGCCAGAGGAAGTTGGCTGAAACGTTGTGAACCAATAAAAAGATCGAAAAACAACAACTAATAAAGATGAGACTAATAGTCCGAAATAAAAATAAATTAATTAAATATAGTCTACGAAGTTTTTATCTACAAACTTGAAATTTAGTATAGGTATTCAGACACGTGGAAAACTTTTAAATCGATTTTCATCCGAAAAAGGCTGCTAAGGATCCAAATTAAAAAAATTGGGATGTGGGAGTCATCGGATGCTCATGCGTGAATGGTTCACATTACAGATTCTTATGTTAAGAATAACTAGAATTGAAAACACTCTAGAAAATCGTGTCAAGCTAGCCTAATGGTTATCGTACTTCATTCATTGTCTTTAGGTTTTGGTTCCGATCTTAGCTAGAGTATTTTATTTTTACTTCCAAGAAGTGAACTGTTTAGAAAAAACATAAGACTCGTATGCACGTTTGTTTCTGTTTTGTTTTTTTTTAACTTCATTTTTTTTTTTTTTTTTTTTTAGAAATTTAACGTTACGTTTAATACTACGTAATTTTTGTTTATAACAAATAAGAATTCTGCATTAATTAAAATATATCTATGCGTATTTTACGACCGGGCAACGCCGAGCGGCTGGCAGTATATATATATATATATATATATATATATATATATATATATATATATATATATATATATATATATATATATATATATACGTTTTATTTTTTATTACCGTATCTTTCTGTTAAGTTACATTATTGTTTCAGCTACTCGGCCGTTTTTTTTTTGCCGTCTGTAGCTTCCTCAGACTTTTACAGAAATGTTCGCTATTTTGGGATGAAAGGGGGTACGAGGAGGGCGGAAGAAAGAGAGGAAGGGAACAAGGGGGGAAGGTGGGAGGGGGCGCTTGGTATGTCAGTAATGTTTCAGTTTTGGGGTTTAAGGAGCTTGTGGGGGAGGGTCTGGGAAGTTCATTTCTGGTGTGGCTGAGGGCATAGGGATACATGGAGGGGAAGGGGAATATGTGGGGGTGGGGGGAAGGGGGTAACTTTTAAATTCGAGTCTTAATGTTAAAGTTTTTATGCGTCTCGTTGGTGAGATGATTTCTTGGTATGTCTTGACCTGTTGGGTGTTCTCTTACGTTTGGGGGCGGGGGGGGGGGCTATGATTAGGTTTATTTATTTTTAGTTTTTATTTTGTTGTTAATTGTTTGGAGAGAGTTAGCTAGCGGTCGCGGAGACTGGTACACACATGCGCACGTACACACATATATACTTAAAAGAAACGGTCACATGTACACATACATCCCCACCCTGACGTGCAAATATATGTGCATATGTGCGTCTGCATGCATAGACACCCGCGTTGCTCTCGCTTACGTCAAATTTTCTTTAAGGTGCTACTGTTGGGTCCCGATTTCGAATCTCGCTAGATACAGCCACTCTGATGAGTCGTAGACGATGAAACACGTGTCAGTGGATAATTACATTTTAAAAATAATATATATACCGCTCCCCATGTGGGGTACCAAATTGGTTAAAAGGGAAAATTATTCCCAACTCACATTTGGGTAAAAATGCACTTTCGTAAATGATTGAATTCATTCAAAACATATCGCTAAAACCAAAACAAAACAACATCTAAGTAAATCGCGATATATCCAGACAGTTGGCGAGATGGTCAGAGTGGATGTATCTAGCGAGATTCGAAATCGGGACCCAACGGTAATGAGCCTAAACCCTTACCCCTGGACCATCTCGCCAACTGTCTGGATATATCGCGATTTACTTAGATGTTGTTTTGTTTTGGTTTTAGCGATATGTTTTAAATGAATTCAATCCTTTACGAAAGTGCATTTTTACCCAAATGTGAGTTGGGAATAATTTTCAGCCAGTAATTTGGCTGTTAAGGGGTCAAAGTTCAAAGATTTGACTTTTGAGAACTCTACCAAACTCCTCCGACAATTTTGGGTCTAAACACTTGAAACTTTAGATATAGGTTCCTTGGACATGGATCTAACTTAATAACTTGATTTGAGCCCAAAACAATATATTATATATTATAGAGGTCAATGTTAAAAAATTGACCATTTTTTTTGCTCAACATACACCTACAAACACACACACACACACACACACACACATATATATATATATATATATATATATATATATATATATGTTTGTAGGTGTATGTTGAGCAAAAAAAAAAAAATGGTCAATTTTTTTAACATTGACCTCTATAATATATAATATATTGTTTTGGGCTCAAATCAAGTTATTAAGTTAGATCCATGTCCAAGGAACCTATATCTAAAGTTTCAAGTGTTTAGACCCCAAATTGTCGGAGGAGTTTGGTAGAGTTCTCAAAAGTCAAATCTTTGAACTTTGACCCCTTAACAGCCAAATTACTGGCCGAAAACGGATCACAAAGATTTTCCCAAATCTCAGTACCTGTATATCAAATTTCAAGTCTTTAGACTTAAAATTGACAGAGTTATTGCGTAGGGAAATGTATACAGACACACATACCCACAGATACACAGAAGACACGTTCACTTTATATATATATATATATATATATATATATATATATATATATACTGTGGAAGCAAAATCAAGACTTCAAACAGGGTGTTGATGGCAACAAATAGTGTATTTCATTTTACGAAAATGTCGCTAATACATAGCCTCATCAGGATCGAAAGTCCGGTTCGTGAATTTCCTTTTCTTTTTCTTCATTTTGGTAAATTCTCGTCTCTTCGCCATAACACCAAAATGAAGAAAAAGAAAAAGAAATTCACGGACCGGACTTTCGACTCTGATGAGGCTATGTATTAGCGAAATATAAGACTTACACAAAAAAAGCATATATATATATAAATGTTATCATAGCCAATAAAATTTACTTTTCAAACTACTTGTATCGTTTTTTCTGTTTTTAAGTATGTTTTAAATGCTTTTTATGACACTACAAAAATCCAATCCCTTTTAAAAGCTGTTGAATTTTCATAGACAATATGGCCGCCGACGACATCTTCTCTTTTGCACTTTTTCATCTTCTCTTCCGAATCTTTTTCTTAAAATATATTTAGAAAGCCATTCTTAACATAGGAGAGGGGTGGCTAACAGCTAATGTATCCAATAACTTTTATAAAAACATCCTTTTTCCAATAAATTATTTTTCAAGACGTTCTTTCTATAAATAAGTTGTATTGTTTTCTTAGTTTTTAGGATTTAGAAAGGGATTGTTGCTGTTCAATTACTTTTTAGCAGCAATTTACTTAACGCAAAGGTTATGCAAGCGAAATGTAGCATTTAAATGCAAAAGAATATTTTAAAAAATATCTTTCTCGATACTGCTTATTTTTTTTTTTAAATATCGAAAATTACGTAACACTGTAATAATAATAGGCAGTAAAAGGAAATAACAAATTAACTGAAAAAAAACTTGTAATGCAAAGCCAACCCTCTTTTTCTTTCAACACTCGAAGAAGGTCGCAGGTTGCAGCGACCGAAACGTTGTGCTAATAACACCCAAGATGAGAATAATAGTCCGATTAATCAGCATAACACAAGCAAAATTACTCCAGTTCAAAGAAAGTTCAAAATGCCGATATTCTTAAGAGAACGCTTTGCCAAAAAGTGACCCCCCCAAAAAAAACAAAAAATGTGTATAATGCTTACCATCGGGAATCGCGAGCCAATATGGCCATTTCTTCTTGAATTGTGAATTATCATTTTCTCTGTGTTTAAATTTATATTGGTCGTTGGATAAATGCTAGAAGCTGCAATCAGTTGACACACTTCAAAAAAGTGAAAAAGAACGGACCCACAAAAGGAGTTGGTTTAGTATTATTAATAATATCCAAATAAAGGAAGAATCAACCACGGAAGAGATTTCTCAGATTGCATTGTTGACCGTGAATTCACCAGAAGACTACAGCGAGGGTTTCACCATTTGCACATTTCAGATAATTTGTGACAATGACATTTTTGTGATGATTTCCAAATTTTGAAAAGGCCGAAAAGAATATAATAACAACAAAAGACAGAAATTAAAAAAAAAAATGAATTCTTTGTTCTAGTTTTTTTTTCTTCTTTTCTACTTTTGTCCTTTCTTGAATTCAAATTGAAAAGAATTATTCTTAATGAATTTTATTTAACACATTTATGATTTTTATACAGGATGACACAATCGCCATTTGTGACAAGACAAAATGGCGTTCATTGTCGTTAACCCTATCTTCGAACAATCGGCTTAATTAAAAATATGAAATGTCAACAAAGGAATAATTAAATGGGTTTAGAATTAAGTGATGGATGTTGGGGTGGTGCCGAATACAGAGAAACGCGCGTCAAACTTTATTATTGAAATGTAGTGGGACAAAAGTAGCGGCTTACAACCTGCATTGTCATCAAGTATAATTGAAAAAAAAAAAATGGCAGATATTTGGCACGACTGGAGATAAAATAAATAGAAGCAAATGCATTTCTTATTAAAGTGCGAATAAGACTTTGTGCATACTTGTTGCGTTTTGTCGGATTTTATTATTTCCCAAATGTACATTTTTATATTTCACAGCTCATATATTAAACATATTTCCCAAACATATATCTCATTAGAACGAAAAGTTAAGATCGAAACTACGGCTAACCCATTTATGTATAGTTGCCAATTTTGAAAGATAAGCAATGTAAAGTATAGAAATAAAAGGATATGTTCTTTTTACTCTACCTTTAATTATGAACATCAATTATATCTCTAACCATAACTTATATACGTTATTTTATTTAATAGTTTATGTATTAAACATATATTCCAAACATATCCATCGTTATTCGTATTATTTGGATTCATCGGACTACTGTTCTCATCTTGAGTGTGATTTTCACAACGTTTTGGTCGATATAACCTCCGACCTTCTTTAGATTTATCGGGAATGTTTCTGTCGAACTCGGGAATTTGAACGGAATTTCGCGATGTAAATAAAGGGTTTCGCTCGAAATTCCGTCCAAATTCCCGAGTTCGACAGAAACATTCCCGAGTTCGACTAGATACACCTAAAGAAGGTCGGAGGTTAAATGTTGTGAAAATTACACCCAAGATGAGAACAGTAGTCCGATGAATTCAAATAATACGAATAACTAATCCTCATCTAAAAAATTCAGAAACGTCATATCCATCATTAACACAAAACGTTAAAACTAAAAGTATCACTAACACATTGATTTTCAATTGACAATAATTATAAAAGGCAAATAACGTACATTATACAAAAAAATTAAATAATTAAATATATTTAGTTCTTACTCTACCTTTATATTGAACATAGATTCCTTGGGGGAGAGTAGCGAATAGGAAGGATTAGATTCTTCATGTTGTGGGAACTCCATGAGAGAAATCCGACAACGATGAATTCTTAATACTCTGGTCCAATCAGTGGTGCTCAGAACCATGTATCACTAGAATCGTCCGCACTTTCTAGAAGCAATCACGTCGCTTCATCAACTCATGTTGCTACTAATTCACTGTTGTCGCGAAATAAGAAGTAACAAGTGAAATAAACAGAATGAAAGAATGAAAAGGAGATAATCGAGGGGATTTTATTGAAAGCAGACGAGTGTCGTACATTGTTATTACATATGTGTATGTTATGTTTATGGGGACAAAAAATAAGACTGAAATTAAACAAAGAACGAGTGAATTTATTGGAAGCCTCGAAAAATCATGGATTAAAATAGAAAAATGCGAGCATAAAAAGTAATATGGTTAAGCTTAAGTGTAAATAAACTCATATTTCGCTGTGTGTTATTAGTTTTACTGTTCCCCAATTTTTTTTGTTTTTTGCTATCCAGAAAAATTTCAGCTTTATCAAAACGTATTTGTTGATGAAATTTCCACAGGCTCTGCTAGTTGATAAATAATCCTATAAACTTGGTGCAGTTTGTGTCCTCTCAATGTAAATACTCCTGATCAACTTAACAATCAGCAAAATCCCCCCCTTTTACTGTAGAGGTCCTTAAATGCTGGAAAATGTCTACTTTAATAGCTTCTTTCCTGAATTGCTAGACTTTGGAATTCCCTCCCTGCTCACTGTTTCTCTGAATATTGCAACTTACAGAAGTTTACATATAATAGGAACAAACGTTTCACTGCACTTGGATGTCCCTATAAATATAGTCTATAATCACTCAGCAGCTTCTTACCTTTCAGTGGCAACGTGTGTGGAATAAATCTAAGTAAAAGAAAAGAAGGGGAAAAATTAAAACTAAATAAATATATACATTTTAGAGAGGGAAGGGGTGGTTTTGTCTGAAATAATTTTCAATTTAAAATGATTCTATTTTTATTCGTTTAAAATAATAATTCTTTTTTTTTCTGTTGGTTGTGGTTGTTATTGACATATTTATAAATCTTATCTAAGTACTGGCGTCACTGACTATTGTTATATAAACAGCCTGGAAGGTCAGCATCGGTGAAGATTTGGTTTTATTATGTCATACAGTGACCTTTGGAATATTTCTTCCATTTTGGCTTTTGTTTTTATCTCCTAAATGTTGAACAGAATTTATTGTTGGTCTTAAATCGCTTTTCGTGTCCCGACACAAAATTCTAACTTATTTTTTAAAGCCAATAAAAAGCAAATTAAGTTCAATTCAATGTTTTACTAACAAGTGGCCATATTGTTTTTCATTTTTTTTTTTAAACAAACATAGTTTTTTATTGTCTTTTTATTGTTTTTTTTATTTTTGTATACAAAAAAAAACAAAAAAACTTTGATGTATAATTTATGTCGGTCAAGTTTTTTTCATTAGAATTTAATTTATAGAAAGTGATTTCTGGCGTTAAAATTCTCAACAAATCCTCATGTATTAAACCCCTGAAAGCTTTGAAAGCTATTTACATTCAATAATTTTATAAATAGAGATTAAAACTTGATAAAGTTAAAAATAGTTTTATAACAATGTTAGTCAAGTAATAAATGAATGACCAAACAATACCATAATAATTAAATATAACTTTCAAAATACTGTTTACAAAAATAATTTGGTTAAAAAAAATAGACGTAACAAAAACGGAAGACTCGCTGATAACACCGGGTATTTACAGCTTTTTTATTTTTATTTATTTATTTATTTATTTATTTTTTTTACAAAATAAATTTATATACTTTGTATTATTCGTATTATTTGGATTACTGTTCTCATCTTGAGTGTTATTTTCATAACGTTTCGGCTGATGTAACCTCTGAACTTATTCAAGTGAACTCAGAAATCTTTCTGTCGAACTCGAAAATCTGCATAGAATTCTAAATAAAACCCTTTATTTAATCCACGGGGGTAACATTATAGAATTGTATGAAAGGGCTCGTGATGTCTATAATATAAATGTCACCTGCCTATTTAAATGTATGTATGTATGTAACTATGTATGTATGTATGTATGTATGTATGTATGCATAAAACTTTCGACAATAGGCGACGGATTTTCACAAGATCGGTATTGTTTTGAAGATCGACCCTTCGGACGACAAACATCGAAAAGTTGGCTAAACACATTAAGTCCTTCACCCTCAACTGGCCACTTCTCTACAGGGAGGGGTCGCTTTTTTTCACCGATATTTTCGAAAGTCATTCCCTCTTTTCGATTGTCTAGCCTTAATTTAAATCTTCATCACTTCCGGTTTGGCGATGAACGTCACTTTTCCATTAAAAACGTCATGGCAAAGACGTCACTTTTTTTTCACGTTCTTTCCCCCCTTCGCGGTACGGGTCCGAGTCTGCCTGCCTACTAACACTTTTTTTTTACTCAACACCCCCTCCCAAACACCCAGGCAACGCCGGGCATCCAAACGAGTATATATATATATATATATATATATATATATATATATATATATATATATATATATATATATATATATATATACTTACCTTACACCTGTAATTGATGTATCACCCTTATTAGAAACAATATATATATATATATATATATATATATATATATATATATATATATATATATATATATATATTAGTACATATTTTTATATTGTCATTGTTTACTTTATTGATACTCTATATAAGCTCCAAGACAATTTGTTGAGCTTTGCATCATTCCAATAAGCCTCCACTTAAAAAATCGATCTTATCTTTTTCTTTATTTCACCTGCTGCTTATTAAGCGATTAAGCGAGGCTCGCTGTCTGTTTGTTTATGCTTGAGCACAGTAAAGCGATGGGCAAACGCACCGATCTATAGTCCTGTGGTTGAAGCTGCCGACTGGCAACGCGATGGTTGTAGGTTCGATCCCTCGCTAGGGAAAGATGCTAGTCTAGCCGAACTGATGACTTGCGATACAACGAAACAGTACTGTATGTGGATGACTATATATATATATATATATATATATATATATATATATATATAGAGAGAGAGAGAGAGAATATAAAGCTGAACGTACGAATAGGCTCCTATAAGGTTGACTATTATAGAAAACTGATCACATATAATGATAGAAGATATATCGAGACACAGGAATGGGCTTGTTTGATCTGGCATAATGATAATTCATTAAAATGGTGGTATCTGCGTACGCGCCTGGTCCACAAAGTATGGAAATAAAAAAATTTAAAATTAATAAAAAAACGTTTACAAGTGGTTTTGATATAGATGTATATAATAATACTTTAATAAGTATTTTTAACTTAAATAGGGATGGTATAATAAAATTGTGGGGGTCTGCGTTCGCGCCTCGCCTCCATAGAATAGAAATAGGCACAAACTTTAATAAAGACTTTTCATATCTATCTGCGTAAGTATACTTTGATAATTATGTTTCAGTTTGAAGAAATATGGTATAATAAAATTATGGGGTGTTCGTTCGCGCATGACCTCCATAGAATGGAAATATGTCACAAAGTTTAACAAGGTTTTTAAATATAGATCCACAGAATACTGTGATAAGTGTTTCAGTGTGAACAGGTATAGTATTATAAATTATGGGGTTTATCTATTTTATTTTTACTTTCATCATATTTTGCTTTGGTTTTGAGACCCCCAAATTCGAAGCTATCTCTTTACAACCCGTCCTTTTCATAACCTATCATACTTTCATAAATCAGAGTCCATTTTCTGTAGGCTGTTTTTGAACCCAGTCAACGACGGGTACTTTTGCTAGTATATATATATATATATATATATATATATATATATATATATATATATATATATATATATATATATGCTAGTATATATATATATGCTAGTATATATATATATGCTAGTATATATATATATATATATATATATATATATATATATAAAATACACATCAAGTGCGCTTGAAAGCCAAATCACAACGTAATATTAGGAAAATAAACAAATATTTTACTTGTTTGAAATTTATAACAAATGTATTTCGGAGTAAAACTCCATCTTCAGGAAAGAAGCTATTAGAGTAGATATTTTCCAGCATTTAAGGACCTCTACAGTAAAGGGGGATTTTCTGATTGTTAAGTTGATCACGAGTATTTACATTGAGAGGACACAAACTGCACCAAGTTTATCGGATTATTTATCAACTAGCAGAGCCTGTGGAAATTTCATCGACAAATACGTTTTGATAAAGCTGATATTTTTCTGGATAGAAAAAAAAAAAAATGGGGAACAGTACAACTAATAACACACAGCAAAATATGAGTTTATTTACACTTCTATGAAAATAGTGTCCATTGTATCTTAAATATAGAACTAACCCATATGAAATAAATTAATAAGTACTAATAAATACTCAGAAAGTAATATTGTACTACATTTTTCAATACAAATAATAAAGTCCAATTGTAAGTGAGAATCTTTGATTTATTTCTTAAGTCTAGCAAATTTTGTCAGACAATGTTCTTCGTTTTTTTTTTACCCTGTTTCTCTCAGATATTTTTTTTTACTTAACGTTTTGCTGACTTTTTTCCTCAGTGCTGCACTAGGTGTATTAGAAAGTGGCCATTAAAAATGATGATCAGAACTTTAATAACTCAACTTATTATTTTTCGAAGCTTATAACTACTTGAAAAATGTAATTCAAACCCTAATTTTTTTCAGTTAAAGGAGCAAAGACCAAATTTTAAAAATATAACAGGTTTAATAACAAATTATGCAATATTTTTTTAAGCGGTTTTCTTTAAAAATATATAAAGAAAATCAACATATTTTTACTTGCTTATAAATATATGTATATATATATATAAATGCCAAAAAATCACTTACCTAAAAAAATACTATTAAATGGGTAGTTCCATTCTTCATTGTTAATAATTTATCCATATTTATATTTTAAATTCCACGTATTTTTTAAATAAAAGGATTTTTTAAAGTGAGGGTCCTATAAAATCGCATTTTCGTAACGTGTTTTGCACGAAGCTTTAAAGAGCTGCTGCTGCTAATATGAAATTTATGAAATATGGATTTGTCCAAGGAACATAAATAATGTCTCTTTTTATTGCGCGTGTTAACCAAAATTAGTATTTTTCATCCTCCGTAGTTAAAAGGAAACGCACATTCACTTATAAGTTTTTCCCCTAGAACAAAAAATCAGCTACATCGATTTTTTTTTATTCTTTTAATGAAATACATGAGGTTTTGATTGATATATTTTAATACTTCTTTATCGACTAATCTTTTTTTTAAATATCTAAAAAAAGAAAACATTCAATGAAATAGAAAAATTTGCCGTCAGCGTCTGGTATTTACTTGATGATGTAAGCATAACATGAGCTTTCATTAAAAAAAAATCAACGTGGTTTTAAAAAAAAGTTTTACACTTTGGACTTTACAGGTAAATTTGCAAAAAAATGTTCTTATTTTTGTTGTTTTTAATAAGAATATTTTCTTTATTGATCTGTTATCTTCAATTTGTGATATATAAAACTTTGGCACATAAATTAATTATTAAAATTTTAATAGACATTTCAAAATGGGGGGGGGTGAATTTGAAAAAAAAAACGTTTGTCTAAAATATTATGTTTGGTTTATTGGAAAGAGCATAAAAGTTCACATTGACCCTGAAAATATCGAAAAAAAATGAACCAATAGAAAAATTTTGATAGATTTTTAAAGTTTAAAAATTGAAAAATATTTAACTCGTAAAATTCAATTGATTTCATTGCATAAAAAATAGCTGCATGAAGGCGCGCAGGCATTTTGTAAACATTTTGTAAACACTGTTTTTCAAAAAATAAAAAATAATATGTCTATTATTTTTTAAACAACTTTAATAGTTTATTTTGGAAGTATATTCCATACAGAAAATAAACAACCCACTTTAAAAAGAGAAATTACGACTTTTTTTAATATTTTATTTGCAGTTTTCTGTTAGGGGTGTCAAAAATTCCTCCAAATTTCTGATAAATCTACTGCTGCACATCAAAGTTAATATGAGTTCCTTTCTCCCACCATTATAACAATGTTCCTATATTATTATAATAATATTCGAAAATGAGGTTATATCAAAGGGAGGTCACTCTTATATCCTTATCCAGGGTTGCCAGATTGGCCTTAACAATAAATGAAAAGGAAATACACTATGAAATAATGTAAAATAGACTTTTTGTTTATTTACGTTAAAAAGAAAGAAATTGCTATCCGCGTTCTCTCTCTCTCTCTCTCTCTCTCTCTCTCTCTCTCTCTCTCTCTCTCTCTCTCTCTCTCTCTCTCTCTCTCTCTCTCTCTCTCTCTCTCTCTCTCTCTCTGCCGAAAGACGTTCTTTTGGGCCTTTTTATATTTTTAAGAGGTTCCAGAAACTGGCAGAAATAAGCTTGTTAATCGAGCCTTGATTGGTCAAAAATTCATATTTTTGGTGAGGAGAGTGTTTTCTACTATGTCAGCTTTTTTTCAAGAGTTTTGCTTTTTGACCCCAAGGGGTTTGGTGTGGGTGAATGTGGTAATGCCCGCACAAATGAATTTTTAGAAACACCCGTGTGTGATTAAATTTTAATGTGTGTATGCATTAGAAAGATAAAATGAGAAACAGCACAGCTTTTTTAATGCCAAATTTCGCACATTTGTCCTATTTTTGTAGCCTTTAAAAGTTGTATTAGTTTTTTTGTTTTTTGAAAGCATAACATATGGACTAAGGAAGGAACATGCAACATGTTATATTGATTGGATTACTAAAGACCAAGCAACAAATTTAAAAAAATAAATATAAAATTATGCATTATGCATTGAATTCTGAACAGAATTCAATCCACGGGAGTAGAATGCTCTTGTTCTGTCATTCATAACTAGGTAGAAGTCCTAAGTAATTTGCAATTGTATTTTGAGTGTTGTCCATACTGAGGATTGAACTTTCAACTTCCAGAAGAGTATCACTTACAAATGGAGGTGCAGATTCTCGAGTTCGACAAAAACATTCCCGAATTTGACAAGATACTCTCGAAGAATGTTGAAGGTTTCAACAACCGAAACGTAAAATAACACTCAAGATGAGAACAACAGTCTAAAGAATCCAAATCAATAATTGTTATCATTCATTCTTTTTACCAGGCAATCTGCACAAACATATATTTAAACATATATCTATACTAGCTGATGTACTAACACTGTTATTTGGTCTTTTTGGCACAGAAAAGTTTCCCAAGCGAATTATACAAAAGTGTTCTAAAATCTTATCATTTCTAGAGAATGTCATGGTTAGGATTGTCCAGAATTGAACCTAATTAAAAAAAAAAAAATCAGAAAAATCTTTATGATGTACGTACTCGTCACGGAACCAAAATATCACATAAATTGGTCAAGTGGTAATTTTCATATAGAAAATCTTTTTTTTTTTTTCGATTTTTGTTGCAATTAATAGTAATTCGTAGGCATTACAAGGCTAAATTTGATCTCTTTTTCTGTTTCTATAGTTCAGATTGAGTTGTCTCCCTTTATTTATTAAATATGGCAGATCAAGACACACCATCCTCGCTTCCTCATAAAATTTGATTTATTTTTCAGTAAAGATAAACTACTTGATCAATTTACTTAATTTTTAGAATAGGACGTTTTCGTTCCGTGACGGTACATTCATGATAAAGACGTTTCTGCATTTTTCTTTTTTAATTAGGTTGAATTCTGGACAATGAACAAAAATTTAGTGAGCCCATAAGCTCCGTTAGTTATTACTCAGAAGCCCAGAATTAATTGCTTACTAAAAAGGCATTCTACTATCAATAGCAAGCGACACTTAGTGAATTGTTACAGATGAATCTATAAGCAAACATGAACTCGCCACCACAATGTATGCTCCATGCAGGCAGAAAATCCATGGCTATTTTTATTTTTAAAAATTGCAATTATACTTGAGGCACCCAGACCATAACCGTGGCTGGAAAATTCGTTGAGCGGTGTCCTCAGTCGTTAACTCGTCCGGATTTGCATTTTGAGGGTGCTAGCAATTGTCCTAGTGTCATAACTGTGATTGGTAGAGAGCATGAGTTATACAGCGGCACATTTCCGATCTCGCTCGCTGAACATTGTGTCACTTTCAGACATGACAGAAGACTCAAGAAGGTTCTGTAGACTGGATCAAAGTAGAATGCAATGGTTGCTCAATATCAAGGTTTGATGACTAACGCTTTTTTTAAGAGGATGAGTGGTCTTAGAAACGACAAGTGCAAGTTGAGAGAAGTATGGATGGTGAGCCACTTGACATCCATTGGTTCTGTTGAGAATGCAACATAATGAAGTGTGTACAGATCGCCACTGGATCATCTGTAAAAAAATTAAATATTCAGCAACAGATCCTGTGGACGTCTGCTACAAAGGAAAGTTGGAAATAAGTCGTACACCATCCACTATGGTTATGCGGCTACGTATCTGGAAAATGGAGATGTAATAGCATGGCATAATGATATGGGACAAGATGGAGAAAGTAGCAACCATAATTGAAGTCAGTGTCCCTAATGATGATGGTTTAAATAGAGCTGAGAGAAAGAGAGAGGGGGAGGAGACAGAGAGAGAAACTGAGAGAGAGAGAGACAAAAAAGAGAGAGATAAACAACAGAGAGAGAAAGAGAGAGGGAGAGAGAGAGAGCGAACTAAATACTAAGGTCTTGTGTACGACATGAAAAAGAATTGGAATCTTAGGAAGATTTCCATTTTTCCCGTTAAAGCAATCAGGCTCATAGAAAAGAATTTCAAAAACTACCTGGCGAATATACTCTGCGGACCAAGTATATGAGAGATACAAATATGTATGCTTAAAGGGGCGGTTAAAATCCTAAAGTATCTAGCAGTTGGAATATGAGATAGTGCATCAATGTCTAACATCGGACAAGACAAACAAAACAAAAGGATGAGAAAATTGAAAAAAAAAACAAAAAAACAAAACAAAAAAAACAAAAAAAAAAAACATGAGAACATGTCAGAGAGTGTGATAATCCTGGCTGCCTTGAAAAGCTAAATTCAGTTTGCTCACCATAATTTGAATGAATAATCTACTGAGAATCGTATCTATCTCAATGTTATTCCTAGTATTGTCAGATATTAACGCATATTTTGCAAAAAAATAAAAAATAAATAAAAATAATTTTCCTTTTAAAATTAATTAAAAAGTAAACAAAAATAACTGATATTAAAGGGAAAATTATGATTCCATTTTGAATTTAAAAAAAAAAACAAAAAAACTTGGTCTAAGTCCATACAATCAAAATTACTCAACATTTGGACCTAAACTAATTGACATGTGTGCGATATTGAAACATTTCTTATGCTATAATTGAACCGACCATTGTCTGCAGTTTTGATTAATGTCATTTGATTACAATTTTTTTACGACTGCTATCGTGTCTAATGTCCGCTGCTTTTATCAACAAACAATAAATAAAACAATGAAAGATAACATTTCCCCAGAAAAAAAATAGTGCACGACAAATTGTCAAATGGACATCTATAGAGGTTGATTGCTGTCCTGCTATATGTTAAACAAATCTCGTTAAACGCAGCAAGAAATGGAGGCTAAACCAAGCGACCAGTCTAGAAATTGGTCGAAAACGATCAGCGTTGGAAACGAGAAAACAAGTGAAAATGTAAGTCTCAGAATTTGAAGTATTTGGGATTTTGTTTTTTAGATGAAGTGTAAAGTGTAATAATTTATATTGTTTGGATTATTCAAACTCTCTCTCTCTCTCTCTCTCTCTCTCTCTCTCTCTCTCTCTATATATATATATATATATATATATATATATATATATATATATATATATATATATATATATATATATATATACTAGAAGGTCGCCCGGAATTGCCCGGTCGTAAAATTACGCTTAAATATGATATTTTGATTAATGCAGATTTCGTATTTGTTAGCATATTATATTGGACCCAATATATAGTAATGATTTAAAAAGTAAAAAAAAAAAAAAAAAAAATTAACTTGTGCGCCACTACGAAAACGTTTAGCTTACGGTTTACTTTTTCCTTTGATGTTAATGCTTGAGCTATGAAGACATGTTTGCTGCAAGGCTAAAAATTAAAACATAGACCAATAGCTATTACGTTACGCATGCATATTCGTAATGCAGTCGTTCGACCTTCGCCTGGCAAATTCAATTTTTTTAATTTGCACACTTTTGCGCGGATTTTCCCCGGTTAAAACCCAAATAGAAAGTTTCGCATAGGTTCGAATACCCTAAATATTAATTTTCATGTCTGTAGACTAAAAGAATTATAGAGGAGTTTAGTAGGCAAACTTATATATATATATATATATATATATATATATATATATATATATATATATATATATATATATATATATACGCATACATAAATATATATATAGAAATAAGTTTTTTACGCAAATATCACGCAATTATAAATCATGTAAAATACCTGGCTGAATATAATTACACGTGATGGTAAACTAAAGATGATCATCCCATAAAAAAAACGAAAAAACTAATAGGGAATTAAATTAAAATGAATGTTTAAAAGAATATGCAAATTAGGTAGATCTTTTGCTAGTGAATGCAATTCTACGACCCATATATAACAAAGTTGGATTTTCTGTTGCCATAAATAGAAAAAAGGTTCGCCTTTTTCTTCTTGGCCTTCGGGCCAAGATCTTTTTCTGTTATCAAAGTGTAGTATCTGTTCTGGCAGATAGTTGCAATCAAAGTAATATGTGGAGGAAACCCTACATATAAGACCATTGCTCTTGAGCAATCAGTTGTGAACAATGCAGGGGAAACCCTTCATACCAATTGTCATTATCTTTTTCCCTCTCGGGGAAGCAGGCCCCTCTCCCCTCACTCTCACTCTCCACATTAAAAAGCGGCCTTGTGCCTAATTTGCGTAGTACGGAAGCAAATAAATAACTAAATAGAAAAAAGAGTTTTTAATAAAAATATCAATACACACACACACACACACACACAAAAAAAAAAAAAAACTATAGGAGTACTAGCATGAATGCCCGGCGTTGCCCGGATGTTTGGAGGTGTGTGTTGAGCAAAAAAAAAGTGGTAGTAGGAAGGTAGGCTCGAACCCGTACCGCGAAGGAGGAAAAGAACGGGGAAAAAACTAACGTCTTTGCTGTTAAGACCACCGCCAAACCGGAAGTGACGTAGGTTTAAATTAAGGCTAGACAATCGAAAAGAGGGATGACTTTCGAAAATATCGGTGAAAAAAGCGACCCCTCCCTGTAGAAAAGTTCCCAGTTGAGGATGAAGATATTAATGTTTTTAGCCACTTTTTCGGTATTTTTCGTCTGAAGGGTCGAGCTTCAAAACGATACTGATCTTGTGAAAATTTGTCGCCTCTGTCGAATTTTTTAGGCATACATGCAAACATACACATACATACATACATTTATATATTGGTAGCTCGAATTTTCGAACCAAACCGATTAAAAAGCTTGCCCTTTCTCTGAATACGCTTTATGTAAAATTTTAAATGTTTAGACCAGAAATTGTCTGAGTAATTTGGTAAAGACAGCAGAGGTCAATTTTTTAAAAACTTTTACCCCTATTATGAGACCTTAAAATTTATTGTTTTGGGCTTAAATCAAGTTATTAAGTTAGATCCATGTCCAAGTAACCTATATCTAAAATTTCAAGTGTTTAGACTAAAAATTGGCGAGGGATTTGGTAGAGTTCTCAAAGGTCAAATCGTTGAACTTTGACCCATTAACAGCCAAATTTCTGGCCAAAAACCGATCACAAAGATTTTCCCAAATCTCAGTACCCTGTATATCAAATTTCGAGTCTGTAGACTTAAAATTGACAGAGTTATTGTGTAGGGAAATGTACACAGATACACACACAGATACACAGACAGACAGACATATTCACTTTTATAGATATACTAGCATTTCAGCTCGGCGTTGCCCGGGTGTTTGTAGGTGTATGTTGAGCAAAAATAAAAAGCGGTCAATTTTTTTTTGGAGATTTGTCCCCTATTATGACCCCTTAACATTTATTGTTTTGGAATCAAATCAAGTTATTAAGTTAGATCCATGTCTAAGAAACCTATATCTAAAATTTTAAGTGTTTAGACCAAAAATTGTCGGAGGAGTTTGGTAGAGTTCTCAAATGTCAAATCGTTTAACTTAGCAGCCAAATTTCTGGCCGAAAACGGATTACAAAGATTTTCCCAAGTCTCAGTACCCGGTATATCAAATTTCATGTCTGTAGACTTAAAATTGATAGAGTTATTGCATAGGGAAATGTACACAGACAGACACACAGACACACACAGACAGACATTTTCACTTTTATAGATAGATAGATAGATAGACACACACACGCACACACACACACACACACACACACATATATATATATGCATATATACATACATACATATATATATATATATATATATATATATATATATATATATATATATATATATATATATATAAAAGTGAACGTGTCTGTGTGTGTCTGTGTGTCTGTGTACATTTCCCTACGCAAAACTCCGTCAATTTTTAGTCTACAGACTCGAAATTTGATATACAGGGTACTGAGATTTGGGAAAACCGATGTGATCGGTTTTTGGCAGAAATTTGCCGATTAAAGGGTCAAAGTTCAACGATTTGCCCTTTGAGAACTCTACCAAACTCCTCCGACAATCTTGGGTCTACGCACTTGAAATTTTAGATATAGGTGCCTTGGACATAGATCTAAGTTAATAACTTGATTTGAGCCCTAAACAATAAATTTTAAGGGGCCATAATAGGGGTGAAAGTTTTAAAAAATTGACCTCTTCGGTCTCTTCCAAATTACTCAGACAATTTCTGGTCTAAATATTTTAAATTTTACATAAAGGGTATTAAGAGATAGGGCAAGCTTTTTCATCAGTTTGGGTCGAAAATTTTTAGTTACCAATATATAAATGTATGTATGTATGTCTGTTTGCATGTGTGCCTTAAACTTTCAATAGAGGCGACGGATTTTACCAAGATCATTATCGTTTTAAAGTTGGACCTTTCATACGACAAATATTGAAAAATTGGCTAAAAACATTAATATCTTCTTCTTCAACTAGGCCCTTTTCTACAGGGGGGACACTTTTTTCGCCGATATTTTTTAAAGTTATCCTCTCCTTTAGATTGTCTAGCCTTAATTTTAAAAAATGTCGCTTCCGGTTTGGCGGTGGTCGTAACAGCATAAACGTTAGGTTTACCCCGTTATTTTCCTCCTTTGCGGTACGGGTTGGAGCCTGCCTTCCTACTACCACTTTTTTTTTATTTTTGCTCAACATACACATCCAAACACCCGGCCAACGCCGGGCTGAAATGCTAGTATATATATATATATTTATATATATATATATTTATATATATATATATATATATATATATATATATATATAATTAAAGCTACATTAGAACTTTATTACATTATCATGTCAATAAGGATGAGGGTGATTACAATAAATGATGTTGGAAGGAACCTCATTCTTATTGACATGATAATGTAATAAATTTATTATATAACTTTAATTAATATCTCCCCATCTTTTCTTATAAATTGCTCGTCTTAATCGGGTAGAGCTTAATCTATCCAGACGGGTAAGTAGCCCTTTCTCCCCGAAAATAATTTTTTTTTTTTTTAAGTTAAGAACAGTCGATGAAAATTAACCTGCATTTCTATGCTAACACTTATCTACGGGGTTAGAAAACAACTGACAATTATGAAGTTTAACTCATTGTTCTGAGGGAGGTAACTATTTTACTAAGAGATTCGTTCATTTTTTTCATACGATAATTTGGGACGCTAAAACTGTATTCAATGTAACAAAGAAAAAATCGACGATGGTGATGTGAATCAGCAGCAAATAGTGTCAGAGAAAAAAAGTACCATATACTCAATCATCTTTTGCATAAGATAATAAATAAAATGTTGTTTTATTGTTTAGAATTTGGTTTTAGTATTATAAAAAATACTACTTCATGAAATATTTATTGATGTTTTTATATTTTTTAGTATTTGAATCTGTTTGTTGCGGACTTCGTGTCGCCTATTCTTCTGCATCACCAAAATTAATGTTTTTTTTTTCTGTTTTTTTTTTTAAATTTTAAAGTTTATATTTTTCTGTTATTATTGTTATAAAATTTTGTTACATTAAATAAAGTAGTTGGAAAAAAACATTTCTTTTACTTGGAAAAAGAAGTCTCATCTTTTACATATATATATATAATAAAATGACTGTAGAAATTCCCTTCTGGACCAAAGTATCGTAGGTTTGTAACAACAGGTGCCACATACAAATTCAGTCGTTAATTAAAATGCTACATTACATCCGACGATCAACACCATCACTATCACATCATCTACAGAGGAAGGAGTTTCTATTTTTCTCTCTAAATATTTAATTCTACCACCGCTACCAGTTTTCGCCAGGACCAATTCTACATTTTCCATTTTCCTACGATACTGTGATTACACCTAGCGTAACTGGTTATTAGAAACATAGATATAACATAACTTTTCCAATTTCCTATTCATAAATAATAAGCTCTTCTTTCTCAAATCTCGTTCATCTGATTGGTCTAGCTCTGAAAATTCTATTATTCCGATATGCATTTTTCCGTTTATGAACAACGTCTTACTAAATTTCATATATGGCGCCACTACATTTTCCCTGCGTGTGTTTGTTTCCGTGTATTTGATTACACATGCGTTTCAAATATTTAATAAAACCCACTTCCGTTGATAAATAATGAAAATGTTACTGACCTGCATTATTTTTTCTAAAAAAAAAAAAAACGTCCGAAAATAGGGGTCCTTTCTTTAGATAAGAAAACAAATTTACCAAACTCTTCGCTTACTTCCCTTGCTTGTTCTTGTGTAAGTGTGTTCGATTTAAAATGCGTCTCAAATAAAAAAAAAACAAACGCCTTTCGCTCAATTTCCGAATTTCATTTAAATAACAGGGAAGGATTTTTTCTTGGTATTTTTTTTTTTTTTTTACATTATTTTCACCTAGACAATTTTCTTGGAAATGACGGGTTTTAGGTTTTTGACTCTCAAATATAAACAAATAACCGCCTTCCACTCGATTTCCAAATTTCGCTACAATAACACAGAGGAACAAAAATGTTTGCAATCTTTCTCAAATATAAAAAAAAAACTCGATTTCTATATTTCGCAACATTAACATGGACGAAAAAATGCTTCCAACTTTTCTCATTAATTAATGAGAAAGGTTGGAAGCAATATTTTCTATCGACAAATACGTTTGAAAATAAGGATCTTTTCCATGGTATTTTTTTTTTTTTTTGCTACATTAGTTCCACCTACACAATTGTCTTTTATATTACGGCTTTTGTAAGTTTTTGCCTATGCTGAATAAGATTATCTCATTTAAATTTTACAGAGATAATATCTGTATTATGCATTGGTAATTCACTGGTCGCTGTCTACCTCTTCATGTTAAGAAAGGCTTTCAAATTAGACAGTCGCAACCTCCCCATGTTAAGAACGGCTTTTGGAATAAAAACCCTATCTGGAGGGGATTACTTGTCCCAAAATGAACTGTGATGTTCGTTGTCAGCATACTCACCTGCAAGTAGTATAAAAAATAAAAATAAAAATAAGGGGGGCAGTGTCAGTTGCAGAAAAGTGGATTTGTTTCCGCTAGGTGGCAGTGTCGGTCGCAGAAAAGAAGCTTTGTTTATTGCGCGTGCGTAAAAACAGGGCGGCCAGTTAATTACAGAGCATAATACAGGTCTTTATATCTCCAAAACTACTTGTCCTTCAGAAATTTAAATTAGATTATCTTATTCAGCATAGTCCTTTTATAATCGTCATTTAAAAATAAAATCGTGGAGGTGGACCTAATGTAAAAATTTACCCCTTTTTTATTTACCAAACTATTTCTTTCTTTTTTTTTAAGGTTTATCCTACAACATTTTTACATTCTTTTCTCGTCAAAATATTGTGTGTCCACAAGTATTGATAACATAAACATATTAACCATACATTTTGTCATTTTTTTTTGTTTTTTGTTGTTGTTTTTTGTTTGTTTGTTTGTTTGTTTGTTTTTCGATTTACACAAACTATATCACAGCAACGCGTAGGTGGGCACAGCTTGCATTAAATAAAGTTCCAGCGTATTAAATTCTTGCATTAAAAAAGGACGAATCGCTGAGTAAAACAGAGTTATCTCCCTTAGAACAATGAGTTATACTTACCATACACACGTACATAGTAATCCGGGTAAATTTACATCCACAAGGTAAAAAATCTAGCAAATCCTTACTGTGTTTATACAAAAGTGTTCAATGATAAATAGAGTTGTTCATTAAGTATTTTTATACAAATATTATTTGGATAAACATCTGCAGACATATTTCAGTCAAAGCTATAAATAGTCCCACCTCTTCGGACTACACTACAGCTGCAGGTAGTAAAATGAAGCTATTTCTAATTGAAACTAAATACAAATTACATAAAATCTTTTATATCTTTACATTAATTTATATATATATATATATATATATATATATATATATATATATATAGAGAGAGAGAGAGAGAGAGAGATAGATAGGTATATGGTAAGTTATGAAAATGTATATGGCAATTAAGCTACACAGAATATAAGCCTGACAAATTCTCACGAGAATGAAACACAGAATATTCTGAGTAGCTTAATTGTTATATATATTTTCATAACTGGCTACCTAGCTCTACCTATTTATTGAGCACGGTTGAAGTAATTACTAAAGATTTGCTCATAAAATTATATCTTCTTATATTTATTTACGTGATTAAATGAAGTAATCATATGTCTGTCTCCATATTTCAAACTCAATCTCTTCCGAAACTAAAAATCGTTAGGGACCTCAAATGATTGGATTTTTATAGATCGTGCTTTTATGAGTCTATAACCGGTTAAAATAGTTTTCAAGGGTTAGGGTTAGGATACAGTTTTGCTTTCAGTTTCGATACTTTCCCTTTTACTTTTGAAATTACGACTTTATATAATAACTAGAGCTATGACAACAGCATATTCTTTTCATTGTTTTGACTCTCGAGTGTGTATCCGTTGATATCTTATATGCTAATATATAGAGTGATATGGTTCTCGGTTGATTAACTGTGTCGGATATATACTCGAGAGTCAAAACAATGAAAAGAATATACTGTTGTCATAGTCATAATAACTATATACAAATTCTGGACAAATTAAAACATCATCTTTAAGCGTATTTCATGGCCGGGCAAAGCCGAGCGCCCCCCCCCCTCCCCGCTATATATATATATATATATATATATATATATATATATATATATATATATATATATATATATATATATATATCGTGAGGAACGATCTCTAACAAACTACTGCGTCAACTTTTGATCTACAGACTTTAAACTTGATATTTATTGAACTGGTGGAACGAATTCGATTTTTATTTTAGCTGGTAAAAATTGCTGCTAAAGAGTAAAAATTGAAAAACAGAACTTTGTATGTGTAAGTCGACTAAAGGTGTTATTTATATACATGCGCAAATATACATTTATACTTTTAACAACATCATTTTTTAAGATTTTTGTTCGTATGGAAAGTGTATCAGATAGAAGCGAATAATACTGGAGAGCTTTATCATTAAAACACCACCATGTTTGAATATATGGTTAAATGGCAGTTTTAGTCATTTAGAACTGTTTAAAGCTTCACCGTTCACTCATTTTTCGACCAAATTCAAACAATTATTACAGTTTATAGATCACCTTCTCAGCTATATTGTGAAAAATTTTCAATTTTCATTCAGTAAAACGAAAGTTATGAATTTTCTGGTGTTCAAAATCGTAAAAATATGACTGGTTTGCATAGCAACCACATCGCTTTAGCGACTACTGTTGCTACTAATTCATAGCTGTCACGAAAAGAGAAGTAACAAGTGAAACAGAGAGAATGAAAGAATGAAAGGGAAATAATTGGAGGGATTTTATTGAAAACAGACGAGTGCCGTATTTTGTTATTACATATGTGTTTATGGGGTAAAAAAAAGACTATAATTAAACAAAGAACAAGTAAATTTATTGGTAGCCTGGAAAAATCATGGATTACAATAGAATAATTCGAGCATGAAAGTACTATGGTTAAGCTTAAACATGGAAAAGTAAAGGGCTAGTTCTTAAAACTGGAAAAGAAAAGGACAAGATATTCTAGTAAAGAATATAATAAATTTATAACTTAAAATATTACAACATTAAGATTTTTTGAATTCAGTTTATAACATTATATAATCAATTCTTAATGCTGCAATACTTTAAGGTATAAATCTTGCTGTTAAGGGGTCAAAGTTCAACGATTTGACCTTTAAGAACTCTACCAAACTCCTCCACCAATTTTGGGAGTAAACACTTGAAATTTTAGATATAGGCTCCTTGGACATGGATCTAACTTAATAACTTGATTTAAGCCCAAAACAATAAATATTAAGGGGTCATAATAGGGATCAAAGTTTAAAAATATTGACCTCTGTGGTCTCTATCAAATTACTCAGACAATTTCTGGTCTAAACTTTTGAAATATTACATAAAGGGTAGGGCAAGCTTTTTAGTCGGTTTAAGTCGAAAATTTTTAGTTACCAATATATAAATATATGTATGTATGTTTGCATGTCTGTCTAAAACTTTCGACGGAGGCTACGGATTTTTACAAGATCAGTATCGTTTTGAAGTTTGACCTTTAAGATGACGAATATCGAACAATTGGCTAAAAAAACATTAATACCTTCTCCTTGAACTGGGCACTTTTCTACAGGAGGGGGGTCGATTTTTTCGCCGATATTTTTGAAAGTCATCCTGTCCTTTCGATTGTCTAGCCTTAATTTAAACATAAGTAACTTCCGGTTTGGCGGTGGTCGTAACAGCAAAGACGTCAGGAACTTTTTCCCCCCTCCCTTTCTTTTCATCCTTCGCTGTACGGGTTCGAGCCTGCCTTCCTACTACCACTTTTTTTTTTTTTTTTTTGCTCAACATATACATCCAAACACCCGAGCAACGCCGGTCTGAAATGCTAGTCTGTCTATATATCTATAAAAGTGAACGTGCCTGTCTGTATGTGTGTCTGTGTACATTTCCCTACGCAATAACTCTGTCAATTTTAAGTCTACAGACTGGAAATTTGATATACAGGGTACTGAGATTTACGAAACTCTATGTGATCGGTTTTCGGCCAGAAAATTGGCTGTTAAGAAGTCAAAGTTCAACGATTTAACCTTTGAGAACTCTATCAAACTTCTCCGACAATTTGGGGTCTAAACACTTGAAATTTTAGATATAGATTTCTTGGACATGGATCTAACTTAATAATTTGATTTGAGCCCAAAACAATAAATTTTAAGGGGTCATAATATCGGTCAAAGTTTAAAAAAATTGACCTCTACGGTTTCTACTAAATTACTCAGACAATGTATGGTCTAAACATTTGAAATTTTACACAAAGGGTATTCAGAGATAAGGCAAGCTTTTTAATCGGGTTGGGTCGAAAGTTTTTAGTTACCAATATATAAATGTATGTATGTATGTATGTTTGCATGCCTGCCTAAAACTTTTGACAGAGGCGACGGATTTTTACAAGATCAGTATCGTTTTGAAGTTCGACCTTTCAGACGACAAATACCGATGAATTGGCTAAAAACATTAATATCTTCACCTTCAACTGAACACTTCTCTACAGGGGGGGGGCGCTTTTTTCCCCGATATTTTCGAAATCATCCCCGCTTTTCGATTGTCTAGCCTTAGTTAAAACCTACGTCACTCTCGGTTTGGCGGTGGTCGTAACAGCAAAAACGTCACGTTTTTCCCCGTTCTTTTCATCCTTCACGGCACGGGTTCGAGCCTGCCTTCCTACTACCACTTTTTTTTTGGCTCAACATACATCTCTAAACACCCGGTCAACGCCGGGTTGAAATGCTAATATATATATATATATATATATATATATATATATATATATATATATATATATATATATATATATATTCTTAAGAATATTTTTTATTTAACAATCAGTTGTTATGGAAACGTGATATTGTAGGTTTACAAAATATTACTGGCAGTAGTATTTTATAAGTTATCCCATCTAATTGCTCGATATGCACGATAGAGCAAATAAATTAAATTGTAATTCAATGAATTTAAAAAAAACTCTCATTGAAATGAAATGAAGTGGTTGAGTTTCATATCAAAGAATTTGTATTATTCTAAGCAAGACAAATAATGCTTTAGAAAATTAATCTCCTTAATCTATAGGGTTTCGATATCTACCATCTCATCAGAGGAGAGAAAATATTAGCAAATACTTATAAAGGTATGCATCCTATTTGCTAAAGTCAGTGAGACATGGAAAGTCGGGTGCATACCTTTATAAGTATTTGCTAATATTTTCTCTCCTCTGATGAGATGGTAGACATCGAAACCCTATAGGTTAAGGAGATTAATTTTCTAAAGCATTCTTTGTCTTGCTTGGAATAATAAAAATTCTTTGATATGAAACTCAACCACTTCATTTAATTTCAATGAGAGTTTTTTTGAAATTCATTGAATTACAATTTAATATATATATATATATATATATATATATATATATAGTTTTTCTTTCTTTTCATTTCTTTGCAATCTTATTTTAAAGATAAATAAATTTGTAAAAGAAACACCAAAGTGTTAACAAGTCTCTTTTTATATAAAATGCACTTAGCTATGTGTGTGCACGTGTGTGTGTGTGTGTATGTGTGTGCGTGCACGTGTGTGTGTGTGTGTGCACGTGTGTGTGTATGTGTGTGCGTGTGTGCACGTGTGTGTGTGTGCACGTGTGTGTGTGCACGTGTGTGTGTGTGCACGTGTGTGTGTGTATGTGTGTGTGTGTGTGTTTGTGTGTGTGTGTGTGTGTGTGTGTGTGTGTGTGTGTGTGTGTGTGTGTGTGTGATCCTCTCATTGTTTCATTTTCATTTTTTTATTTTTCCAGGTTTACGACGATCAATCTGAGCAGACACCGCTAATAAACACAAGAAAAGGCTCACCATCCCCATCGCAGAAGAACTCTCTTTGCCGAGGGAAGAAATTGAAATTTGTCGAACCGATTGCCGCCATTTATCTGTCCGTGGTCGGCGTCATGTCCCAAGTCTCCGAGCAATACGTCTACCTCCGAATCTCCGAAACATTTGGCAACAACTACACGAACACATCGACGAACAGCGGGCTTTCTGAGCTGTGCAACGCCAACAGGAGCTCCACAATGTTCAAAATCCAACAAGAGACACAGAGTGCAACTTCCAGTTTCATGATGTACCTGAACGTCTTGCAGATCTTGCTGTCTGCTATTCCGACCATTATGGCCGGGAACCTTGTTGACCGATTCGGGCGAAGAATTGCACTTTACCTTTGTTTTTGTAGCCGTTTGTTTTACGTTGCCGTCATTGCGACTGTCATTGCATTCAAGCTGCCACTTAATGTCTTGTACGCAGGCGCAATCGTTGATGGCATGTCTGGTTCAACCTTGACGGCCATGATGGCTTTCTCCACTTATATCGCTGACATCACTATGACAAGTAACAATCGCGGCTTTCGAATGACTGTGCTCGAGTGCATCATGGGATTTTCAGCTGCGCTTTGTATATTCGGCGCCGGAATATTGATAGATTATACAAACTTTTTTATCCCTTCAATGATATGTCTGTTTTCAATTAAACTGGGTTTAATTTACATTAGAATTTTTCTGGCAGAAAGTTACGAACCTTCTACCAGAGTAGCAAAATGGCAGTGGAGTACTTTAAAAAGATCTTTTACTATTTTTTCCCAAGACACATCAGAGAAACGTCGATCAAGGCTTCTTTTGGGGCTGGTGGGGATATTCTTTACTGTGCCTTCTGTTTCGTCGTCTGGGGGCGTTTTTATGCTATACGTTCTTAACTTACCATTTTGCTGGACTTCTAAAACCATCGGAATCTTTATATCAGTTCAAATAGCCATTCGTTGTTTTTGTGCTGTGGTATTAGTCAAGCTTATGCAAGGCTATATATCTGATATTGGACTCGCCATCTTGGGGAACGTCTCAAACTTTATATATTACATCTTCATAGCACTTGCGAGGAATAACACATTTATGTATATTGGTACGTATACATTATCGAATTTATTCATTTTATTTTAATGTGTATACGATTTTCTTTTATTTTCTGTGTGGGGGTGGGGGTGAATCCTGTACCTATGAGTTTTTGGTTATTGGATTAAAAAAAAATTCTCTTAATTTGCTAAAACATAGAATTTTGGGACCGCGAGCCTACTTCATCTGCAGCACGCACACACACATACTCGAACACACACTCACACACACACACACACTCACACACGCTCACACACTCACACATACACACACACACACACACACATTAAAACAAAATTTTACGTGATTAATTTATAAATTTATACTTTTTACAAAACGATCACTTATCACACATTGCAATAATGAGTAACAACGTTGGCATATATATATATATATATATATATATATATATATATATATATATATACTAGCAAAAGTACCCGTCGTTGACTGGGTTCAAAAACAGCCTACAGAAAATGGACTCTGATTTATGAAAGTATGATAGGTTATGAAAAGGAAGAGATAGCTTCGAATTTGGGGGTATTAAAACCAAAGCCAAATATGATGAAAGTAAAAATAAAATAGATAAACCCCATAATTTATTATACCATATCTGTTAACACTGAAACACTTATCACAATATTCTGTGGATCTATATTAAAAAACATTGTTAAACTTTGTGACATGTTTCCATTCTATGGAGACCAGGCGCGAACGAACACCCCATAATTTTATTATACCATATTTCTTCAAACTGAAACATAATTATCAAAGTATACTTACGCAGATAGATATGAAATGTCTTTATTAAAGTGTGTACCTATTTCCATTCTATAGAGGTTAAGCGCGAACGCAGACCCCACAATTTTATTATACCATCCCTATTTAAGTTAAAACATACTTATCAAAGTATTATTATGCACGTCTATATCAGAAACACTTGTAAACGTTTTCTTTTTTTTTTTCTATACTTTGTGGACCAGGCGCGTACGCAGGCCCCACAATTTTAATGAATCATCATTATGCCAGACCAAACATACCCATTCCTGTGTCTCGATACATCTCCTATCATTATATGTGATCAGTTTTCTCTAATAGTCAACCATATAGGAGCCTATTCGTGACCAGACAAACACACAGAATATATATATATATAGAGAGAGAGAGAGAGAGAGAGAGAGAGAGAGAGAAAGGAAGAAAGAGAGAGAGAGATGACAAAAAGTCTATATTCCAAATTCCAAGATATTCATTTTACCGTTGATTTCTTTCAGCATGTTAAAATGCTCAATTTTTTATGGCACCTGTTTCATAGCACAGAAATAATCATATAATTATTATGTCAATCTTTTTTTTTTTTTTTTTTTTTTTTTTTTTAATATTTTCCGTCCTTAATCATCAGAGGAATAAGAGCTCATTAACTTTAAAAAGAAAAGAAAAAAGAGTTTAGGCATCATTATTTAAATCCGAAAAAATCCGAAGAGAAGTTGCATTATTTTATGATATTTAAGCCGACTTTCATTTTTCTTTATTTTGAGAAAACTCAAAAGAGAAATCAGACTAGTTTTTATCTAATGAGCAATTACGCTAGGTGACCCGCTGGCCATTTCCTCATGAGAACTCTACTAATGTAGCGAGTACAACAACGAAACAGTACTGTCTGTGGGTGACATATTTGACTCCTTACATTAGTAGAGTTGTCGTAAGGAAACGGCTAACGGGTCACTTAGCGCAAGGCATTGCTCATTGGGTAAAAACTAGTTCGAGCTCTCCAATTCACTGAAAAGATGTTCACGTAGTTGACACTGAGATTTCAATTACATTTCAGCATGTGCTGTATGATAACTAGGGCTATGACAATAGAATATTGTTTTCATTGTTTTGACTCTCGCGTGTGTATCCCACACAGTTAGACCGAGGCCGCTGAGATATAATATCTCGGCGGCCTCGGTTAGACACAGTTAATCAAGCGGAAACCACCACTCCATATAAAAGCATATAAGATATCCACGGATACACACTCGAGAGTCAAAACAATGAAAAGTATATGCTGTTGTTCTAGCACTAATGACAATGCAAGGATAGAGGCGTAGGCTGCCAGTTCGATGGTCAGCTTTCAATCCCGGGTTGAAGCGCTATTGAGATAAAAATAGAAACACGCGATTTGAATTCTTTTATATGCTTCATTTTCCAAATTACACGGTCATGCTTCTTTCTTTATGGGGAAATTTCTGTTTCCTCTGATGAGTATACGTAAATGAAACAGGTCTGTAAATGTACCGAAATTTGATTTATTGAAAGATCGATTGTTAGGATGAATAAAACCTTGGAGCATGGAATACAGCGAAATTGTTATGCATTTACATATGCTGTGTTGTTAGATTTAACAAGCATATATATATATATATATATATATATATATATATATATATATATATATATATATATATATATATATATATATATATCCACAGTCAAACAGCATCGCAACTTACACGAGTCATGAAAGCCAACAAACTGATAGTTTAAGACTCGAGTTTTATGTGTGTGTGTGTGTGTGTGTGTGTGTGTGTGTGTGTGTGTGTGTGTGTGTGTGTGTGTGTGTGTGTGTGTGTGTGTGTGTGCGCGCGCGCCGAGTCGTAGAGATTTCCAGGTTGATATCTGGAGGCACACATTAATTCACTGGGAGAGATGCATTCCCAGTCTTCGTTAAGACATGTATCTAGGAGAAATAAACTCTGATGTAAAAACTTGCGGTCTACTGTATACTCTGTCCCATGCCAATCGTCTGCACCGACAAAAGGTAGCAATAATACCAAAACGTGTGGATGGTTCCACACAAAGCCTTCACAACTATAAACAAATCATCTCTGTGGATTTCCGAGCGGCGGAAGCTTATACGTCGAAACCGACGGGAAAGTCCATGATATATATATATATATATATATATAATAGCTGTACCCTGCCACGCATTACTGTGGCTCAATTTGGTGTAATGGAAAATTCTAATAAAAAGAGAAAATGCATGTTTCTTATATTCTTAGCACAGCAATCCATTCCAAAAAGTAAAATAAAAAAGACGAAAATGAAAAAAAAATGGTACTCTTGCAGAATTGGATCCTGATCCTCGGAATTACCGTCAATCATGGTTTGGGCTCGACCAACAGTCAGTGGATAAAGCTGAACGTAGCAAAAATGTTGAAACGCTAAATGTTTTTTTTTTTTGTTTGTTTGTTTTCTGTATACAAAAATGTGAGTTAGTAATTGATATTTGAGTGATTGGAGGGGGAGGGTTACTATACACAGATTCGAAAAAGTTGTCCAAAAACAAATAAATGAAAGCAAAGGTAAGGTAAGTTATGTTTCTACCTAACTGGATAATTGTTTAGCGTTTTTATGTAATGTAAAATGTTTAATCGGCTCGAAAAACAGAAATGGTTGCAGACTCTGTTGAATACGTTAAGTTTGGGAAAGTAAGTTGAAAACTAAAAACTATAAAATACAGTGTCAAAACCCCACCGAATATATGTTATCATGACATAGGCTGACATAATCGGTGGGTTTGTGACAGTATTTTGTCTAGGTTTTTAGTTTTAACTCACTTTCTCAAACTTAACGTAATCAACAGTGTCCGCCACTATTTGTATCTTTCAAATATACCAATAAACACTGTTTTTCGAGCCGACTAAACATTACATTAAATGAAAAGGGTTTGTGTTACTAAACACAGATACAAAGAAGTTGTCAAAAAATAAATATATAACAAATAAATTTTATCAAAGGCAAGAAAAGTAAATGTTCTACCTAACTGGATAACATTGTAGTGTTTTTATGTAATGTATAATGTTTAATAGGTTCAAAAACATGCAGTGTTTATCGGTATATTTGAAAAATACAAATGGCGGCAGACTGTATCGAACACGTTAAGTTTGGGGAAATGAGTTTAAACTAAAAAACTATACAAAATACTGTTAGGAACTCACTCAATATATGTTACCATGACGTAGGCTGACATATAATCAGTGGTTTTAAACTTTTGCTCGATAAAGATGACGACTTTTAAGAGTCCCTTTTAGTAATTACCTGGTTTGAGGATATTTGTACAACTAAACGGTAAATCTGCCCCAAAAATCCGGTATTATTTTACTTTAAGGCCCGTCTCATGTTCGTATATAACGAAATATTTTATTGTAGATTTCGGTGTACTAAAAACGAATCTGCAAACCGTTTCCGTCGAAAAAAGAAAGTTTTCATCATATGAAGAAATTACTTTTTCGAAAAGTGGCTGATCACTTTTCAATGTAAATTTAACTTAGAATGAGCACCCACTTTCTGACCACCTGAGAGAGGGCATTTTTCTGTGTGCTTCTTGGCTAAAAAGTTTTTTGTTTGATTTCTTTTGCATGGTAATAACCCCTGGACTCTGGGACTATTTCCCATTTCACAGCCGTAGCCTTCGTTTATGCTACGCGCGAGCATAAACGAAAGCTGTTTAGCCAATAAACATGGGAAAAAATACCCCCTCTCTCAGGTGGCTAGAAAGTGGGTGCTTATTTTAAGTTAAATTTACATGGAAAAGTGATCGCCTACTTTTCGAAAAAGTAATCATATCATAAAAACTATTTTTTTTTTTTTTGCTACGGAAACGGTTTGCAGATTCGTTTTTAGCACACCGAAATCTTTAAAAAAATTTTTTTTTTGTTATATACGAACGTGAGACGCACGGCCCTTTATGGAAAATTTTCTCAAAAATCCGGGAGAAAATAGTTTTCAATAAAAACAGCAAATGAATTTGATAGAAAAAAATGGATGCTATTTAAAAAAAAATTTCTGTGTTTCTTGGCTAAAAAGTTTTTTGTTTGATTTCTTTTGCATTTTGCAATTTAAACAGGTAATTTTAAAGGATTTTCCAAGGGTAGAAAGAAAGTCCCCCCCCCAAAAAAAAATTGTGCCTACAAAGTGGGTGATCATTTTACGTTAAATTATTATGGAAAAGTGATCCTCCACTTTTTTAAACTAACATTTCTTCATATCTTGGAAACTACTCGTTTGCCTTAATTATAAACGTTATTTTCGTTTTCAGCGGCCCCAAAAACCTATCAAAGTGGTAATTTTAAAGGAATTTTCGAGGGTGGAGTAATTCTTCATATTTACCTTCTTTTTTTCCCGATAACATAAGAAATTAAGAATTAGACAAATTTATTTTAAGTAGGCTTTTAAAAATAAAAAAATTAAGATAAACAAATGGTGCTAGTGCACTTACCGATCCGCGCTATTTTTTAAATCGTATTTCCAAGTTTAATTAAAGTTTTATATGTTTTTTTAATCAATTATAAGGTTAAATTACAATATATATATATATATATATATATATATATATATATATATATATAAATATATATATATAATTTAAAAAATAGGGAATTTTTTTTTTTACCCATCTATTAATTAGATAGTTAAATGTTGTAATTCGAAAGTCGTCAACGTGTGGTGCACGTAAAAGGCTCATTTCTACCGGAAGTGAAATATGGCGGACAGTCTCGCAGTTACAAAAAATATTTTTATTTTATTTAATATATTTTTATAATTTGCGATCTTAACGATCTTAATTTATTTTAATAACATGCAAACATTCTTTGGCTTTACACATAAATTTTCTGAAAATTTCAATCAAATTGGTAATGTAGAAATATGGTTTTATGGACTTTGAACGAACCAAGAATTACATTTATATATATATATATATATATATATATATATATATATATATATATATATATATATATATATATATATATATATATATATATATATATAAAATAATTTTTGATTGCTACGGTTATGATCGGATTCGTAAAGAACTTTTATATACAGAATTAACTGAAGAGAAACATTCACCACATGTACACAAAAAGATAATGAGGTATAATAACTACATAAACAACGCTTTGTGTTTAATATCTTGTTCGGGAGTATCGAAATGATCATCCGGCAGAAATAGATGTCCGTGACCTAGCAAAAAGAAAAAAAAAATGAGTGATTGTGAGAAATAAAATAATTGTTGGTTGAATTCTAGATTGAGAGAAACAAACACGGTTGATTGTCAGAAATTAAATAATCATTTACTCAAACCACCTGCATATGTTAGCGACAGAAGGAAATACCCCGTCGACGCTATATAAATGCTGTTGAGATGTGGTTACATTGACAGCGAACCCCACGGTGGACGCTTGTAGGTGGAGGAGTAGGTGTCAGAAATGAAAAAGATCTACGCACGAAGTTTTGCATCGTTCGATCAAAATCTATGAGGATTTAAACTGATTTCAGCTGTAATAAATATGGATTTTTTTTGTTTTGAAATGTGCGTACCATTATAGTGATATGGCTGAGTATTTATTCCCAGAACATAATTCAAACATTTGAAAATTATTAGCAATATGTTTTGAACTTTGGAAATGTACACAACATATGAAAGCTCTGATTGATATAAACTATTGATTATTGAAGTTATTTATAATTGCAGCTTTGAAGCATATCCTGTACGCTTAATATGTGTTTTATATAATAATGTATGTATGTATGTATGTATGTATAGATAGATAGAAAGATTGATAGATTAATTTTTACCAGAGTAATTTTAAAATTGTTTTAGTTAAGTAATTTATTATTATTTTGAGGGAGGTGGTGTTTGATCAACATTGGTGGGGTGCCATGATTTTCTGTTTTGTTTTTAAATCTCCAAAACAGCTTTCATGGTAAACAACTGATGATTCATACAATAATATTAAGATCAACGCAAATTATTGGAATCAAATTAATATAGTGACTGCAAGAAATTAATTGTTTGTATCCATGAAACCATGGTCCACCTGTAGAAACTGCTTTGTTTAGGTTTTTAATAAATACTGTTTTAAGTACTTTATTTATTTCGCAAGTTTAGCGTTTTATAAAAGATATATTATTTTGAGGGAGGTGGTCTTTGATCAACACTGGTGGGGTGCCATGGTTTAATAAACAGTTTTGTTTTTAAATCTACAAAACAGTTTTTCATGGTAAATTACTGATGATTCATCCAATAATATTAAGATTAACGTACAACGTTATTAACGTGGAAGCAAACTGCTGTAATTATTTACTCAAACCGCCTGCCTATGTTAGCGACAGAAGGAAATACTTCGTCATCGCAATAATAAATGCCCTTTGGACGTGGTTACATTGACAGCGAATCCCATTTTTTTTATTAAGAGATCAAGGGGCTCCCTCCTGAAGCTAACACTTAATTCTGCTATGATTTAAATTTATATCCGAGGGCTCTTTTAAGAATATATGTCGTTCCCTTTATGGCTGCTATTTGTATTTCGTTACAGCTTTGTCTTTCAGGGATTGCTTCTAAGTATTTTCGAAGGTTCATTTTTATTAAACCAGTTGCTCCTATCACAACCGGTAAATATCTACGCACAAAGTTTTGATCAAAATCTATGAGGGTTTAAACTGATTTTAGCTGAAATAAATATGGAATTTTTTGTTTTGAAATGTGCGTACCATTATAGTGATATGACTGAGTATTTATTCCCAGAACATAATTCAAACATTTGAAAATTATTAGCAATATGTTTTGAACTTTGGAAATGTACACAACATATGAAAGCTCTGATTGATATAAACTATTGATTATTGAAGTTATTTATAACTGCCGCTTTGAAGCATATCCTGTACGCTTAATATGTGTTATAATAATAATAATAATAATAATAATAATAATAATAATAATAATAATAATAATAATAATAATAATAATAATAATATGTATGAACATATATAGAGTGAAACACAGATAGGTGAATCAATTTCCACCACAGTAACTCTTGAAGTGTTTTAGTTCAGTAATTAAAACGGTTTATAAAATATTTGGAGGGAGGTGGTGTTTGATCAACACTGTTGAGGTGTCATGGTTTAATAAACTGTTTTGTTTTTAAATCTCCAAAACAATTTTTCATGGTAAACAACTGTTGATTAATGCAATAATATTAAGATTAACGTAAATTATTGGAAGCAAACTAATGCAGTGACTGCAAGTGGTTAAATGTTTGTATCAGCGAAACCATGGCCCACTTATAGAAGTGTAATGTATAGGTTTTTAATAAATACTTTTTCAAGTACTTTATTGATTTCATAAGTTAACACTGAAAGATAGTTTAAACTAGTCTTAAGTGTACATTAAAAGATAGTAATCGTATAGATTCGGCTTCACATATAGAAATAATTGCATAGTTTCGGTCAAATATTTGTTAATAAGAGAAGCAGTAGTATTTGGTTTTTGCTTCAGACAGATAGATACAAAATCTCCATAGATTTAATCACTATCTATATATTTTTTTCATATATAAATTGTATATGTCTTTCAAAAATATTTGTTATTTTTGCAGCAACTGCATTGGGAATATTGGCATCGACTGTTCTTCCAAATGCTCGTTCAGCCATGTCGAAACTGGTCTCAAAAGAAGAACATGGTAAGTAATAGCATTTATTTCTGTGATTCCATTTTAAATTTACTCTTGTATAGGCAGATAAATTAAAAAATTTGATGCTTCCTAGCATAACAATAACCGACAGTTATCAGCTCCTATATCATTTTTTAAAGAAAAATGAGGGAGATAACCAAAACTTTTGTGAGGATGATTGGTCAGTATAATAACGAAGCAATTTTTTTCCGTTTATATACAATCAAATGTAGTATAAGATATTACTTGCCTTTGTTGATGCGTGTATGAACGGAGGATAAGTATATATCCTTGAAAATATAACGGAATGTTCTGACATAATTTTGAAGTTATTACCAAAATTTGTCTTTGGGCAGGGGTTTGTGGGACAAAATAAAATGGGAAAAAGAAAAACAATGCAACAACAAAGGAGAAATAACCATAAGCAAATAATAACTAGACTCAGAAAGTAATTAAATTTTTATTACTATAAAAAAAATAAAAACTGTTGCTTTTGCTTCCCAAAGCAAGATTAACAAAGTTAACCAAAGTGACAAAGAAATGCATAAAATTAATACATACAAAAGGGAAGTCCTTATAACAACAAAATGGAGGAAAACGGAAACTAAACTCGCTTTAATGCCTCAACACAAAGGAAAACAAAGAATATTGGTCTTACTTGAAGAAAAGGATATGCAATAAAAAAAAATATTAGTTTTATTTGAAGAAAAGGTTGAAAAATAAAAGGACATGCAATAAAAAAATCAATAAAAATTGTTTTTCATAAAACTGTCTTGGAATGTCTTCTTTTCAGTCTTCTCTTTTTGATATCTTTTTCTTCCAAATAAGTCGTTTCAGACTGAATTCTCTTTTTTATATAAACCTTCAAAAGGCTAAATGTTTTTGGGTTTTCCTGGCCAAAAACGTTGAATGAAAAGAACTATTATTTTTTTTTATCTTTTCCGTGAAAAAAAAATGTTGTTTTTTTTTTTCATTTAGGTTTGATTTTTTTTTTTATAGACTTTTTCGTCTTTATCAATAGACTTTTTTCTTTTCATGAAAATATTTTTTTTCTTTCCTTCAAAAAGAAAGTTTCAAATTAACTGCCGGGGACTTTCTTCTTCTAGGCCGAGCTGGTCGAAACTTTTAACGGCTGTATAACATTGCAGACGAAACCAGAAAAACACAACGTTTCGTCTAGGAGGAAATTCTGAATCTTGTTTTAATATTGGCGTCAGAAAGGGTTCAAACACAATTAACGCTCAGCCTATTTCAAACACAATTAACCATCAGCCTTTGACCGACTGCTACAGTACATGTAAAAACAGGAGATGACAATGTTGATGAGTGATGAGTAGGGCTATGACAACAGCATATTCTTTTCCTTGTTTAGATTCTCAGGTATATATCCATTGATATCTTCTATGTTTTATGTAGAGTGATGTGATCCTCGATTGATTAATTGTGTCTGTGTCTGATATATACCCGGGAGTAAAAATAATGAAAAGAATATGCTCTTGTCCTAGCCCTAATGATGAGTTGTGGCAGAAAATGATCGCCACGACCCACATTGGGCTAGAAAAGGTGGCCTCCCTCACCACCACCTGACACTGCTTAATAGGCAAGAAAATAAAATTTCCATCCAATCTTGAAATCAAATGGTTGTTGCCCAAGTGTATTTTGGCACAATTCGCTATAAATATAATCATAAGAAATTGTATTAAAGTAGTTTTTTGTGTGTATTAATTCTTTTACGAACTGTTATCCTCATTTTTATAGTTGTTGTTGTTTCACTCCGTTTCAACCAACTCATCCTCAGGTGAGCATTGTTTGAAGATAGTCGTTTAAATCATACCCAAAGCAGGCCAGAGCCATAGTTGATCAAAACGTGGTGAAACAACAACTATGGAAGGCAGTAATTACTGGGGATACAATTACAAGACTCAGCATTCCTATTCCGTCGTGGTTAACTACCTGAAGAAGGCCAGAAGATGAGTTGGCCTAAAAGTGGTGAAACAATAACTATGAAGATAAGGATAACAGTCTGCAAAAAGAATGGATGCACAAATTATGAAGACTCATTTCAAAGTATTTAAAAAATAAAGATAATGTATCGATTGTGTTTGTCTTATATATGTCCTAGCCTGGATGCCCAGCGTTGCCCCGTGTTTGGAAGTGTGTGTTGAGCAAAAAAAAAAAAAAAAAGTAGTGGTAAGAAGGCAAGCTCGAACCCGTACTACGAAAGAGGAAAACAACATAAAAAAAACGTGACGTCTTTGCTGTTGCGCCCATCGCCAAACTAGAAGTGGCGTATGTTCAAATTAAGGCTAGTCAATCGAAAAGATGGGATGACTTTCGAAAACATCGGCGAAAAATGCGGCCCTTCCCTCTAGAAAAGTGCCCAGTTGAGGGTGAAGGAATTAATGTTTTTAGCCAATTTATCGATATTTGTCGTCCGAAGGGTCGAGCTTCAAAATGATACCGATTTTGTGAAAATCCGTGGCCTCTGTCGAAGGTTGTAGGCAGACATACATACATACATACATACATACATTTAAACAGACAGGTGAGATTTATATTATAGATTATGCTCCCTTCATAGACATAACAGTTACCGATGGTTACTTCATAGACATAACAGTTACCCATGAACAGTTACTGAAGAAGCACCAAAACATGTTATGTTCAAAAAGTTTAACGCATTGATTTTAATTTTACTTTTTTCAGGTCCGCTTTTTGCTAGTGTCTCTTTCATAGAGATGGCTAGTACAACTAGCTTTGTACTTATTTTCAATACAGTCTACTCGGTGACACTTTCTATCATGCCCGGGATCGTTTTCTTTCTTCTGGCCGGAATGATGGCAATCGCTTTGATCTCTTTCATGTAAGTATTCATTTACTGCGTATTTGTAGAATATGTAATACAAAGTCTCGTTCTAACATTTCAAGTAACTTCATTGGTCATCTCCGTTAACGTGTTAATTAGTAATGAGACGATATCAATATTCTTCCTGATTCCGATATAATTACCGATTCTTTTCTAAATTCCAGATTCTGATACAATTACTGATTTCAATTCCGATTCTTTTAAATTTTTAAATATACTAGCCTGGGCGCCCGGCGTTGCCCGGGTGTTTGGAGGTGTGTTGAGCCAAAAGAGAAAAAGAAAAAGAAAGTGGTAGTAGGCAGGCAGGCTCGAACTCGTAACGCGAAGGCGGAAAAGAAAGTGAAAGAAAATCTGACGTCTTACCGCTACTCCATGACGCGACTGGATATTCGGAAGGTTAAAATTAGTCAAAGTCAATCCAACCAATACGATAACTTGCAAAAATGGCTCGCAAAAGAATCGACCCCTCCTTGTAGAAAACTGCCCACTTGAGGATGAAGGAATTGATATTTTTGGCCAATTTTTCGATATTTCTCGTCTGAGGCGTCGAGCTTCAAAATGATACCGATCTCGTGAAAATCCATCGCCTCTGTCGAATGATTTAAGCATACATACATACATACATACATACATGATGATTGCAACGTCTTGTCAGACGAGTGCCACTCCCTCAGACACTTAAAAGTCCATGAGCCCAAAAATGACTTTCATCGCCACAGGACCATTTTAATAGACAAATGTCTGAAGGAGTATCTATACACAGATGATGTTACAGAGTCTTAGCTTTGTACGACAGCTAAGTCTCTCTCTCAGTTCAAAATGTTGAGATCCAGCAACAAGCAAGAGCAAGATAGCCAGCAACAAATTAAACTGCAGACCAGCTTAATGCGGGTACTGGTCTCCCGCTTTATGGTTTTTTAAATCAGAGATTTGCTTCTCCTAGAAAGGTTGTCTTCACCACGGCTTATGGGAGCCCTCTCCATCCCAGCACACACATACATACAAACAAACACATGTTAAGAAATAGAGAGAGGGAGAGAGAAAGAGAGAGAGAGCGAGAGAGAGGGGGGAAGAGGTGAGTTATAGCGTAGACACGTTGGCCAGAAGTAAAATATCAGCTGATTTGATTGCGTGTGAGTCATGTGATCAGGTTAGCTGAATCGTTGAGATTTGATTTGGACACAGAAGACAACGGACGGCTTCCCGTTGTCTCCTCCTCTTCACGGGGGGGGGGGACGAACGCTGACATGTGTAGAAGAAGAACCCACACAGGCCGATTTCACTTCCACCTTCTGCAGGAGAATGTGAAATAAAAACTATAGAACTAATTACTTGTCTTGGAGTGATTGAATCTTCATCCAAAAACAGGTATCAAGTCTCCCTCCAGATCGAGAAATTTCCAGATGATCCAACATCGAAGAAGCAGAGGTAGGTTCTGAAAATACATGTCACTCACACACGATTCCCTTTATGATACAACATAAATATATAATATAACACGTCATCTCTTCTAATCCATTATTAGAGATGACACATCAAACACACAACCCTTTATTATAGAGCAACAATGTAACAAACACATGGTGCTAGTTGGCCGTTGACCCCGAAAAAGAGTTCATTCGCCCTTTGGAAGGTCTTGTTTTTAATCCTTCAGGGAGACTAGCCACCCTCCTCACCAAACAAGTCTGGTGAGGGAACCAGTTTAGTCGCCGGTGACTCGACCATGAGGCAGGTAGTACTGGGTTACATGGTACCAGTAGCATATGACATGACCTGGCATACATACATACATACATTTAAACAGGTGAGATTTATATTATAAATAACTGGGGTGGAGTTACCGAAAAAAAAACACGAAATATAATTTCTTAAACGTAGAAATACACTTATGGAGATGATCTGTAGATTTTAGTTTTACAGATATTTTAAAATCCAGAAATATTTTTATTATTATTTTATCATTAATACGCGTCATGGAAAAGTAAATTTTAATAGAAAACAAACAAATAAAAACAATAAAAAGAATTGTTTTTCGCATCGGAAAATAGACACAATTTTTTTCTGATTCCGATACCGCAAAAAGTTTCGATTTTTTCGATTTCCAATTTCGATTCCGATTAATCGTACCAAACACTAGTGTTAATTAAAAGAGGTATAGAAAAAAATGGATGCTAGTAATAGAATAAGTCCATGAGCATGGACGAATACACACGGTTAGAAACACCACGTGGTGTTAAATGAGTGTCTGTTATAAGGGAAGAGAAAAGTTCATTTAATAACTTTCAATAAAAAGTAATGTTTGTTATCGAGGAGGGAAATTTTGATTACAACTTTTTCTAACCTATGGATGATTCACTGTCATTAAATAATCGACTCAAAGTTCCTAATTATCTCAGGTTTTTTTTATTTATTTATTTTTTTTATTACAGTTTCACCCCAAACAAGGCACATTGCCACTTTGGTGTAGGGGGCTACTATCAGGGGCAACAACTACTGGGGTACTATGTAGGGATTTGGGCAGCAAGATGTCGGTTCACGTTACGCTTGAACTTCTGCACGTCAGTACTGTTGGGGAAGCAGGGACCTGGAATGGAATTCCAAAGTCTAGCGGTTCTGGGGAAGAAACTATTGGAGTAGAAAGATCTTTTACATCTAGGGATCTCTACACTGTGGGGTGGGATTTAGCGGCCTGTCAGGTTTGTCGAGTGTGCTCACGTCGTGGGGGCACAAGTGATTGCAGTTAATGAATCACCTTTATTCCATAAGGGCCCTCAAAATATGAAAAATCATTCTGTCTTCCCATCTATGTAAGCTTACATTTTAAAATATATGCAGGGTGTTTTTTTCTTTCTTTCTTTCTTTCTTTCTTTCTTTCTTTCTTTCTTTCTTAGAGAGAGCGAACTTTAAATTGACAACTGTGTTTTCTTTGATTGCAAATTTGGCAACTATTGATTATTTTGAGTTGGTTTGCCAATTCACCACGAAAAGACTGACAACCCGAGCAGCGTTTGCAAATTGAGCAAATTTATTTTGAAAATTACGGTCCATTTCTAGCAACAAACTATGTTTTTTTATGCTCATAATCGCCCATCAAAACGATTAATTAGAGAAACTGCGAATCGTTATCGCTCAGCGTTCACTGTTAACTATACATACCCATCCTGTAAGATGTTCAATGCGCACACAATAAGTAATTGCTGCTGTACAACGTAGTGTTGATGATGCTGTACAACGTAGTGTTGATGATGCTGTAAAACCTAGTGTTGATGATGCTGTAAAAATACCAATTTGTCACAATGCTCAACAATTAAACTTTTGCCTTCCAACTTTCTGGAAAATTTTGCGTAAAGATCTTGGTTTGCGCACTTACAAAATTTAACTTGTTATAGCGTTGTGAAGAGTATAAGATTTTTTTTGTTTTTGTTTTTTTTTTTTGCCTAGAAATCTTACTCTCTTTCCGACGCTGTATTTATTTATTTTTTTTTTTTTTTAATTTCCAACGACTTTTTCGTTCTGAAATAGAGCTAAGTCATACTTTTCACTACAAATACATTACCAACATTGTACTGGTATTTTATTTTCTTCAATTTATTGTACTGGTATTTTATTTTCTTCAATTTATTTATCCAGAAGAAGTCTAAAAGTCGTACAAGAAACGTTGATAAACAAATAACTTGATTTGTATTTGTTTCTTTATCATCTCTCTCTCTCTCTCTCTCCTTCCCTCACTCACTCACCGAATGAATATATATATATATATATATATATATATATATATATATATATATATATATATATATATATATATATATATATATATATAGTACTGTTTCGCAGCTCATCATTGCGGCTAGACAGGCAACTACCTCAAGCCAGGATTGAAACCCGACCGTCTGTACGGCAGTCAAGGCTCCTAACCATTACGCTATTGGCGGCTGCTGAACGAGTAGTGAATTTAACGATGTTTTGACATCGTCCGAAATACCTCCGCTCGATTTGTTTACACAAAGAACGTCGCTTATATGCTAATGGTAATTCGTGTATCACTTCTCAATATGCTCAACTCAAGGTGAGGAGCATTTATATATATATATATATATATATATATATATATATATATATATATATATATATATATATATATATATATATATATACAGGGTGTCCGTAAAGTTACTATACAGTCTTACAAGTTACTATACAGACACCCTGTAATATATTAACAGTACAATAAATTTGCGCTCTTCCAAAGTTAGCTTGTGTGGCATGCTTGATTAAATAAACCTGTAAAAAAATAAATATTAACTATTAATACAAATATAATACAATAAAACAATAAGACTGTATAGTAACTTTACGGACACCCTGTATATATATATATATATATATATATATATATATATATATATATATATATATATATATATATATATATATATATATATATAAGAACAAAGAATTAATGAAACATATTAAAACACTTTAATAAGAGTTAAAACATATATAATTTTCGAAAAGGAGATACAGATTAAGCGGATTGTCCCTGATCCGCGGAGTTTCGAAAAAAAATACTTTCCTTCTTATCAGAGGGTAGGAATTAGCAAAATGCAGAATCGGATTTTACTTGCAAAATATTTAATGAAACTACGAGTAAGCCATAGATCTTACTTGGTAAAAGTTAAAAACTAGTGAAGCAGAGAGAATGGGGAAAAAGAAAAATAATTTCACTTTTTTCATTTTTCTTAAACTTTTTCTTCTAGGGGGTGGGACATCCAACTAGATGTCTGACATTTACCCCTATTTTAGTGAGTCCAACCAAGAGATCTTTTCAAGATTCTAGCCGTCCCTTTCATTGCAATCGTTTGTATTTCACTTGCACTTGGTTCACCGGGTATGCTTGCTATGTACTTTTTAAAGTTCTTTTTCATAAGCCCAGTTGCTCCTATAATGACTGGTATAATTGAAACGCCTTTTAGTTTCCAATTTCGTTTCATATCATACATAAGTCCTTGATACTTTGTTATCTTTTCTCTCTCAGCTCTGTTAAGCCCTGTATCATTGGGTACACTGACCTCTATTACGGTCGCTTTTTTGTTTGCTCTGTCCCAAATCACTCAAGACCTCACGTGAATGGGTGGTCGAGTGAACAGTAAAATATCCAATAACGTGAATAATAAGTGAAGAGTAGAACATCCAATCCAATATATATATATATATATATATATATATATATATATATATATATATATATATATATATATACATGTTTCATTGGAACCTCAATTCAGAGAGATACCTCATCAAACCGAAAAAAGGGGCAATATTAAAGTCAAAGTCAAGATTCATTCATTTTCTATATAAAAATATATTCTCGGTGTAACTTAAGATAAAAATAAAATGTAATAAGTCCTCCGACATACCTCTCCATCGTACAGTATATTGACACTCTATAACTGACTATCATAACTTTCATACATTTCTATTAGATTTACCTCTGCGTTCCATGTTTAAAAAGAATGTGTCCTCTCTATAGTATCAGACCTGGCGGAATGGTTAATTGTAGGTATAGATCGCGTCATACCCTTCAAAACATTCCAGCAAAAACCAGACGTTGTTCTCTGCAGAATGTGTTGCTACCATTGTGCACAGAAATCACTATTTCCATTGCTTCAAACAGGATAGATGTACTGAGACTAAAGATGCCTTCAGGACTGCCAGCAACCACTGTAAAAGAGTAATAAAGAACGCGAGAGAGTTGTATGCTCAGGCCGTCAAGTCCAAAATAGCTGAGCAGCAGCTTGGTTCCCACCAGTTTTGGCAAATAACAAACAGGATTCTGAATAGAAGTGTGTGCTCTATTCCAATCATCATCAATGGACCTGAGGCAATCTCGTCAGCATCAGACAAAACCAAACTCGTTGCCAAAACTTTGCAGCTAATTCTACCTTATGCGATCGCCCCCCCCCATATTTCTTATGTCTGAAAACACGCTATGTAACATACAAATACAATTGATGTCTCCAAACTAATCAAAAACCTTGATTCCGGTAAAGCAACTGGCCCTGGCAGCATTCCTATTATAGTGTTTAAAAAGCTTCAAACACAACTACCTCCCATACTTACAAAGTTCTTTAAGTGTTGTCTGCAGGATAACTGCTTTCCAACAGCATAGAAAACTTCATCAGTATGTCCCGTATTTAAAAATTCAGGTGATCGTTCTTCTCCCTCTCAATACAGGCCAATCAGTCTCCTGTGCATCATGAGTAATTTGCTGGAATCTGTGTTAAATAGAGAAGTTGTTAGCCACCTCAGCAAAAATAACCTCCTCGGTGATATGCAATATGGTTTCCGTTCTGATAGATCTACCGCAAGTGTGCTAACAGTTATATCTCATAGGATTAGCGAATCTCTCAACATGGGCTGCCTTTCTAGGGTAATTACTCTTGACATGTCAAAGGCCTCTGATAGGGTATGGCATAAATGCCTCCTCCACAAAATCTCCAGCTACGGTATAGCTGGAAATGCCCTTTCAATTATTAAATCATTTCTCTCTGATAGCTCCATAAGAGTAGTGATTGATGGGCAGAAATCAGAAGCTCACAGTGTTAATGCTGAAGTCCCTCAGAGGTCCGTCTTTGGCCCAACTCTCTTCTTGATCTACATCAATGATCCCCCAAGTCACATCCTAGGATCATTCGTAGGCATTTATGCTGATGACATTACCATTTATGGCAACACTTCAAATGCAGTTAATGACCCAGTTCTTTCTGATTCTTTCTTCTCTGACATTGAAAACATCGTGGAATAAAGAGAGAGGTGGCTGGTTAATTTTAATGCATCTAAAACCAAGCTTCTATTTTTACACCAGGCTCCATGTTTTGACAAGCTTCTGGGTCTGATCTTTACTTCTGATCTGAGATGGAATACATACATCAAATCTGTTGCCAAGGCTGCTGGAAAAATGGTGGGATCGTTCTACTACTTCAGTAGATATCTCACTGCTGATGCAATTCTCTACCTGTATAAGAGCCAAGTACGTCCAAGGATGGAGCACTATTACCACATTTGAGCAGGAGCTGCTAGAGGCATCTTATACTGCCTTGACAGAGTTCAAAATAGACTTCATAACCTAATGGGGGATGCTCTGCTACCTCTTTCCTACAGAAGAGATGCTACAAGCCTGTCTCTGCTTTATCGTTATTTTCATAACAAGTGCTCGTCTGAGCTTCAATCTATGGTCCACCCTTGCTTGACTTTTACGAAAAACACTCGTTTAGTTGAAACCACTATCAATAATTTCCCCCGTTCTTTATCTGTTCTTAAACCTAAACGTAGATTCCATGAACAAAGTCTCTTTCTTAGAACTGCACACCTATTGAAGTCTCTTCTGTTTACCTGCCTTCAAACTGACTACAATATGGTCATCCTCAAGTCCAAGATAAACAAGTTCTTGATGAGCCGTTCCCCTGAAGTAATCCAATTTACCAAATTTGCACTTCTAACGATTACTATGATATTGTCCTTTTGATTAATGTACACTCTTTAACCCTTATCCTCGAGTGGCCTCCGGGCCTTGATAAGTGGTTACTCTTTTGTAAAAAAAAAAATCTTAAACCCTGGAAAAGGAAGGGTACAATTCGTGAGAACGAGTAGTTCGGGTTAGAGGGTGAATGAATGAATTTTGACTTTAATATTGCTCCTTCTGTCGGTCTGATGAGGTGGTCTCTCTGAATTGAGATTCCACTGAAGCATGTATGCACATATGTAACCAATAATGTTTGTATAATAAACAGACTATATAATCGCACTGTCCTTCATCGAGCATTCTTTAATAAACACAGGAGTTTCAGTGGATTTACATCTAGGAAATCAAACTATACAACCATTTTATATATATATAAAAGCATGAGTGCTCGGCGTTGCCCGGGTGTTTGGAGGTGTATGCTGAGCAAAAAAAAAAAAAAACGGTCACTTTTTTTAAATCTGACCCCTATCATAACCCCTTAACATTTATTGTTTTGGGCTCAAATCAAGTTATTTACTAAAATCCATGTCCAAGAAACCTATATCTAAAATTTCAAGTGTCTAAACCGAAAATTGTCGGAGGAGTTTGGTAGAGTTCTCAAAGGTCAAATCGTTGAACTTTGACCCCTTAACAGCGAAATTTTTGTCTGAAAACCAACCACATCGATTTTCCCAAATCTCAGTACCCTGTATATCGAATTTCGAGTCAGTAGACTTAAAATTGACAGAGTTATTGCGTAGGGAAATGTACACAGACTGACACGCAGACAGACACACAGACACGTTCACTTTTATAGATAACTAGCATGGGTGCCCGGCGTTGCCCGTGTATTTGGAGATATATGTGGAGCAAAAAAAAAAAGTGGTCAATTTTTTTAACTTGGACCCCTATTATGACCGCTTAAAATTTATTGTTTTGGGCTCAAATCAAGTTATTAACCAATGAACCTATATCTAAAATTCCAAAATTGTCGGAGGAGTTTGGTAGAGTTCTCAAATGTCAAATCGTTGAACTTTGACCCCTTAATCGCCAAATTTCTGGCCAAAAACCGATCACATCGATTTTCCCAAATCTCAGTACCTTGTATATCAAATTTCGAGTCTGTAGACTTAAAATTGGCAGATTTATTGCGTATGGAAATGTACACACACAGACACAGAGATACACAGATACACACGCAGACAGACAGACACTTTCACTTTTATAGATATAATTATATATATCTTGTATTGTCAGAGTTTTCCGTCTCTTGATATATATATATATATATATATATATATATATATATATATATATATATATATATATATATATAGATATATATATCAAGAGACGGAAAACTCTGACAATACAAACCTGTATGCAGTTGCTCATTGATTCTGTGGCATATTTTATAGAAATTAATGAGTGTGAATTGTTCTACACAAGCCATTGTCATCTTAGCAACTCATTGTGTGGGTAATCCATGAATTTGCTCACTTTAGTTTCTGAAAAAAAAAAATGTACTAGGAAACTACAAAAACTAAAAATAATTGTTTCAAATTAAGTTATACAACATTCACCATAACTATAATTCCGACAGCTGCATATCTAGAAAAAATAATGTTTCAACTGAGGATAAGTTATCAAGCCAATCTTCGTAGAGCGTAACTTGTCACTTATTTGGTTTGTAGGTGCAGGGGGGGAGGGGCCTTGTGTTACATATGCGGTACAGACATTGAAAACGGAGTATAGCAGGATGAATTTATGGCCCACATGCGTCGAACCCAACGAGAGAATCCATCATAATGATTTAGCAAATGTTCTAGTTTTTAAATACATTTTTATGCAAGCAAATGTGTCTGTTTGTTTTTTAAAAAAAATACATTGTCTTGATAACAACACTACAGATATTTGTCAGAAGGATTCGTCAGTGAATTTTTATCATCAAAATAATACTGCATGGAACCGTTAACATTTTTTTCGCTTTTTCTTTTATTTGCAGAGTTTATGAAATAATTGGAAGAAAACGACTGTCACACAGAAATTAAACAACTAAAGATAGAAAGTCTGCTCGATGGAAAAAGCCACTCAAGAAATCTTTTATTTTATTCTAATTTTTACTGACGTGTCACCACTTATCAAGGCCAAAAGCCAATCGAGGGTAAGGATTAATCGAAATAGATGGATAGTAAGTCGAACGAATGATGAATAATATTATGAAAGTGCTCCACAAAGGTTGGATGGTTTCTGACAAGCATTTGTTGACAACGGATCTGAAAAAGGACCATGCCGCAGTCTGCAGGGAAGCTGTCTCCTGATAATGTATACCAGAAGCGTGGAGATCTTGGAAACAAACTCTGTTCATAGACATTCTATCTAACGTTATGCATAGAGAGGAAGAAGAAAAAGTTCTTTTCAGTTGTGGTAGTAAGACTAGCTCTTGTCATGAGTGTCTTACAAGATCAAATGGGAAACTATAGACATACCAGTTATGGACTGGTGGGAACTGACGTCATCTTCTAATATAAATGTAAATATATAAGGTTGCAAGGAAAAAGAGCAGAGTTGATGAAGCTACCAGAGTAGAGAAAAAGAGTGGAAGGATTAGGATTAACTACTTTACAAAAAAGAAGCATGAGAGGTGGTTTTATTGGTAATTTCTAAATATGGTGGACATGTTACAAAGGCAAAAAAAAAAAAAAACTATATTTACCAATTGATTTTTTTTTTTTTTGCTAATAGAGTAAGAGATATTATGGTGCACACCAGATTAAACAATAGCATAGACCATTTTCAGATGAAATTGGATAAATTTAGAAATTACGGTAACAAAATTGAAATTAAGATGGCATTTTTGGAAACTAAAATGGAATTTGATGAAAATTCTGATATAATGCTAAAGATAAGGAATTAAAACAACATTTTTGGGAACTAATTGACCAAAGAGTTATATTTGAAAGGTTGCCAGGTCAGATTAAGAACATCAATCGTGTAGAAGATTCGAAAGCAGTGATGTGCAGAGAACTGTTCTAGTGCAGGTGCTGAAGTGAAAAAAACGGTAAAAATATAGTAATGAACACCATTTCGGTTGGGCACAAGCCTATAATAAATTCCAGGAGCAGGTGCTTAGATAACACTAGCACCACCACTTCTGTACGTCCCTGTTCTAAAGTATAATTTGATGAGAATTCTTGGATAGTGATAAAGATACGAAAATAAAACAACATTATTGGGAACTATTTGGATGAAATATTTAAAATATCAACCACCGGACGTTGAATTACATTATAATACGCCACACTTGCTTAAGATATCAATGAATGACTTAAAACCCTTGTCTGCAATTTTAATAATTTTTAAACTGTTTTTCATATGGTAGTTTTTTCTTTTATGGTCTTTTTGAATTTTCATTAACCTGGTTACATCTGCCTATTTCCTTTGACGGCCATTTTTTTTTGTCTACTATCCTGGACTGCAGTCATGCTTCAGTTGTTTCCTTTCCAGCTAAAATACTAAGGACGCTGAAACAAACTCATTGATAGATTTCTCGCTTCAAAAAAAGTGGAGAAAGAATAACACCGTCTCAATGCATTCTTCTGTGTGGAACGGATATTGTGTTTATTACAGGTGTAAGAAAACATTGTTGTGTTTGGTGAGAGAGGGGTGAATATAGCTTGTATTTCTTTTAATCAATTATCTCACGTTATTGACACGTCTGGATAATACCACTTCCATCTTGACTTTATAGCTTAACAACAACAACAAAAAAAAACTTTTCCTTTCTGTGTTCTTACTTCCTATCTCTCGTCTATGCACTTCCGCTATCACGCTTCAAAAAATCTCTGTCATTATTAACCTCTTGATTTGATCAAGCAAATTTGTGTTATTGAATGTTATGTAAAAAAAAAAATTGTGTTATTGAATGGCATGTAAAAAAAAATCATCCGATAAGCTACCTCATCCGCCTGATAATTTTACACTTTGTGCAAAAAATAAACGCATTTTTTTATTTACAGTATTTTCAGAAACATGCAAACCAAATGAAAAAAAAAATGGAGATAGAAAGAATAAAAGTTAATAAAAATAAATAAACATTGTTTTGCTACTAGATGTATACATTTGAGCAGAGCTTGGTTGAAAATCAAATAAGTATATAAGTATGTAAGATATGTGGTGGAGGTCAGAGTAAAAAAAAAAATATGTGGAAACAATAAAAGATATAAATAATCTTCTTCAATAAAACCTTGTTTATTTTTCAATTTATATATATATATATATATATATATATATATATATATATATATATATATATATACAAATAGATTTATGGAAAAGAACGTGCAAAAAACAAAACGTGCCGTCTTTGCCGTTGCGTCCATCTCCAAACCGGAAAGGGTGAAGGTTTAAATTAAGGCTAGTCAATCGAAAATAGGTGATGACTTTCGAAAATATCGGCGAAAAAAGTGACCTCTCCTTGTAAAAATGTGTCCAGTTGAAGAATTAATGTTTTTAGCCAATTTTTCGATATTTGCCGTCCGAAGGGTAGAGCTTCAAAACGATACCAATCTTTGTTTTTTTTTTACATAAGCATCACCACTTATCAAGGCCAAGACGCCACTCGAGGATAAGAGTTAAAGAGAGTACAGTAGAAATTTGACAATATAGTAATCGTTAGTAATGGAAATTCAGTAAATTTATTAACAAGTGGGACGGCTCATCAAGAACTTGTTTACGTTAGACTTGAAGACAACCATATTATAGTCAGCTGGAAAGCAGGAAAAAAGAAGACAATTTCACAGGCCTGCAGTTCTAAGAAAGAAGCTTTGTTCATGGAATCTACGTTTAGGTTTAGGCACAGATAACGAGTGGGGGGAATTATTGATAGTGTTTTCAGCTAGACAAGTGTTTTTTGTGAATGTTTGGCGAGGGGGTACCATAGATTGAAGCTCAGTCGAACACTTTCCATGAAAATAACGATAAAGCAGAGACAAACTTGCTACATCTCTTCTGTGAGATAGAGGTTGCAGGGAAGAGAAAACGATATATCCTACGAGACTACGAAATCTATTTTGAACTCTATCAAGGCAGGACAAGTCCTTTCTAGCAGCTCCTGCCCAGATGTGGCAACAGTATTCCATCCTTTATCTATATAAGAGCCAAGTACGTCCAAGGATGGAATACTGTTGCCATATCTGGGCAGGAGCTGCTAAAAACAGCCTATCCTGCCTTGACTGAGTACAAAATAGACTTTGTGGCTTAGTGGGGGATGCCCTTTTCTCTACCCTGCAACCTCTCTCCCACAGAAGAGACGTTGCGAGCCTATCCTTGTTTTATCGTTATTTCCATGGCATGTGCTCATCTGAACTCCAATCTCTGGTCCCCCCCTTGCCAATCTTTCATGAAAAACACCGTCTAGCTGAATCCACTGTGAAAAATTTCCCCCACTCTATATCTGTGCTTAAATCAAAACGCGGATTCCATGAACAAAGCTTCTTTCTTAGAACTGCACGCCTGTGGAACTCTGTTCCGTCTGCCTGCTTCCCACCAGACTACAACTTGGATGTCTTCAAGTCCAATGTTAACAAATTTCTAATGAACCGCCCCCTGAAGTAAACACTTCATCAAATCTCCACACTAACGTAATGTACTTGCAATAACCCTTATCCCTGAGTGGCTTCCGGGCCTTGATAAGTGGTGATCACTGTGTAAAAAAAAAAAAAAAATCCTTGGACGTACCTGGCTCTTATATAGATAGAGAATTGCATCAGCAGTAAGATATCTACTCGATCGATAGAAGGATCCCACCATTTTTCCAGCAGCCTTGGCAACAGATTTGATGTACCTGTTCCATTTAAGATCAGAAGTAAAGGTCAAGCCCAGAAGCTTGTCAAAATTTGAGGCCTCCTCAAGACAAGAGCCATTCATTTCAATTGATGCCAGATGTGGATCAGAACGTTGATGATGTAAAGAGAGAAGCTTGGTGTTAGATGCATTAAAAGTAACCAGCCACTCCTTTCCCCATTGTACCACGTGCTCAAGATCAGAGGATAGAGAATCGGAGAGAACTTGGTCGTTTATTGACTTAGATGTGCTACCATAAATGGTAGTGTCATCAGCATAAATGTCTACAAATGATGTAAGGATGTGATTTGGAAGATCATTAATGTAGATCAGGAAAAGAGTTGGGCCCAGTATGGACCCCTGAGGGACTCCAGCATTAATACTGTGAGCTTCTGATTTTTGCCCATCAACTATTATTCTTATGAACCTGTCAGAAAGAAATGATTTAATAATTGAGAAGACATTTCCAGCTATACCATAGCTGGAGATCTTGTGAAGTAAACCTTCATGCCATACCCTATCAAAGGCCTTACATATGTCAAGAGCAATTGCCCTAGAAAGGTTGCCTCCATCGAGAGATTCGCTAATACTATGAGATATAACTGTAAGCACATCTGCTGTAGATCTAGCAGAACGGAAACCATATTGTGTGTCACTAAGAAGGTTATTTTTGCTGAGATGGTTGATTACTTCTCTATTTAACACAAATTCCAGCAACTTACTTATGACGTACAGGAGACTTATTGGCCTGTACTGAAATGGGGATGAGCGATCACCTGAATTCTTAAATACAGGGCATACTGATGAGATTTTCCAGGGTGATGGGAAGCAATTCTCCTTAACACAACGTTTAAACAGTTTTGTAAGTATGGGTGCTAGTTCTGGTTGAAGTTTTTTGAGTACTATAATTGGAATACCGTCAGGGCCAGTTGCTTTACTGGAGTCAAGGTTTTTGATTAGCTTGGCAACATCACATACAGATATATGTATATCACATAGCATGTTTTCTGATACAGGAGGAAATATTGGGGGTTGGTGGCCTTGGTCGCAAAGGCTAGAATTAGCTGCAAAGTTCTTGGCAAAGAGTTTGGCTTTGTCTGATGCTGGTGAGATTACCTTAGGTCCATTGATGATAGTTGGGATAGAACACACACTTCTGTTCAGGATTCTGTTTGCTATTTGTCAAAACTGGTGGGAACCAAGCCGCTGCTCAGCTACTTTGGACTTGACAGACTAAGCATACCACTCTCTTGCGTTCTTTATTACTTTCTTACAATGGTTGCTGGTAGTCCTGAAAGCGGCTTTTTTTCTTCTGAAAACCCGTCGCCTCGATCAAAAGTTTTAGGCATACATACATACATACATACATTTAAACAGACAGGTGAGATCTATATTATAGACTAGCCTAGATGTTCGGAGTTGCCCGGGTGTTTGTAGGTGTGTGTTGAGCAAAAAAAAAGTTGTAGTAGGCAGGCAGGCATGAACCCGTACCGTGGAGGAAAAGAATGTGAAAAAACAGAAACTTGACGTCTTTGCTGTTGCGCCCATCGCCAAACTGGAAGTGGCTAAGGTTTAAATTAAAGCTAGACAGTTGAAAAGAGGGCATGATTTTCGAAAATATCTGCGAAAAAAGCGTCCCCTCCCTGTAGAAAAGTGCCCAGTTGAAGGGTGAAGAAATTAATGTTTTTAGCCAATTTTTTGATATTTATCGTCCAAAGGGTCGAGCTTTAAAACGATACTGATCTCGTGAAAATCCAGCGAAAGTTTTAGACCTACATACATACATACATACATACATACATACATACATACATACATACATTTAAACAGACAGGTGGGATTTATATAATAGACGAAAGATGAGGAATTAAAAGTAAATATAATTTTATTATATTATCGTATTAATAAGTAAAGAAGAGGATAATTTAAAAGGAAAAAATCTCTTTAGTTCATGGCATTTCGAAGCTAAACGCTTCTCATCAGAAGATGAGAAGACATAGAAAAATATATAAAATATAAATAAAGGCTGACTTTAGATTAGAAATGAAGAAAGTGTAAATTAAGAAATATTCAAGAATATAAAAATATAAGCCCTAGTGAGTGTGAAAACGATGCAGGATCACACCTCCTATTGATAAGATGACCACCAAAGTGGGCTTCCTACATCATTGGACACTAATGAAAGAAAGACTGTTGGACATTTGTGACTAAAACCTGGTGGACAGATACAAACTACAACTGTATTGTATCGATTTAATATCTTAAATTTGTAAAAGTAGGATTTGCATTAAAAAAGTTTTATTTTGGATTTACTTTTAACAGTTTATAATTCTCACTTCCTCTATTTTCTCCTCTAGTCCTCACATTTCGTTAACAATGTTTCTGACAATGTTTCTGACAAAGAGGAAATAATTGCTGCTTTCTGGGTCATAATCCGTCTATTTATCTAACTCTTATCGCTAACTATTTTTTTTTTTTTTTGCCTTGAAGTAATATTTTCTTTTAGCTCAAGTGGTTTCATGCCTTGTCTGGAGCGATTTCGATGAATGAAAAACAAATGTACAGGTATAGTATAGCAGGATCAATATAATGTGTATATTGTGTTGGGTGTATATAAAACATGTACGTAAAACACAGTATAGCAACTGTGTATTAAACCCAGAGTGTTTCTGGAAATGTGTGTACAATAAAGTCAAATCATTGTCAATGCGTGTGTGTGGATGTGACGTATAAGATATACACAAAAGCCGTTCAATAACAGATTACTAACCTCAGTTTCAAACTAGTTCCATTTATTCTCCGGCAGTTGGCACCAGGCTAAAAACGCTGTAAAAAAAAAAATACTTCCATCCGAAAGGAACACCATGACGTTGGTAATATTTTGTACCTTTATTTCCTGTATTCACGCTTCTCTCGGAGTTTTGCAACATCTCTAAATTTCTGCTAAATGCGCTCTTTGAAGCTCTCCCGAACTAATCTCTTCAATACCTCAAACTCATTTTTTTCCTGATCTGGAAAACTCTAGATATGTTGTTCTTGATTACGTCACTCCTTCCGTTATTGATAATATTATCTTGTTTTGTAAACATCATAGCTGGTTTTAAATTATTTGTAACATTTTATTTTGTTTAACCTACATTCCGAAATCTGTCTGGCCTTCGGGTCAAGATCAAAGTATAGTATCTGTTCTTCAAATGCTGAAATAACCTGTTGTTCTTGGCCTTCGGACCGGGATCAAAGTGTAGTATATGTCCGGCAGATACTGCAAGCAAAGACCATATGTGGGGGCAACCCCACATATAAGACCTTGGTCAATGTAGGGCAACCCTTCATACCAATTGTCACTATCCAGCTCTCCTACTCCCCGGGGAGTTGTTCCCCATTTCCCCTTCACTCCTCACATTAAAAATTGGCCTTGTGCCTAATTTGCTCGGTGGGGGAGCAAATAAATATCCTGTTCTTCAGATGCTGCACTTCAATTTCTTGTTCTCTGTCAGTGGAGGAGAAATCCTTCACGACTGAGACAATTTTTATTTTTGTTCCTTTTCTCCACATTAAAAAACGACCCTGGTATCTAACTCCGTCCTGTGAGGAGGCATTGTAAATAGGAACCTACATTCCGAAATCCATTTTTATATTGTAAAAACTTCTCAATATTGTAAATATCTAGACATCCGACAAGGACAAACTATTTGCCAAAAACTTTGCGGCAAATTCTACCCTGTGTGATGAAGGCCTCCTATAACAGAAACACGCTATACCACATACTAATATCTGTGCGTGAGGTTGCCAAGCTAATCAAGAACCTTGACTCCAGTAAAGCAACTGGTCCCGACGGTATTCCAATTATAGTGTTAAAAAAATTACAACCAGAACTTGCCCCCATACTTTCCAAACTGTTTAAGCGTTGCATTAAGGAGAAGTGCTTTCCAACACCCTGGAAAACCTCATCAGTATGGCCTGTATTTAAGAATTCAGGTGATAAGTCATCCCCCTCTCAGTACAGACCAATAAGTCTCCTGTGTGTCATGAGTAAGTTGCTGGAATCCACAATAAATAGAGAAGTAGTCAACCACCTCAGCAGAAATAACCTTCTTAGCGACACGAAATATGGTTTCCACTCTGCTAGATCTACAGCAGATGTGCTAACGGTTATATCTCATAGGATTAGCGAATCTCTTGACAAAGGCTTCATTTCTAGGGCAATTGCTCTCGACATATCAAAGGCCTTCGATAAGGTTTGGCATAAAGGCCTACTACACAAGATTTCCAGCTACGGTATAACTGGAAATGTTTTCTCTATCATTAAGTCATTTCTCTCAGATAGGCTCATAAGAGTAGTTGTTGATGGGCAGAAATCAGAGGCCCACAGTATTAATGCTGGAGTCCCTCAGGGGTCCATACTGGGCCCAACTCTCTTCCTGATCTACATCAATGATCTCCCAAAACACATACTAAAATCTTTCGTTGACATCTATGCTGATGACACGACCATCTATGGCAACACATCAAAGGTCGTAAATGATGATGTTCTCTCTGATTCTCTCTCCTCTGATCTTGAGCGCATGGTACAGTGGGGAAAGAGGTGGCTGGTTACCTTTAATGCATCTAAGACCAAGTTCCTATCTCTACATCATAAACGCTCTGATCCCCATCTGGCATCAATTGAAATGGATGGCTCTCGTCTAAGGGAGGCCCCGGGCTTTGATAAGCTCCTGGGTTTGACCTTTACACCTGATCTTAAATGGAACACATACATCAAGTCTGTGGCCAAGGTCGCTGGGAAAATGGTGGGATCCTTCTACCGCTCCAGAAGATATCTCACTGCTGATGCAATTCTCTATCTATATAAAAGCCAAGTACGTCCAAAGATGGAGTACTGCTGCCACATCTGGGCGGGGGCTGCTAAAAACAGTCTATCCTGCCTTGACAGAGTACAAAATAGACTCCGTGGCTTGGTAGGGGATGCCCTTTTCTCTACCCTGCAGCCTCTTTCCCACAGAAGAGATGTAGCGAGCCTGTCATTGTTCTATCGTTATTTCCATGGCAGGTGCTCGTCTGAGCTCCATTCTCTGGCCCCTCCTTCACCAATCTTTCTCAAAAAACACCCGACTAGCTGAAACCACCGTCAATAATTTTCCCCACTCCCTATCTGTGCCTAAATCAAAACGTGGATACCATGAACAAAGCTTCTTTCTTAGAACTGCACGCCTGTGGAACTCTGTTCCGCTTGCCTGTTTCCCTCCCGACTTCAACCTGGATGTCTTCAAGTCCAACACAAACAAATTCCTGATGAACCGCCCCCCCCTTATGTAATGACACCTTACCAATTCTCCAATACTATTGCTACACTATCCCTTTGATTACTGTACACACAATAATCCTTATCCCCGAGTGTCCATTGGGCCTTGATAAGTGGTAAACTCCATGTAAAAATATATATATATATATATATTTTATTGCGACATTTCTGCTTACTATATTCCATTCTGTTGTTGTAACCTCTTTTCGTAATGTAAACATTCAACCCTTGTAATTGTAGTATTCCTTTTTTTTTCTTTTCTTTTTTTTTTTTTTTGCTTACAAAATATTTTATATTTCAATTAAATTGTACATTAGTTCGATCGTACATCGACACCTACAGTTTCATGGAAGCACTGGAAATCTAGCCTGTAGGCCTAAAAGACTATCAAATATGACCGTCTTTATCTGCAGGGCCATAATATATCACAGAGATTGAACTCACGGACTTCATATTGTGTTGCTTTTGTGTTTAATACATGTGGCTCATCTATTTCTGTCTTCCCATCACTTCTTGCCCCATTCGCCCTTCATTGTCATCGTGTTCAGTAGTGATCGTGCAAAGGGAAAGCCGTAGACACATAAACACATTATTGATCGATCATATTTACTTGCCTTTCCACGAGATGAGAATGAGTTGGACACATATTCAGTTTTTAATGTGGAGAAAATTCAGCTCTCCAAAATTGGAGATCTGGATTACAACAGAAATAAAGATTGCCTCAATGTAGAAGGGTCCGTCTTTCATTGACTGAGGACAGAAAAAAACCCAGTGCAGCACCAGAGCAGATACTACACTCTGTGCTAGTATATTATGTGAAAATAAAAGGCAATGTGAAAAAACAAAGTGCGTTAGCAAAATAGAAAGCGAGAATATGCGTGGAGTAGAGAGACGGAGAGAGTCAGCTAGAGAGAGGGGGGAGAAAAAGAAAAGAAAAAGAAAAGAAAAAGAAAGAAAAATGCACACACACACGCACACACACACACACACACATATATATATATATATATATATATATATATATATATATATATATATATATATATATATATATATAAAGGGTGACCCCCAAAAAACGGGCCCCAACTCTAATTAGGACTTTGTTTCTTAGTGTTTTGTCCGAATGAAATGACACTTTGGTCATAACTAGTTTATTATATTCAAAACATCACATCTAAACACTAAGGTCTTTAGCCCTTTTTCTCCGTTCTATAGCATATGTTCTGGATGGCCTCCATTTAGCTTTTTTTTTTGGGGGGGGGGGTTACCCTATATATATATATATATATATATATATATATACACACTACACTTTTTCCCTTATATATATATATATATATATATATATATATATATATATATATATATATATATATATATATATATATATATATATATATATATATATAAGGGAAAAAGAAAGAATAAAATAAAACGGAAAAGAGACAGTGTTAAAAATAAGAATAGGGGGATAATATAGACGAGAGGGGGTGAGTAGACAAAGGGAGAGAGAGAGAGAGGGGGAGAAGGAGGACAGAGAAAGTAAAGGGGTTAAGAAGAGAAAGAGAGAGAACGAAAACGAGATGAAGAAAAGAGAATAGAGAGCAATAGAGAGAAAAATAGGAAAAAAAGAGGGGGCAAAACGGAGAAAGAGACTGACGAAAATAAAGAGAGAGAGAGAGAGAGAGAGAGAGAGAGAGAGAGAGAGAGAGAGAGAGAAAAGAGACGGAATAGGAGTGAGAACAAAAAGAACGAAGTGAGAAAGAAAATTCGAGAGAAAAAAAAGAGTGGGGGATGAAAAGAAAGAGAAATGAAGAAATAGAGTGAGAGATAGTGAGAGAGAGAGAGAGTAAGTGAGAGAGAGGATGCAACAGAGAGAGAGAGAGAGAAGGGGGATACATAAACAGAGCTAGTGAGTGACAAAGAAGAGAGAAAAGACATCAAAGAACATTTAAAAAAAAAAAACGGAAACTCGATACTGGAGTTTAAATGTAAAAACCGCAAATGTCAAATTGTTGCAGCACATGACTCTTACCTCTTGTTAATTGTATTCATACACAGAGCTTGCACAATCCCTCCTCCCTCCGGAGTCCTGCACTCAGGAAGGGAGATTTAAATAGTATGCTTTCTCATAGATATGCTTTCAACAGAGTTCATAAATAATGACAGTTGTTTTATGTTACTCTAGTCTATTTCTTAGCCTCATAAAGTAGCTGAAACCGTAGTCTTATCACGTACGAAATAAAAGTTGCAATCAAAAGAAAATATACTAGTTGTTTGTTATTGAAATGCACCGAGATTCTCATTAATCTTTGAATAAATGAGTCTGGTAAAACTGTAGCTCTGCGTCCTTTCCTAAAAATAAAAAAAAAATGAGATTCTACCGAAATCCAGAGGAAAATAGAACTGTCACGAATGTGTCAGAGGTAGGTAGGGGGGGGGGACAAAACGAAGAGTACCCCCCCTCATTCCCATCATCAGTGATATAATTGTTCATGGGGTTTTGAAGACTCTGAGGTCACGTTTCGCTTCCCCTTTTCTATCAAATTCATAGGAATTTCAAGGCGAAAGACTCCTTTCTAGGGTTAGTAGGAAATGGGCAGACCAAGCTGTGGGAATTGCTTATTAGGGACTTTTCCAGTATCATGTTGAAGAAGATGTCATTACTGTTATAGCCGTTAGGAAACGTAAACCTTGAGCGATTAAGGACCGAGTTAAGCCATATAGAAAAGGCGAATCGTAGCTGGACGAGTAAGGTAGACCCTAGGGTAATGACAATAGTGGGAATACATTTCGTTGTTCGACAGTATGTGTAGTGAAAAGATTAGGCAAAATATCCATCCAATGAGAGAATTGGAATTCATGCAATTTATTTTACTAATTTTCAGGTATTTTGATAAAGATGCGATACCTCGAAATATTAAGATTGCACCTAAAACTAAAATTGAGTAAAAATAGTTAGTGATAAAATAAAATGATTACCCACAGGTACCAAAACACCATATACTATCCGTTTTTGTTTTTTCCCCAATTTTCTTTTTTTCTTTTTAGTTTTCCCCGTGCCCTTGTAGTGCCATTCTTGGCTGCACGTGTAATGTATTTTGATGATAGTGTTGCGGTAAGCCTGCGTGTTCGACGACATTGGAGACTTTATTTAATCAAGAAAGAATATTTATACATTTTTTACAAACCATAGCTTTCATGAATGCATAAGACGTATGTGTGCATGCGCACATGCGTATTGTTGATATTTGCCGATCAGGTGTGATCTGAGATTAAGTATTTTATTTAAAGTTTTTACCGAGGTAATTTATGGTTGTAGAGTTTGTTTGTTCATGGTTTACACTGTTTACGCTTACCGCGTTAAAGCTGGGATGTATACGAAAGTTCATTACATTACAGCATTGGTTTGTGTGTGTAAGGCACACTTGGAGCACATGACACACGTGTCCTAGTCGCATGCTATTTGAGAAAAAAGGGAGGAAAAAGGAAAGGAAGAGGAGAGAGAGAGAGAGTAGGGGGAATTAGTGTCGCCAACTCTCTGCCAGAGACAAGGTCAAAAGGGCGATAATCGCCTATTTTTTCCCTTTTATGATTGTGTCTGTGTGTTTGTTTTTGGAAAGCATCAAGAACAGCGCTAACAGTTAATAAGTATGTAGTTGAATTGGCGAATGAAAAGATGACTAAAAATATGAATGGATAACCAGTTAACAAGTGCTAACTCAACAGCGAGATTTTGGGAATAAAATGAGAAAACACGAACTGACAAACAAAATATATTTATATATCAATAAATTTTATAGAAATGTAAAATTTACTTTGAAAGACCAAATTTTGTTGAGAAATTTTTGAAGTTCTTGAATAGAAAATAGACAAAGTTCGTTTCAGTGTTCTCTCGTGTGTGTGTGTGTGTGTGTGTGTGTGTGTGTGTGTGTGTGAGAGAGAGAGAGAGAGAGAGAGAGTTTACCTTTTGGGTGGGATGTGTTCACTTTGAGAGTTTGAGATGAGTAGCGAGTGTCCATGGATTGTTTTATAGGCTTGTAGAATTTCACACATAATTGCTAGGTCTGGATTTTGAAACGATTTTTATCGGTTGGAAAATATTTTCAGTTCACACGTTTCTGTGAAAATTTCTTGCTTTTTGAGGGTGAGGAAGAAAGCGAATCCCAATTAAGCAGAGAAAGAAAAGGGGTAGCAATTAAAGTCATTTGTTTTTAGTATTCATCCAAATCACATATCAATGTAAAAATCCTACGCTTTTATCCAAGAAAGAAGTGAAAATGAAAGAAAAAGAAAGAGTTGAACAAAGAAAGCAAAGGAATAGTTTATTATGTTCGTTCGTTTCGCACATCAATTTCTAATCCACTCCCTTCCTTGTCACGGTCATCTAAAATAAAAACGCTTAATCTCTATACAGTGTTTGCCCCTTAATAAGTTTGATGGCCATGAGATGCGTCTACATGCTATTGTGTGTATGAACATGAAGGACACGTTATTGAAGTATGTATGCAACAAATATTTTCTTCTGAAAATTTTACATAAGAGTATATTTTAGATTTTATGTAGACTCTCTAACCTTGCCTTTTATAGGGAGCACACAAACGTCACACACATACATACATACATACATATATACATACATACATACATACATACAAGCATTGGGTTATATATATATATATATATATATATATATATATATATAGTCATCCACATACAGTATGTTTTCGCTGTATCACAGTTCATCATTGTAGCTAGACAAGTGACTACCTCAGAGAGATTTGACGTTGCCTGGGACTGAAGGATGATCAATGAATGTTTCACACCCCCATATTTTTATTGCCATCGCTCATTTTTCAACCAAATCGATTGGTTGCCTGCTCTTGTTTGGGACCATTCACGATGCACCGGGAGGAAGCTTCACATACCTCCCGCAGTGACTTAGTCCATACTACATTGTAGTCTACATTGCACTGTAGAGAACCTGCTATTGTTTTTCTAAAATAATTTTTGTATATATTGACTTGAATTAAAGTTTAAAATGCAAAAGTCAAGTATCATGATTCAGTTGTGCTGTAAACAGAAACATTCATTTCAAACGTGCCTCTGTCATATCAAAGAACCTGCTGTTGATTTTATATGCCAGGCCTTCTGGCTTGTGTGAGAAGTTTTCTTCTCAAATGCACTTGTCATGTTGGGATGTGTAAGGTGTTAACTTTGGTCAAAATCATCTGTTCCTTCTTTCGTTTGATTATTTTGATTATTGAAGACATTCCATTGCAAAACCTATCTAAGAACACTGCCAGTTACCTTTGTGTGAAATTTTATAAAAATCGACCCAGCTGTTTTCGAGTTCATAACACACACACACACACACACACACACACACACACACACACACACACACACACACACACACATACACACACACACACAAAATTCCTTTTATCTATAACAGTAGAGATAAGTAAATGTTTTATGGTTGTTTTTAAATGTTTTATAAATGTAGTTAATGTGGATGATTGCAGAGGAAGTTATTAATAAACAGCAAAAACACTCTAAAAATTTGATAAGTTTTATTTATTACTTGTCTGTTGTTGCTTTTAATATTAACTAGCGGGAGTGCCCGGCGTTGCCCAGGTGTTTAGGTGGTGTAGTAAGGACCCCGAGGCGGTGGGGGTGGGGGGTTATGGTCAAGACAACAGTAGCGGGGGGGGGACCCGGGTTAGTGTAGTAAGGAATCCGGGGGTTGGGGTGTCAAAAAGTGGTTGTAGCGGGGGGGGGGGGCGGAATCAAAACAACAGTAGGCAGAGGTTTTTTTAAAAAGTGATAGTAGGCAGGCAGGCTCGAACCTGTAACATGATGGAGAAAAGAAAAGGTTAAAAAATGTGACGTCTTAGTCAATGTCTCTATCCCCCGACTGGAAGTTCGGAACGTTGAAATTAAGCATAGGCAATCCAACCGATACAATGACTTGCAAAAATGGCAACGCAAAACCGACCCCCTCCTTGTAGAAAACTGCCCAGTTGAGGATGAAGGAATTAATGTTTTTGGCCAATTTTTTTATATTTGTTGTCCGAAGGATTGAGCTTTATAAAACAATGTTGATCTTGTCAGGATCCGTCGCGTCTGTCAAAAATTTTTGGCACACATACATGCATACATACATTCACACAAACTGATAATTGAGATTTATATTATAGACTAGCGGGGGGGGGGTACCCGGCGTTGCCCGGGTGTTTGTAAGTGTGTGTGTTTTTGGGTAAATGAAAAGAAAAATCGTTGGTTGTTTTAAAACAAAACAAAGCCTTGACGCGCAGTTGGAAAATAGTAAAGTGCAAAAAAACAAAAAAAAAAACACGTGCGACCTGGCAGGTGCCCGTTTGTGACGAGTTAATGACGTGAACTTTGAGAGCGAGACAATGTGTTATTTACCGCGAATCTGTTGGCTTCTTTTCTGCATACAAAAAAGCTTTATGCACATGCGGCGATCGTAAGCAATAGTCATTCAGCAGTTAACATTTTCTGCGGGGAAAGTTTTTAATGAGGTCAATAACCCAGTTTGTTTGTTTTTACCTAACTTTGGGGGAAAACCAGCTCCCCGTTTATTAGGAGGGAGTGTCTCGTCTCGAAATGAAAGCAACCATCTGATATGACGAAGCCGACATTGACCAAGCGTTAAATCGCTTTCTAGAGATCACTAGTGATTCGAATCGAGTTTCGCTTTTATTATACAAAAAAGGCGAATCTACACACGCTGGTCAGAAAATGTTGAATATTTAATGTTTCAAAGTCGGGCAAATTAAATAGAGAGGCGACCCCCTTGTTAAGTCGTAGATATTATCATTTAGATGTGATATAAAAAGTTTTAAAAATGAGCGACGGTCTCGGTCTCGAGAATCCGCCAGAAAAAAAGCCTTTTGAAGACATGCACAAAAAGCGAACATACATACATACACACATTTTCGCTTTTATATATATAGATGAATCACTACTTACTACAGCCAAAAGCCATTCTAGGATAAGTGTTAACGAGATTGTCGTCTGGTTGACAAGCAACATTATAAGGAAAGTAGAAAATGGATTCGGGGTTTACTCTTCGGCAACCTTATAGTCTTGCTCCCCCTTATTTTGTCCTTTAGTCTATGAGTGATTTGTCTGACGAAGGGGGAAGAATTGCTGTTTTCTTGGTCGAAATCTATCCATCTAACACTTGTTGTTAGCTAGTTCTTAAACTTTGAAACAATATAATTTTTTTTTAGCTTCTTACATCAAGTGACTTCATGCCTTGTCTGGAGCAATTTCCATAAAACAAAACAGGATTGAAAAAGACGGGCAGAATGAGCAAAATTTGGTTATTTAAGAACATGCCTCAACAAGTATTTGTTGGTATTAGACTTGAAGATAGACATATTCTAATCTGCTAGGCAACAGTCCCGAAGTAAAGTGTTTTGCAGATTGGAAGTTCTTGGAAAGAAACACAGTTCAGGGAAATATTGGCAAAATAGAGTTTTGCAAAGTCATTCCTTTAGTATTAGTTAATAATGAAAATATTCATGGATTCTCAATAAAGATTCCGGAAGATATTTGTTTGTTTAGCCGTTTCCGTGAATAAAAATGTGTGTGCACATAAGCAAAAGAATAGACACATTTGAGACCAAGTACTCGTCCTCTCGGTCACAATTGCCGACCCCAACATTGTGTGTCGTGGATTTCTTCTCTTTCATCTTTTCTTATTGTGTCATCATCTATCACAGTGACTGCAGCCAAGGGGTGTGCGATGGTTCGCGAGTATAAAACAACTCAAAAAGAAAACATAGAAAACACATTCTGTGGATGTCAGTTGGGCTCTAAGTGCATGGGTGAAATCATCACGGAAAACAACCCTCTGAACACTGTTCCACATCTACATGGGTCGTCGTGGCCTCTTTGTTGTCAGTTAACGTCAGCTCATCTCGATCTGCTCCAAGCCGTGGCCTGTGTTCTACTGTGACAACTGTCTACAACTGTCACAAACTCAAGACTGTCCCTACTGTCGTAAAACTCATTACAGCTTCTAAAACTAACTCTAAATAAAATATCATGATGTCCAGTTTTTGTCCATCACACTTTGATTAACAATCTTATAGTTCTTTTTGTGTGCCTTGGTGAACAACTTCCTATCTCTTTGTTCTGCTGATAAACTTATTTCCTCTTTTTTTGTTATTTTTTCTCATTTTTTTTATGTCCTTATACTTGGCGGAGAGGACGCCGATAGTATCACACATGCCATTATGTGTATGTGTGAATGACATATTATTGAAGTATGCTTGCAACTGTTGGTTGACTATGTGTGTTTGTGTGTGTAGTCATGGGAATATTCAGCTCAGTTAAAGAGTAGTTGTTTGTTCCTGGGACAAGAAGTCTGCCACTGTGTGAGGAATGCGACTTTAAATCCTTCCAACGCTGCATTCTTTCCATGTGACCATATCGGTCCTAGCAACATAGCTAAAATGAAGGCACTAATGATATTTTGGCCTTCTAATAATATGTTATCAATTAATTTTGCTCATCATCTATCGTCTTTTTGGCTAATTATTACTAAATATTGCTTAATTGGATTAAAGTAATAAAGAAAAGATTATATTTGAAATATAAATGGAGAATCGTGAAAAAATCGGTAAGAATCAAATTCGAAAAATTGACCATCCAAATTTTTATTAAAAACCAATGGGATTATAGAAACAAATTTTGGCTTTTTCTCTATCACCCTATCCCCCATTAACTCTCATCAGATATTGACCTGACAAGGATAAGCATTCGGAAAATGATAATTAAAAACAGCTGTGCTTGACTATTAGATGTTGAATGTAAGATTAAAGTTTTCAACATTGTCATGTATGGGTTTAGCTTAAGGTGAAGTAAAGAATAAATTAATGTTTTCCCAAAGTCGAATTAAGTGTTTGAAGTTGTGATATCTAATTGTCACTACAAAAAAAAAAAAAATAAAATAAAATAAAACTAAACAAAACAAGGGAATAGAAGTAAAGAAGGGAAAATAAGTTTGACACAAGAAATTGTAGCCAGCAATAAAAAAAAAAAAAAAAAAAAAAAAGAAAAAAGCTGGTTGTCTGAATTTTATGGGCTTTCCGAGATTCAGGAAACTGCTCAATAACAGAATCATTGGTTGTCAAACGTTTTTAACTGCATTTGCTTACATAAATTTCTCAATTTGAATAGTCCAATTGAATGGAGCTGGCGAAGAGGAGGAGAGGATAAAGTAATTCTTTATATAGGAATGAAAAAGAATCATGCCAACACCGCGTAATGGCGGAAGATGTAAACAAGAGTTACTGAGAGGAATAGAGGAAGAGCTACCCTCTATCTTCACCAAATGAGTGACTTGTGTAAAAGCTCCAAAATGGAAAGCTAAAATGTCAAAAGAGTTGATCAATGAGATCGAATGAGAGGAGCCCTCACAAGTCAAACATTGGTTAAATTACAGAAAACGTTAGAGATTCGGGTGGGGAAACCGGTAAAAAGACGAGAGAATTAACTAAACCCAATATCAATTCAATACAATACCAGTTTGAAATTGATTTCCATATAAGCCAGAAACCTTTGAATTATTAGTAAATCATTGTTCAGTGTCATTGGAACTCATACCACTCAGAAAGAGGCCATGAAAATATGTTCCTATACGTAACTTGCTACATTAAAAAACTGACTCTCTGATAAAGTATCAGTTCCTAGGTGTAATTTTCAGTCTCAAAATTATTGTCTAATTTTTCATGTAATGCAATTTGTATACAAACGGATTTATTATTGCATTAAAACTGTGTTGACACTTTCGTTTTGAGATTGTGTTGGTGCCAGATAACAGACTTCTTGCAAATGTCTGTTCATCACCTTGCAGCTAATGCAGGTTGCAGGGATGTAAGTCACATAAATCGCTAAACAGGTGATAATACAAGCCATGCTGACCCAAATGATAACTGAAAAGATCACAGACAAATATGTTGGTAATATTAGAAAGTAAAGTCCAAAGAAAGAATGTCCAACCGTTATGCTCTCCTTCTCGCAATTCTCGGCATCAAATCCCAGTGTACATCTATCAGAACTTACTTCTGCCAAAGCCACACACCCTCACTCTCTGACACACAGGCTTTTTTATTTGAAAAACCACTGCATCTCATTTGCATATTCCCCCCAACTCTCGTTACCTCACGTGGCCATCAGTCCATAAATAGCAAGAGCGGCCATTTTTTTTCTTTATCCCTTCCCTGAAACAGGTGGCACGTTGTACGAGGTCAGGTTTGTACTGCTTTTTAATCACATGCCTCCTTGATCTTTAAGATCAATAATTCGTCTCATTGTCAGCCATCCACACCAGGCGTCACCATGCCGACCCAAATGATAACTGAAGGGATCACAGACAAAGGGGAAAAATTTGAAACTGAAATCTGTGAAGACACAACATACCTTACTTCAAAGACTGGTTAAGATAAAATAATGCTTTTTTTAATGTAGTTTTCCTAGAGAACATCCTAAATTAAAGTGCAAAAATTAATAAATAATGTAAGAAGGAATATGATTGGTTGTAAATTACAAAACTAGATTCTAATACTGTCACCTTCTAAAAGCTGGTTTGTAAGTCGTCTGCACATGTTGAATGGGAGGACCTCTCAGAAGTCAGCCATTGATTGAATTACAGAGACTGTTAAAAATGAGAGTTAGATGGGAAACTGGTAAAAAGACTAGATAATTAATTAAACCTAATGTCGCTTTAGCCTCACGTTATTTCGAGGCCAATTCCCACATAGACTTTCGTATCTTGATAGAAAAGTTTTCAGTGCCACTGGAATAATATTTTAGCATGGAATAATTTTTATATAATAATCTATTGTGTGTGTGTTTTTTTGTGTCTAGTCTTTGTTCAAAGATACCAAAAACTGAAAAATGAGTAGATTAACAAATCAATTACAAAAAATAAAAAAGAAGAAAATCCAAACCGTTTTTTTTTTGTTTTTTTTATATCATAAAAATTTATTTCTTAAAAAAGTAAGAAAACCTTTTTTATATAAAAAGAGTACAATTTTACAAAAAGTACTTACAAAAATTATCAACAAACCGGTACACACTTTTCATGAGATTGAGTTAAGCAACCATCATGGCGGCTTAAACAATAACTTTCCATTAAAAAAAACATTTTTTTAAGATTAAAATGATATTTACATTAACTTTTGTTGATTTTTAAAAATTTATTTACTCTTTAATTTTAAATTAAAATATTTTTTCTAGTTTTTTAAGCTAAAAATAAATCTCCAAATTGTTAAACCAATTTAACAGACATAAAATTGTCCATTTGTAGCGGACTTACAATTCAGAAAGAGAATTTTTAAATCACAAAAAAAAAAATTATAAAAAGAAAAGAAAAAGAAAAACGCTTCAGAATGCTCTTATAGGAGCGAAAGCTAGTATATCTTCAGAGGTAAATAAATATATATGTGTGTGTGTGTGTGTGTGTGTGTGTGTGTGTGTGTGTGTGTGTGTGTGTGTGTGTGTGTGTGTGTGTGTGTGCGTGCGTGTGTGTGTGTGTGTGTGTGTGTGTGTGTGTGTGTGTGTGTGTGTGTGTGTGTGAGTGAGAAAAAGACAGAAAGGAAAAACAATGAAACACGGGAAGAAAAACTCAAATAAGGTTGTTTGGATCAAAAAAACGTTTTCAGAAAAAGTAAAAACTTTTTTGAACAAAACCTGTCATTCCCTCATTTAAATTTTTTCTCCCTGAATTCAATTGTTTTTTCTTTTGACTTTTTTTATACATTCTGTCTTCATGACATTTTATTTTATGATTTATAAAAAAATATTATTAAATTCATAATATATTGTAAAAAAAGATCAAATTAAAACAACCCAAAAGTGAATTCAGTTCTCTATCAAATCATTGTCGTCATCATCATCATAATCATCATCATATTCGAGATTTAATGATCATTTTACATGCTAGCATGTGTTGGACGGCTTTAATAAATTGACTTTCAAGCTAATCTGTCTGTCAGATCTTTATTTATCCCTCCTTTTCTAAAGTCTATTTTCATCACTTCCTGGTATATTTTCTTTTGCGTCCTCTCTGTCAACTGTTCTACATCATTAATCAAAGAACTCTCATCCATTCTTTCAATGAAGTAACCTGTTCTGCACTCAATTTCTTATACTGCCAAAATGTGCATGGCAAAATAGACACTTACTGTGTAACATTGTGCAAAACTGGGTTACAAGCAGAAAAATAAATGAAAAACTAGAAACTGACAAATATGGAAGACAAATCAAATCAAAACCATTTTTGCTTGATTAATATTTCACTTTTTTTATTCAAAAGAACTTTATCTAAGTGGAATATCAAAATTAAAAGTTGGAATTTAAAAAAAAAAATATAGTAAGGAATTTCTCGTAGTTTACCTGAAGCATTGTCTGTAGTGTATAGATAGGTTTTTGAATTCAGAAGGTTGTAATAAGGCAAAAGTACAAGCATCGGGTAAACTTAAATGTTAAATGTTATACAGTGTAAAAATTTCACTGATATTTTGATATTATAACCTCCTTTTCAAAATATTTCTATTTCAAAGCAGCATGGATATTATCTGTCGTCTGAAAGTTTAAAGTCCAGATTTTGTTTTTAATTTGACAGTATTTGACAGCATACATATCAAAAATTATTAATCGATTAAAAATGTACGTTGCTTTGATGAAATTGTCTATCTAAATAATTTAATTTTCTTAAAAATGCTTTATAATTTTGAAAGTAACCCTTTTACCATATATCTAACAAGCTGGATTACTCAACGTCGCCTGGGATTTAATGAGAGACATTAAATCTTTTTTCACTATGTTCATAATACCAGATTACTTCCTTTGGTTCAAGTCCAGAATTCACCCTAATAAATAAACAAAGATGCAATATTTCTAAAATCATATAAATTTTTAAGCACTTTTACTTTTAACTAAGAAAATAAAATTTCATAAGTAAGCAAACAAAAATAGACTGCCTTGCATCGCCATCTTGAAAAAAAAACAGGGGCAAATAACTCCACAATAATTCAAATTTGTGAGATTAGCCTTGTGATGCTAGCGATTTCACATTAACAGTTTAAAATTGTTTAAAAATTATTTGCTTTATAAAGGAAAGCTATGTGAATTTTGGAATATAACATATTTCATTCCATAATGGGTATTATACATCATAAAGATTTTTCTGTATTTTTGTTTTGCTAATTTGGTTGAATTCTGAATAAGAACCCTTTTTCCCTTTTTTTATTTTATTACCTCCTACTTCGCCCCAGCTCTCATTCTAATAAAGCCAGTTTGAAAAACTCTCTGAATTATATATTATATATATTAGCAGGGCTATCTGGTGTTGCCCTGGATAAAAGTATTTCTATTAAAACTTCTATCTCTACTCTATCTTTGTTTCTTTTCCCTACCTCTTCCCACCCCTTTTTATTCTCCGCTCAACTCATTTCTCTCTCTGGATATGTAAACACACAAATAGACAACTCGTTTTTATAGATTCCTCAAAGAATGACTTGACATAAGGGAATTAACTCCTTGATTAAAAAAAAAAAAACAGAATTACTTCTCTTTAGTTAGTATATAATCTGTTTGCAAAATCGACCCAGCTGATGAAATCTGCGTTAGCTTAGAGGTCAAAGAATGAATAAGTTTTTCCAAATTTTAGATATTATTCATCCGGCAACACCGAACAAAAAAATGTCTACTTTGCAGGTATTTGTTTTGTCGTTTTTGAGTTTTAACCAGACATACAAACATACACAAAGACAACTATCCTTTATATATGGTGTAAATTTCATTAAAAATATGTATTTGAAGTTTTACAGGGACTCTGGACCCATACTCCCCTTAGACAGGGGACATAGAGATTCAGCACATTGAGGGACATATAGAGATTGTGAACAACTTCCATCGTCTTCCTTAGAGAATTTTATACATATGATTTAAAATTCATATAAACAGAATATAACTTACATTATAAAGGAGACTCTGTCCCCACAGATCTATAAGAGGAGGCACTTAGAGATTCGGGGCCATTTTCATTATCTTGCACACAAAACTTTACATATAAATGCATATTTGGTTTTAATGTAGATTCTTTAACTCTTTTTTTGTAGGGAATATATGCGCACACAGTTTTATATAATAAAAGATATACTGTATAAGCTAACAGACACAAAGTCAATTTGTATCAGTGTTTCCTTTGATTTTTTTTATTTCTTTTTTTTTAATTTCATGAAAACAACGGACACATCTTGAAAGTCGGTTTCTAGAAGGAAAAGATCCATTCCGAATAATGAAGAAATTTCTGTAAATAAAGAAAATATGAATCCATTAGGTGAAAAAAAAAAACCCCAAATACAAGGATGAGTCAAAAGTTTTGTAATATTTTAGTGATTAGACAATTCCAATATTTTTCCTGATTACCGATTTTACAATTACTGATTCTCTTCTAAATTTCTGATTATGGTATAATTACCCATTCCGACTCTCATTCTTTTTAAAGTTATAAATATTTAGTTATAGAGTTGTTTATTTTTATTAATTTTGGGATTATGATAAAATCCAGTGTAATGTGTGTATATATATACATAAATTTTTTTTTTTGAGGCGGGTACATTACACGATTAGATCTTTCAAACTATTTATTCTTTAATCTTGCAAAAGTATAAGTACACTTGTGTGTGTGGGGGGGATAATCTTTTTCTCATAATTGATTGAAAATAATGATTTAATAAATTCATTGTGAAATGCTCATCGATATTTTTCACTTGTGCCATTTTTTTTCTATTTATCCACTTGTGCCATTTTTACTTGTGCCATTTCTCTCTAAATTCATTGTTATGGTGTATATATTTTGGTTTTACTGTTAGTTTAAAAAACAATAAATATTTATCATTTCATCATTAATACTAACTTTGCAAAATTTTAAACAACAAAAAGAAAATTGAAAGAATCGTTTTTAGAATCGGAAATGAGGATCAAATTTTTCTGATTCTGATACCAATTTCGATGCCGTCCAAAATTCTGATTGCTCTATAATATTTGTATATTTACTTGCCCCCAAATGAGGGTAAAATTAGATGTAAGATCAGTTTTTCATATGGGTGGTATCAGGATCCCCAAGAAAGAACACTTTGAAATGGGACAAAAATAAAACTCGAAAAGGATTTCATGGAAACAGAACAGTTATTAAACCTTGATCTTAGATCGAAGGTCAGATAAACAAAGGCCAGATTTGTTTATCTGCATCAGTGATGGTTGGGGAATGAAGGGTAAAATAACAGACAATGATTATTTGCATTGGTGATTATTTTTGCAAGTTTGGAGTGTTTTTTAAATAGTAATGAGTCACTACTTACCAAGGCCAAAAGCCACTCAAGGATAAGTGTCAATGGGATGGTGAATGATACTATGAGAGGACTGAACATGATAAATCAAATTGACAAAATGTGATTACTTAAGAGGGTGGTTTGACAGGTATTTGTTGACATTAAACGTTTGCCTGTTGTTAACAAAGCAGTACTTATTCAATGGTGACTAGCTTAATTTTTGTCTGTCAATCAAGCAATTATACCCTTATTTTCTCCCAGTTACTAAGTTTGAAAGTATAAGGTTTATTCCCAAGAATTCCCAAATTACCAAATCCGACACCTAGAATTTCAAAATATCCGACTTTGATTCTGACTCCTTATTTTAAAGTCTTCTAATATTCAGATAGTCTGTTAAGTCTTCAAAGATTAACAAATGTGACTCCGATTCCTAGAATTCTCACAAGTCTAATTCTGACTCCTTACAAAATCTCTGACTCTGCAACCCTAAAGGAAAATATCCATAAGGACCCGTGGCAGCACAGTGGTTAGAGTACTTGGAAAAATCAATTGTAAAAATGATATTATTCAGAAGTTTGAAGGTTCAATTCTCAGTGTGAATGACTGAAAATACAATTGTGAATTACTTAGGACCTCTATCCAGTCATGGCTGACAGAACGAGAGCATGTTATCTCTGTGAAGTAAATAAAGAATTACGTTCGAAATTCCATCCAAATTCCTGGGTTTGACAGAAACATTCCCAAGTTCGACAAGATACATCTGAAGAAGGTCAGAGGTTACATCAACTGAAATGTTGTGAAAATGACACTCAAGGTGAGAACAGTAGTCCGATGAATCCAAATAATATGAATAACCAATCCTCATCTAAAAACTTCAGAAACGAAATATCTTTGTATTTTGGTTTTAGATGTTGTGCAGAAATCCAAGTGCTTCACTATATGACTAACATACTGCAATGACTTTATAAGTTGATGGCGATAGTTAGTTTATCCTGGCTTAGTTATTGCCCAATTAAAAGTTCTCAACATATAATGCCATGACAAAAGGTTAATAGATGACATTTTAAATACTTTCTAGACATTTATGTGTCAGGATTAATATCCGACTGTTAAGAATGCCTAATTGTTCTATTTTTGAGTTAGTGAAATAAATTGAGGAGGTCAAAGCTTTATTTCACTAATTCACAAGACCAGTAAAGTTACCACTTATGTTGGCAGAAATATGGGTGCATATATATATGTGTGTGTGTATGTGTATGTGTGTGTGTGTGTGTGTGTGTGACATTAAAAGCATTTATATATATATATGACATTACATTAAAGGCATTTAAAAAGAATAAATGCTTAATTTCAACTGTATCTCTCGTGGTTATCGGTAGGAATGGTTTGGGTCCTTGCTAATGAAGCCAGACACGACTTCTGTTGCCAGGGTTCGAATCTCTCGGCTGATGTTAATCGTGACACCTTGCACTGATGATTCCTGAAAGACTGAAACACTAGTGTCTGTAGGTATTTAATTATTATAGCAAATAATTATATATATATATATATATATACTAGCAAAAGTACTCGTCGTTGACTGGGTTCAAAAAACAGCCTACAGAAAATGGACTCTGATTTATGAAAGTATGACAGGTTATGAAAAGAAAGGGTTGTAAAGAGATAGCTTCGAATTTGGGGGTATCAAAACAAAAGCAAAATATGATGAAAGTAAAAATAAAATAGATAAACCCCATAATTTATTATACCATACCTGTTCACACTGAAACACTTATCACAATATTCTGTGGATCTATATTCAAAAACTTTGTTAAAACTTTGTGGCATATTTCCATTCTATGGAGGTCAGGTGCGAACGAACACCCATAATTTTATTATTCCATATTTCTACAAACTGAAACATAATTATCAAAGTATACTAACGCAGATAGATATGAAAAGTCTTTATTAAAGTTTGTGTCTATTTCCATTCTATGGAAGCCAGACGCGAACGCAGAACCCACATTTTTATTATACCATCCCTATTTAAGTTAAAACATACTTATCAAAGTATTATTATGTACATCTATATCAAAAACCCTTGTAAACGTTTTTTTTTTAATTGTTAAATTTTTTATTTCCAAACTTTGTGGACCAGGCGCGGACGCAGACCCCACAATTTTAATGAACCACCGTTCTGCCAGATCAAACATACCCATTCCTGTGTCTCGGCACATCTTCTATCATTATATGTAATCAGTTTTTTTAAAATAGTAAACCATATAGGAGCCTATTCGTGACCACACACTCACACATTCAGCTTTATATTATATATATATATATATATATATATATATATATATATATATATATATATATATATATATATATATATACGTTTTATTTTTTATTACCGTATTTTTCTGTTTAGTTACATTATTGTTTCAGCTACACAACCGTTTTTTGGCCGTCAGGTAGCTTCCTCAGACTTTTACAGAAATGTTCGTTTATGGTGGAATGAAAGAGTGAATGATGTCAGGGGAGGGGTGCAGGAAAAGCGGGAAAGGAAGAAGGGAACAAGGGGGAAAGGTGAGAGGGGTGCTTGGTAATGTTTTAGTTTTGAAGTTTACTGACATTAGGTGGTTGTGGGGGGGGGGTCTGGGAAGTTCATCTCTGGTGTGGCTGAGGGCATAGGGATACATAGGACTCGAAATTTAAAGCAACACCCCCTCCTCCTACCCCCACATATCTCCCTCCCCCTCCATGTATCCCTATGCCCTCAGTCAGGTTTTTATTAATTACCATTTCTACTATCTATATATATATATATATATATATATATATATATATATATATATATATATATATATATATATATATATATATATACTAGAATTATACCTGTTCTGGGATAAGTAAAATTAATCCTCCCAAACAGAACGGATTTGCACCACTTTTATGTCCTCTTATGAAAATTAAAATCAACATATGTTACAAAACCTTAAATCTAGAATCCTTATTCAAATTTTGATTCATTGTATGATTTTGATTCTAGAAGATGTATAGAAGATTAAAATAGGAGTTAGCTTCCCTTACATCAATACGGTTTTTCCATTCCATACATGGTGTCCAAAAATTAACAATGAATTTGGAAATAAAATTAGCATCAAAATAGATGGTTAATTTTGGGACACCGTGTATTAATGAAATTATGCAATCATCTTATGAGTTAAAAAAAAAAGTGGACTAAAATGACATTAATGATTCCCTGGCAACGCCACTTAGTTACATCTAGTTTAAAATATTTCCATAAAAATGATTTTAAAAAGTGAAAACAAAATACTTACACAATTTTTTTTTGTTGTTATCTACAAATCAATCTATATTTTGGATTGAATTTAATTCTTTCCTTACTTTTCTTGATACTATTTCAAAAATACTGAAATAAAAAAAATATACATTATAACAACCGAGTTGATAAATAATAAGTAAGTTATTTATATATTTAATGAATTCAAAGGTAATTAATTTTTATATTTCATAAATTAAAAGGTAAATTATTTTTATACTTCATAAATTCAAAGGTGAATAATTTTTATACTTCATAAATTCAAAGGTAAATAATTGTTATACTTCATAAATTCCAAGGTAAATAATTTTTATATTTCATAAATTCAAAGGTAGATTATTATTATATTTCATAAATTAAAAGGTACATAATTTTTATACTTCATAAATTCAAAGTTAAATAATTTTTATACTTCATAAATTCAAAGGTAAACAAATTTTATATCTCATAAAGTCAAAGGTAAATAATTTTAATATCTCATAAAGTCAAAGGTAAATAATTTTTATATTTCATAAATTCAAAAGTAGATAATGTTTATATTTCATAAATTAAAAGGTACATAATTTTTATACTTCATAAATTCAAAGGTAAATAATTTTTATACTTCATAAATTCATAGGTAAATAATATTTAAATTTTATAAATTCAAAGGAAAATGACTTTTATATTTCATAAATTCCAAGGTAAATAATTTTTATATTTCATAAATTCAAATGCAAATAAGTTTTGTACTTCGTAAATTTCAAGATAAATAATTTTTATACTTCATAAATTCAAAGGTGAATAATTTTTATATTTAATAAATTCAAAGATGAATAATTTTTATACTTCATAAATTCAAAGGTGAATAATTTTTATACTTAATAAATTCAAAGGTGAATAATTTTTATACTTAATAAATTCAAAGGTAAATAATTTTTATACTTCATAAATTCAAAGGTAAATAATTTTTATACTTCATAAATTCAAAGGTGAATAATTTTTATACTTAAAATCAAAGGTAAATAATTTTTATATCTCATAAAGTCAAAGGAAAATAATTTTTATATCTCATAAATTTAAAGGTAAATAATTTTTAGATTTCATAAATTAAATGGTACATAATTTTGATACTTCATAAATTCAAAGGTATATAATTTTTATACTTCATAAATTCAAAGGTGAATAATTTTTATACTTCATGATGAAAACACCTCATCTCAAAAATACAGATAATTACTATAATTTTTATACTTCATAAATTAAAAGGTACATAATTTTTACACCTCATAAATTCAAAAGTAAATAATTTTTATATCTCATAAAGTCAAAGGTAAATAATTTTTATATCTCATAAAGTCAAAGTTGAATAATTTTTATATTTCATAAATTCAAAAGTAAATAATTTTTATATTTCATAAATTCAAAAGTAAATAATTTTTATATTTCATAAATCGAAAAGTAAATAATTTTTATATTTCATAAATTCAAAGGAAAATAACTTTTATACTTCATAAATTCAAAGGTAAATAATTTGCTACTTACATAAATAAAACAATTGTAAATAAGAGCATTCCGGCCATTAGTAAGAATACAATTCCTGGCATGAAGGAAAGAGTTGAAGAATATAACATGTTGAAAACAATCTCAAAAACCATGACACTCAGGGCTTCGATGAAGGAAATTCCTGCAAATAAGGAACCTGTGGGTGAAAAAAAAATGTAACACCGATGAGAAATTAGTTGGTTTAGGCAAGACATTAACAACCTTTTTTTTTATAAAGCTAAATTATAAAGGTGGTCTGCGCTATATAAGGCATAATAATATTTCATGGAGAGAAATTATATGATTGATATCATTGGAGCACAGGTTGAAGCAGGGCTAACATAATTGCAAGAATCAACAGTAGATGGAATAAGTTCAAGGAATTTCTGCCATTACTAATCAGCAGAGTCCTACTACTGTTAATGAAGAAAATAGTCTATCAGGAAAGTGTATATAGTGTTGTGATATATGGCAATGAAATCTGACGAGTAAGGGTTGAGGAAACGTGTTGTATGGAGAGAAATGATATGAGAATGATATGATAGATGTATAATGTGAGTCTTAAAGACAGTCTTAGTTCTGATGAGCTCAGAGGAAGACTAAATCTAAACAGTAGGAAATCTGTGCAGAACATGAGGCTTTGAAAAATTTATTCATCTTAGAAAACCCCTACCTCTACTATTATATAAAAAGAAACTTTATCTATGCGTCTGTGAGTTTGTTTCCTATGGACTCAAAAATGGCTGGGTTGATTTTTAAGAAATTTCACACGATAATACTTTATGTGCCTCTTCTTAGATAGGTATTGTGTCAGAATGTCTTCAATAATCGATAATTGTAATAATTGGATGAAAGAAAGAACAGGCGATTTGGACCAAAATTAGCACCTTACACAGCCTAACATCACAAGTGCATTTCAGAAGTTTTATTACCACACAAACTGAAAGGCCAGCATAAAAAATCAACAGTAGGTTCTTTTATATGACAGGAGTGAATTTGAAATGAATGTTTCTGTTTTAAGCAAAATTTCACAATGATACTTGACACTTTCATTTGAACTTAAATTTAAGCCATTATCATCACACAAGGCATATATGCCAGGCATATAATATCAATAGTAGGTTCTTTGATATGACGGGGGCACATTCGAAATGAATGTTTCTGTTTAGAGCACAACTGAAGTACAATACTTGACTTTTGCATTTTTAACTTTAATTCAAGCCATTATACAAAAAATGAATTTTATAAAATCAACAGTAGGTTCTCTACAGTGCAATGTAGACTACAATGTATTGTGGACTAAGTCACTGCGAGAGGCATGTGAAGCTTCCTTTCGGTATACCACAGTGAATTCCTGACTACTAGAGCAGGCAATCAAGTGATTTGATTGAAAAACAGATGATTTCATTAATATTGTTGACATTAAAAGTATTGGAAGTGTGGAACATTCGTTGATCCTTATTCAATCCCAGGCAACGTGGGGTCTCCCTGTTAGTATATATATAAAAGACAGATTATATATATATATATATATATATATTTTATTTAATCACATAAATTAATATAAGAAGAAATAATCTTATGCATAAATGTTCAATATTTACTTCAACAGTGCTCAATACATAAGTAGAGTTAGGTAGTAAGTTATGAAAATATATATCAATTAAGTTAAACGGACTATTCCGTGTTTCATCCTCATGAGAATTCGTCAGGCATAAGCCTCAATTATGCCTGATGAATTCTCACAAGAATGAAACGCAGAATATTATATGTAGCTTAATCGGCATATATATTTTCATAACTTACACTATATATATATATATATATATATATATATATATATATATATATATATATAAAATAACTACTTTTCCATTGGCTCAAAACTGATCTAGTAAGTTTTATTATGCTTACCTTGTTCATCTTGTCTAACTAATTTTGACATTGTTGAACGGATGTAAGGAAGTCCAATGTATGCAAAGGCACCAACAGAAGCAGCTGAAAATGCAAAGAATCTATATATAAAAAAGAGGTAGTTTGTCTGTTTGTTCTTTTATGAAATAACCTGCACTAAATAGCATTTAAAGTAGATGCAACTTTTAACAAGAAATCTTATAGTGTACATAAGAGTTTCCAAATATATATATATATATATATATATATATATATATATATATATATATATATATATATATATATATATATATATATATAAATTAATCCTCAAGATAGCATGAAACTTTACATTCAATTTTTTTTTAGAAAAAGTGGTTCTTGGGTTTATTTTCAGCAACCTTGTAACTTTTACTTTTCTTTATTTTGTCCCTTAGTCCTCCATATTTCATAAGCGATGTTTCTAACAAAGGGGAATAATTCTTGTTTTGTATGTGGACATATGTTCATTATCATTGGTTAGTTTTTGACCTCAAAGTAGTGTATTATTTTATGTTTTTTTTTTTGTATGCCTTGTTTGGAGCAATTTCCATATAAATAAAAATAAAATATTCTTAATGTATCAAGGGTGGTCTTTAGTGATGCACTGTCCTCAGTGCCAATATTGGCTCAGATACCAACTCCAACTTGATTCTGGATGCGTCATACTGCTTCCCTGAAAATATTAGCTTTGCATGCCAAAGAAATATTTTTGAGGTAGAGCTTCAATTATTTTGATGGAGACATACCTGTCAGTGTAAACCAATGAAAATAGTTTTTACTCACATTCCTGCTTCTATATAATGCTTTCTGTCAATTTTTCCTGTTTTGACTAAGTTATCTACCTGTAATATAATGTGAAAAGGTTTTCCGCCATATGTTGCAATTAAGATCTTTGAGGCTATCACATTTCTGTATGGGATTTCTTAGCTGATCTATTAGAACACAAAATATCTTGTGAGCTTTTTTCTTCTCTTCCAAAAGATTGGTGATTGTGGAATCATTTTCATCAAACCAATCCCTATGTTTGGTTTTCTTAAAGACAAGAATTTCAGCTCCTTTGCTATATACTTGTGACTTGAATCGTTCTCAAGTTCTGTCAAATGAGATATTAATAAATGATATTAATAAATGATATGTTGTCACATGTTTCCTTATTTTGCAACTTGGAGACATTAATGCGTTTAGGCACTTTTACTCCATTGACTCTGGACTTTTTCCTTATACACAACTTATGATTAGCACGAACAAGTTTGTGATCAGCATCACAGTCTGCACCCTGCATAACTCTTACAGTACACATATCCTGAAGATCACACTTGCGCATGATGGCATAATCAAGAATATGACCATGTTTTGATCTAGGGTGTATCGAAGTTACCTTGTGAATGGGTTTTTGTTGATAGAAGGTGTTACATGTTGCAAGATTATGTTCAGTGCACAACTGCAAAAGAAGAATCCCATTATCATTTGCCTTACCAAAGCCAGGTGTTGTATCACTTCCAACCCATGCATTAAATTCTCCAAGCAAAACCTTATCTGCTTTTAGTATCCTTTTGATACAATTCCCTAGATCTTGATAAAACCCTATTTTGACATCCTGCCTACTATCCAAAGTACTGAGATAACTGACTCGTAATGATCACCAGGTAAAGGTACCCTCAGTAACATAATTTGATCACTAATTTCACAAAGTTGTTCTAACTGAGATGTGATCTTTGCCCAACTTCTTCCCTTTTTACTTTCTTGGGTTTGCCTTTCTGAAAAATGTATACCCTGCACCTTTTTCAGTAAGTGGATCTTCATCACTAAAACGGGTTTCAGATAGAGTAGCAATATCCACGTTGTATCAAGCCAATTCTATGACAACAATAGCTGTTCTTCGCTCTGGATTAACTGACTCTTTCGTCTCTTACGTTCCAGGTAGCAATATTTAATTTAGTCTTCTTTTTAGAATAAATCACATTGTTTTTTCTTTTGTTTACCCTGCAGAAATGAAAAACCATCAGCAGCAGCCAGCTGTAAATAGGAACAGACGATTTTTAGGTCACCTTTTTCAGACCTCTCCCATGATCTGGGTGAGCAGCACTGTTCCTTAAAAGGGCTGCTCAGTCACAAAAAGCCCCACTGAAACCAATTCATGTCCCTCCAAACTAACAGTGGTTCTTGGGTTTATTTTCAGCAACCTTGTTAAGATAAGCTTTAAGCTGCCTGTGTGCAGATTTGTGGCTACATATTTACAACTTGTAAGGTCTGTACACGTCATGTCGCTTCTATCACCACAGGATTTGTAAAGAAGAGATATCTGTATAAAATAATTAATGCTTGGACGACACATATATTGCTCTCTGAGCGTCCAGAGTCAGAATCCAATGACAAGCAAGTGCAAGGTAACTGCTTGAGTGTCCTTCTCACAAAAGTATTGACTTGTCGAAAGATACTTTCAGACACAGAGATCAGGCCACTACTAGCTGCCAGATGCTGGACAGACGCGTCGTGGATTTGGAATAAAAATGTAATGTAACCTATTTCATGCTGAGGTAATATATAATACTCTGACTGGGTGACATTCCTTTGGTTGCTAATCAAACAATTTTTCATAAATGATGCTAATATTAATCATCTTGGAAAGGAAGACAAGTTAACTCGATCTTATTCTTGCCAGTGAAAATTTATCGAAGAGACATGCATCGTCTACACCATATCATCAAATGACAACTAACATGTTAACATGTAGACTTTAAACAACTGCAGTGAATTTGTGGCAAATAGATGTAAGCATATGGAAAATTTCCCTGATTTCTCGTCCCGTTGAATTAACATTATTATGTTTTACTTTAAATCAGTGTCAAAGAAAATTATTGCTTCATCTTTCAGTTTTCATGTTGAGGAATTGTACAATAAATTTCGATGATGTGTGAACTGAAAATAAAGCATTCTTCATCAGTCATATTCTTGTTCCTCATTTGTGGATTCTTGTTACCATTATATATATATATATAATATAATGTAATGTAATAATAATTGTAATAATTTTAATAATTGTAATAAACAATCAACTGAGAAACTTGATATTTCGGACTTGGAGAATTATTATATTACACTTTCTCTATTTATATATATGTGTATATATATATATATATATATATATATATATATATATATACAGAGATAGATAGATAGATAAATAGATAGATAGAGAGAGAGAGAGAGAGAGAGATTTGAATAAGTATACTTACATACATAAATAGTTGAATCATGGCGTGCAAAGGCAAGCACTATATGAGATAAACAGTTTGAAAAATTTCCAATAATGATAAGCAACGAATCTGAAAAGTAACGTTGTAGCAGTTTGACTGCAGTTAGAGAAATGCCCCAACGGACAACAATTTGGACAGCACTGAATGTTCCAATGTGATCCGGACTCCAGCAGAATGGTAGATTTAGGATGTAGAGTGCAATCACATCTGAGGATCCGATAATGGGTGGTGCTGTAAATGCTAACCCCAGCAGTGCTAGGATCAATTTCGATCTCCGCTTCTCAGGAGTATCTGTAATATAATGTGAAAAGGTTTTCCGCCATATGTTGCAATTAAGATCTTTGAGGCTATCACATTTCTGTACGGGATTATAGCTCTCGGCTAATATAAATATTGTATATAATAATCCCAGGATGATTAGTCCTAGTGCTAGTAAGACAGGAATCAGAAATGTTGTATGCTTAATAAGAAATCCTGTTCCAAAGGCACTTAATCCAGCCGTTAATCCTATCACACCTTCAAGCAGAGTCAGTCTGAAACTGCGTTGTTTTCCTGGTTCGGTTACATCAGAAATATATGTGTTGAAAGCCATCATGCTTGCTGGTACTGACCCTGAAAGGCCATCAAGTCCCGTCCCCAGAAAAAGGACAAAAAGAGGAAGCTTTAATCCTATAACGAGGGCGATAGTTACTGCATAGATAATCCGACCACTGACTATCAGGTATAGAGCAATTTTACGACCCATTATGTCCACAATGTTTCCGAGGATTAAAATAGGCAAGCAACTGAGTAAAACTTGGACTATTGTAATGTACATGAAAAACCTGGAAGATATGTGCTGCGTCTCTTGCTGGATTTTGAACGTCTTGGAACTTTCATTGCTGTTGCAAAGGCTTGATAGTTTGTCATCAGACATGTTTGTGCTGTTGTTACCGAGCTCTTCGGAGATCCGTAAGTAGACATATTGTTGCAGGACTGGTTCGAGGATAACAGCTGTTGCGATGTAGAATACTGGCAGGGGCTCTACTAGTTTGATTTTTCTCCATCTGCAACATTTAAAGATCTTCGCCTGTGGTTCATCTTCCACATTATTGATGAGTTGTGTATTTTCCGTTTCCTTGTGTTTGTTTGAACCCTAAAAAAAAAATACAGAAAAAAAGAAAAGAAAGGTTTTTTTTTATCTTTGATTATGAGATTCAAAATAAATGTTTAAAAATTGATTTCTAAACTATAATTTAGAGATGGCTGTGTTGAAGTGGATATCGACGCAGACTGGTAACTTGGCATATTGTTGGATTATATACGGCAGGGGTACCCAACATTGGGTACTCACAATCTCTGGGGGCACAACAGTGGGGTAGCAACTATTTTTGCTACCCGGGTCGGTCGTAAGATTTGTCCCCCCCCCCTCCCTACTATGCTGGCTGTGGATAATTCGTTAACATTCAAAATTCCAGAAAGTCCTCAAAATATTTATTTTCATGGAATTAGAATCATGGATCTAAAATCTGTTTAACAACAGTATTAAACACAGAAACATATTACGACCTTAAAAACTCATTTTGACATAAAATTTCGCATTTTCTTGTTAGCTTTTTATTATTTTTTTTTTTCTTTATTCTATTTTCATCCCCTCAATATGCTGCCTGGGGCGGACTTCCCCTTCTACCGTCCTTTGCTATGCCACCGAGTGCAAGATAATATTCCAGGGATGCAAGAAAAGTTTTGATAAAAAATATAGTATTGGCTAAATGTTATTCTTTTGCGGGTTTTTTTTTTTTTTTTGTGTTGTTTGTTCGTTTGTTTTCTTTTGCAATGTATTCACTTCTTATTTTCATTTTATGATTAAGAATTGTTATTAAGTGGCCATTAAATACATGGCTGAATAGATTTAAATCAACCAACTGCGAGTTCAGAAATTTATTGATTACTAGTCTACCCGTTGGCCCTTAAAGGGTGAGATGAAAAATATTAAAAATAAAAAGTGATTTTGTGATTATATTGTCTTGAGAAAATACTTTTTTTAAGTGATGAGTGAAAAAATAAAACTCAGAAAGCTTCCAGAGCACTACTGCAAGCACTAATTAAAATTAAGGAAACCCTACTAAAAACACTACTACAACAAAGTTTCTACCCCCCTCTTTGAAGAGAAAATATTTTTTATTTAAGGCCTGAAAAAAAAATCGTCAGAATCCACAGGAGCACTACTAAAAGCAGTAAATATGGTTATATATATGATTATATATATATATATATGAATCAGTTTTTTTTAAACTCAACGGGGTTAAATTACATTTATTTGTAAGGATAACATATTAAAACAAAAAAATATTGTTGACCTTGTGTATGCTTTGAATAGTAGCAGTGGCTTTTAAGATAGGGCAGCCATGAAATAGGTAAGCAGACAAATTTTTTGAAACCAGAAGTCAGAAACCAGATGGACGGTTTAAACGCCCAAGCAAGCTGATCTAAGTTTTATAATTATATAGATTCATTCTTGAACATAATATAAATTTTAGGAGATATAAGGTTTGAGGGAAATTTCTTGAAGATTGCAGGTTGGGAACAACTGAGAGACTACTGTTCTCATCTTGAGTGTTATTTGGGTAGTGGCTAAAAGTCCTAAGTAATTCATAATTGTATTTTGAGTGTTGTCCGCACTGAGGATTGAATCTTCAAACTCCAGAAGAGTGTAATTTTACAGCTAAATTTTACCAAGTACTTTATCCACTATGTCACGGGTCCTGGTATGTATAAATATAAATAACACATAAGATGAGAACAGTAGTCTGAAGAATACAAATAATACAAAAGTAAAGTTATATCCCCTCAAGTACATGGAAATCAAAAATTATGTGTGTATCACAATCCTTAGCTGCTCCTGATAATCAGTCTGTTATCTGCCTTGGAATATTCCCATATAAAACGTAGCGCCAAACTGGAATCTTTCTCTTTCCTTTGACTTACACCTCCATGCAATTAGTTCTCTTCATCTTCAATACTAATATTCTTGGATATAGTTTGGAGGTGTGCGTTGAGCAAAAAAAAAATGGTAGTAAGTAGGCAAGCTAGAACCCATACGATGAAGGGGGAAAAGAACGTGAAAAAAAAAAGTGACGTCTTTGCTGTTGCGTCAATCGTGAAACCGGAAGTGACGAAGATTTAAATCAAGGCTAGACAATCGAAAGGAGAGGATGACTTTTGAAAATATCGGTGGAAAAAGCGACCCCTCCCTGTAGAAAAGTGCCCAGTTGAAGGTGAAGGAATTAATGTTTTTAGTCAAATTTTTCGATATTTGTGGTCCGAAGGGTCGAGCTTCAAAACGATACCGATCTCATGAAATCCATTGCCTCTGTCAAAAGTTTTAGGCAGATATACATACATACATACATACACACATACATACATACATACATACATAAATTTAAACAGACAGGTGAGATTTATATTATAGAATAGCGAGCTGCCCGATATTGCCTGGGTGTTTTGGCGGTGTAAAAGAAAAAAAACAAATTTTGGTAGGAAAATGGGCTCGAACCTGGAGCCTTGATGCGAAGGTGGAAAAGAAAGGGAAAAAAAAGACTGGTATCTCACCCGCTCCACCACAAAGGGCGAGGAATGAAAAACGTTTTACTTTAACAGTTAAAAAATTAATGGTGCATAAATTTAATGAGGCCAAACCTCACACCATAGAGGGAATAAAATCCCACACTTAACATTTGCTGCGAGGCAGTTTTTTTTGTTTTTGTTTCCACAACTTAAGCTGTGCGGTTCCCCAAGACGTTGGGCGGGGGAATCAGCTCCCCATAAAAAGGGGAGTAGCAATTGTCTGATATAAGGGGTTCCTCATGCATTGATCAAACCTTATTGCTTTTGTGGACGTCCCTAGCACGATTGCCAGGGAGCTTGTTTATGCACTTTTTTATACTGAAAAGTCAAAGAAACACACGTAAACTAAGAAATATCTCGAAAATAGCGTGTAAAAGTCATTGAAATAAAAGGTAGACGCGACCTCCATTCGTAAATCATAGATATTATAATTTAGACGGTATATAAAAAGTTTTAAGAATGAGTGACCCCACTGAGCGCCTCCCTGAAAAAAGCCTTTGGCGGATGTACAGAAAAAATGCACACACACACACTAACACACATTTTGCCTTTTATATATATATATATATATATATATATATATATATATATACTACGTGTATATACCTGGTGTTGCCGGGTCAAAACAATATGTCAATTCATTTATTTTTTAATAGAGATTCTGTGGTATTTAATTGTTACATTTGCCTGATTGTTTGAGGGAGTTACCTGCCCTTTGTTTTTATATTTATGTCACCTCATTTTATTTGGAACATATTTTTTGGTTATTATTATTAATTATATTTATTAAGTATTTTAATATTTTATTCAAATATTTATTAAATATTTTTTCATGCATAAAAGTTATCCATGGAGATGTGTTTCTAGGTATCACCCGTCTTCAGCATGACTAAACTTTTGACAAGGATCGAACTCATAACAGCTCAATTGGCAGCATGATGTTTTACTACCAGGCCATGATATCTCGTCAAATTTTATGCACGATTTTTATCGCTGCTGCCTTACTGGGAACAGATACTCATTTATGTCCATCCAAAAAAAGTTAATTTTATTTACTTTATAAGTGTACAATTGTTTCAGTCTATACTGATATTTTCATGTGTAGTTTTCTTGTATATGTTTTTATTTTTATTCCAATATGGCAACTCATTAGCACTAAGAATATACATAAAGACAAACAATAAAATGTCCCATCAATCCAGGGATATTTTTTTTCAAACAGTCCATACATTTATAATCATTTTTTTTAACTGTAAAAAAAAAAATATATCCCTAGGTTCATGTGACTTTTTTTTTGTTGCTTGGTTTTAGCACTAATAAGCTGCACGTACTGGAATAAAAATAAAAACATATACAGGAAACTACATATAAAAATATCAGTATGGGCCGAAAAAATTGTATGCTAATATAGTAAATAAAGTTAACCTTTTTTGGCATAAAAATCAATGTCTGTTCCCACTGAAGTGGTATGCTATTAAAAGTATTTATAGCTTTATTATTGCACTATCGAGCTGTTTAAATGAATTTTGTGTTATTAATCTTTATATTTTAATACAAAATTAAAATTTTTTATTATATATATATATATATATATATATATATATATGCATATATATTTAATAATTATTATAGCAAATAATCATGTCAGCCCTTTAAGAAACTTGTTTCTTATCGTTGAGCGCTTTCAATTGAAATAAAAGTTGGTCAATTTAGCTCATATGCGCAGATCATCATATAATGATATGATTAGATCACTCTGACAGACATTAAAAACATTTAAAAAGAATAAATGTTTAAATTTCAATAGTATTTTTTGTGGTTAACGGTAGCCAAATGATTAGGTCCTTGCTAATGAAGCCAGATATGGCTTCTGTTACCGGGTTTGAATCTATCGACTGGTGTTAATCATGCCACCCTGCACTAATTTCCCGAAAGGATGAAATGCCAGTGTCTTTAGGTATTTGATAATTATTATAGTAAATAATTATATATACATATATATATATATATATATATATATATATATATGTATTAGTGATGGAACGATTCCAATATTTTTCCCCGATTCTGATACAATTCTCGATTCCGTATTAAATTCCTGATTCCGTACTAAATTCCCAATTCTGATTCCAATTTTTTATAAATCTCTAAATATTTAATTATATAGCTGTATTTTTCTCCAATTACCATAGAAACACACATGTTAAATGTGCAGATATTTTCCTAAATGTAAAAATATACTTGTGGTGGAACACCTATCGATTTTAGCTTCACTGGTGGTTTAAAATCAATAAATATTTATTATTTTACCATTATTACCAGTAACAGAAGATTTAAACAAAATCAAATAAAAAAGGCAATTAAAAGAATCGTTTCGGCATTGGAAAATCGGTACAAATTTTTCTGATACCGATTTTTGATACTGTCAAATATTCCAATTTTTCCTATTCTCGATTCCGAGTCCCAACACAAACATATACACATTATAGTTTTTGAATGAATTTTAACAATTTTCATACCTACCGACACTAGTGTTCCATGCTTATGCAATCATTAATGTAGAAAGTGATAATTATAGCTTGTCGGGAGATCTGAACCCACTCCACAAAATTACCTTGGCTTAGCAGGCTTAGGTCATATCATTCAGACCAATATTAACTACCACATAATGGAAGTAAATAAAATAAATATAAATGCCATTTTCGATGGGCATTTATAGTTGGCAGCCAAACAGAGTATTCAACAACAGGAAGCTGGAATGATGCGTTTCCTGAAGTTCATATTTGATGATATTCTAATCTATCATTTATCATTAATGATTCCCATATTGTATTAAATTCTGTACAAAGTCATTGTCATTAAAACATGATAAAATGGATGATGATGGCTTCTGATTAAAATTGATAACAAATAATGGAATTAAGAGACAGTGACAAAAATATAAATTATTTTTGACATAAAAAAGTAAAGTGATGAAGGGCTTCTTTTTTATTATCTACTATACTAAAGGTGTAGGGAAGAGCAATACTCTACTTGCCATAAAGGATGAAAAAAAAAAAAAAAGAAAAGGATACTTCTGCATTTATCAACCCGCAGTTTCCACAAAGTGTCTTGGGTGTACTTGACTGCTGACGGGAATAACCAGAAGCGGCTTATCGTGAAACGTTAAACTTCTAGAAAAAAAATTATAATGATAAACAAGAAAAACATAGAAATACAATAAATAAGATTACAGACATGTAGCTAATCCAACCTTACCATAAACCCTAATCCTAAACCCTGGGTGATTAAAATTAATTGTTTATTTCTTCCAATTTATAAAAAAAAGTAGCCTTCATAGATTCATATTTAGCTAAACACAGACAGCCCGTTTGTTAAAAATTGAGGAACACTTGGCTGACCTTTTCCAATTATTTTTGTCAACTGCTGAGCGAGGGCCGAGCCTGAGCAAACTTAGTGGAAATCACGTGTCAGTAAATGCAACAGCACCAAGAAAAGAATAAAAAGACAGATACTCACTCTGAAGTGGGTACTCATTTTGAAATGGTTTTATTTACTCTTGTCTACTTTCTTCTTACTTCATTATTTAAATCCTTACTGATCAGGATTTCTGCCCTTAAATATTGTTTTAGAAATCTGAAAGATAAAAAGAAAAAGGAAAATTAAATGAAGTGCAGCCTGAAAATTGAGGTTCTTATGCAGATGAGACGATTTTATTTTTTTAAATGTGTTTTAATAAAAATATTTTGTACTTTTGTCTCAGGCAACGTCGGGTAGTTTTGCTAATGTGTGTGTGTGTGTGTGTGTGTGTGTGTGTGTGTGTGTGTGTGTGTGTGTGTGTGTGTGTGTAAAAAATATGCTTCTTCAATTGTATTTCACTCTTTATGAAGCTCGGTGCATGTGAACTACAGAGAATATACAAATAAATGACAAAAACTCTATATTAAAAATTCCACGTTGTTCATCTTACCATTTAATTTTTCAGCATGTTAAAATGTTCAATTCTTGACAGCACCTGTTTGGTAGTGCAGAAACAATCATATAATTATTATGTAAATTTTTGAATATTTTCCATCCTGACTCATCAGAAGAATAATACTTATTAACTTTAAAAGAAAATAAAAAGAATATCAGCATGATTACATAAATCCTAAAAAATTGGAAGAGTAGTTGCATTGTGTCTTATGATATACAGTGCCATCTTTGATTATATATGCGTGTATATGGAAAATTATATGGTTGGTATCTAGGGGCTCATTTAATCCACTGAGAGAGAGACGCACCTTCAGTCTTTGTTAAGACAGAAGGAAAACTCTGATGTAAAAGCTTAGGTCTACTGTCTGTTCTGTCTTACAGCCTTTACAAGTAGAAGGTTGTTCCACTATTGTCATGTTGTAATGTCAACGTTTATATCAAACATAATAACTTAGTCGAGCGTGGTCTACTTAGATAGAAGACTGTTCCACTAATGTCAGGTTGTAATGTTAACGTTTATCAAGCATAATAATTTAGTCTAGCATGGCCTACATAAGTAGAAGACCGTTCCACTATTGTTACTTTGTAATATGAACATTGGTGATCAAGCATAACAACTTAGTCAAGCATAGTCTACATAAATAGAAGGTTGTTCAACTAGTGTCACATTGTAATGTTAATGTTTATCAAGCATAATAACTTAGTCTAGCACGGCCTACATAAGTTGAAGGTCGTTCCACTATTATTACTTTGTAATATGAACGTTTTTTTTTTACATTGCCATAACCACTTATCAAGGCTCAGAGACCACTCGAGGATAAGGGTTAAGAGTGTACAGTAGGCAATTGGAAAATATAGTAATCTATAAATATAAAAGCGAAAATGTTTGTGTGTGTGTGTGTGTGTGTGTGTGTGTGTGTGTGTGTGTGTGTGCATTTTCGTGTATGTCCAAGAAAGGCTTCTTTCCGAGAACCAATTGGTTGCCTCACAACTTCTTAAAACTTTTTATATCGCATCTAAATGATAATCTCTACGACTTAACAATGGTGGTCGCCTCTCTATTTAATCTGCTCGACTTTGAAACGTTAAATATTCAACATTTTCAGATCGGCACGTGTTGCTTTCGTTTTTCGGTATAAAAAAAGCAAAACTCGATTCGAATCACCGGCCCACGGCCAGTGGTCTCTAGAAAGTGATGTAATGTTTCATCAATGTCGGCTTTGTAATATCAGACGGTTGCTTTCATTTCGAAACGAGACACTCTCCCTAATAAACAAGGAGCTGGTTTTCCACAAAGTTAGGTAAAAACAAACAAACCGGGTTATTGATCTCATTAAAAACTGTCCCGTAGAAAATGTTAACTGCTGAATAGCTATTGCTTATGATCGCCGCATTTGCATTAAGCTTTTTTGTATAAAAAAAAGAAGCCAACAGACTTGCGGTAAATAAAACACTGTCCCGCACCCAAAGTTCACATCATTAACTCGTCATCAAACGGGCACCTGCCAGGTCGCACTTTTTTTTCACACTTTACTATTTTCCAACTGCGCGTCAAGGCTTAGTTTTTTTTAAAAACAACCAACGATTTTTCTTTTCATTTAACCAAAAACACACACACCTACAAACACCCGGGCAACGCCGGGTACCCCCCGCTAGTCGTTAGTAAAGGAAATTCGGTAAATTTGTTAACAAGTGGAATGGCTCATCAAGAAATTGTTTACATGGGACTTGAAGATAACCATATTGTAGTCAGCTGGAAAGCAGGAAAATGGAAGACAATTCCACATTTGTGCAGTTTTAAGAAAGAAGCTTTCTTCATGGAATCTACGTTTAGGTTTAGGCACAGATAAAGAGTGGGGGGAATTATTGATACTGTTTTCAGCTAGACAAGTGTTTCTTGTGAAAGTTTGGCAAGGAGGTACAATAGATTGAAGCTCAGTCGAGCACTTGCCATGAAAATAACGATAAAGCAGAGACAAACTTGCAACATTTCTTCTGTGAGATAGAGGTTGCAGAGAAGAGAAAAGGACATCTCCTATGAGGCTACGAAGTCTATTTTGAACTCTATCAAGGCAGGACAAGTTGTTTCTAGCAGCTCCTGCCCAGATGTGGCAACAGTATTCCATCCTTGGACATACCTGGCTCTTATATAGATAGAGAATTGCATCAGCAGTGAGATATCTACTGGATCAATAGAAGGATCCAACCATCTTTCCAGCAGCCTTGGCAACAGATTTGATGTATGTGTTCCATTTAAGATCAGGAGTAAAGGTCAAGTCCAGAAACTTGTCAAAACTTGAGGCCTCCCCAAGACAAGAGCCATTCATTTCAACATTTTTGATCAAGCATAATAACTTATTTTAGCATGGTCTACATAAGTTGATGGCCGTTCCACTATTGTCCCTTTGTAATATGAACGTTTTTGATCAACCATAATAACTTAGTCTAGCGTGGCCTACATAAGTAGAAGGCCATTCCACTCATGTCATGTGGCAATGTTTACGTTGTTGATCAATTAGCCATTGAAGCTGTGGTAATGATGACTGGTTACTTACCGGGCTAAGCGATTAAAAATAGTTCATCTCAAAGTTTTATAAAGAAGCAGAAATTTATTTACGAACGAAAAAATGGAATTCTATCCTAAGGAAATGAAACAAAACTTCTTTTTTGTATTTATCATTTATTATTTTTTTTATTAATGACTGCAATACTTGGTTTCAATTATTTCAGATGTCAACATAAAAATATAAAAAATAAAACCTAAATAAAAAATAATAAAGCCAAAAAACGCTCCAAAAAAACACAAAAAGAAAACACTTCAAAAACAAATGAAGGGTTTTCATTTCATTTCGGTGTAACCCAAAAAACAAGTAAAAATAAAAAATAAAAAATGTATATGAATTCAATAATAAAAATAACTGATAAAAATGGAGAAAAAAATATGCCCTATTATATGTATTTATCACAAGGAATAACCCTGTTCAAATGTTAAAACTTGAAGAAAAGAATACAATCTAATGGTTGGGTGCAAACCTGTAATCTGTAGGATACAATGTGGGCACATCTACCATTTGAAATAATATCTTGTTTTTTTCAATTTAAAGCAACTAACATGACACGTTACTGAAATGAGATCAATCTGTTACAATGTTTTTCTCTCTCTCTGCCAATACGATGATTTAATCTGTCTTTTTGTCTGTCTGTCTGTCTCTCTCAATTGTTAACAAAGGCAGTAAACAAACTCAGTCCGTGTATTTAAAAAAAAGGAAAAGGTTTATAATATAATGGAAAGTATAAAATGAAAATAAACCCAGAAAAAAAGAAAACAAAACCAACTGTTGGATTATGATAGTTGGCTAGAATATAAATATATGTATGCATTCTCTATCTCTCTCTCTCTCTCTCTCTCTCTCTCTCTCTCTCTCTGTGTTTTTTTTTATCTCTGTCGATACAATGATTTAATCTCTTCCTCTGCTGATACGATGATTTAATCTGTCTGTCGGTCTGTCTGTCTGCCTGCCTGCCTCTCTCTCAATTGTTAACAAAAGCAGTAAATAAACTCAGTCCCTATATTTTTTTTAAAAAAGGAGAAAAAAGTTTATAATATAATGGAAAGTATAAAAATGTAAATAAACCCAGAAAAAACTGTTGGATTACAATAGTTGGCTAGAATGTAAATATATGTTTGTATTGACTCTATCTTTATCTTTCTCTCTCTCTCTGTTTCTCTATCTCTGCCGATACAATTTAATCTCTCTCTGTTTCCCTCTCTCTGCCGATATAATGATTTAATCTCTCTCTCTCTCTCTCTCTCTCTCTCTCTCTCTCTCTCTCTCTCTCTCTCTCTCTCTCTCAATTGTTAACAAAAGCAGTAAATAAACTAAATCTGTGTATTTTTAAAAGAAAGAAAAAAAGTTAATTAAATAACGGAAAGTATATAAATGAAAATAAACCCAGAAAAAAAGAAAACAAAGCCAACTGTTGGATTACGATAGTTAGCTAGAATGTCAATATATGTATGTATTGGTAATGGAGGAAAGGAAGTTGGCATAGTATTCATTAACTAAAGGGAATATTTTCATTCCAATAATCTCTGAATAGGGGAATGGCTCATGTCAGCTATTCAGAATATGAGGAGCAAGTTTGGGGAGACGTTAGTATTTTTAATATTAGAAGAACAAAACGTAAATGCTATGTCAAATAGCGAATTGATCAATTACATAGGTAGGGATCAAAATTTAAGTCCCCTGTGAATATAAATATGCAGTGTAAGCAGGTGACAATGGGAGTACTTGACGGATAGTGTGAAAAATGGGCACTACTTCCTATGTAGGTTATGACGATGATGATGTTGCTCCTAGGAATAAATATATTGTTTTAATAATATGAATTAATGTGTCTATAATGTCGTTCTATAGTTAAATAAGGTAATAGCTAATAGTGTAAACATAATAAATTTGTATGTGCCATCTGCTATTGTAAACCTATGGTATTTTGGTCCAGAGGGGAAAAATTGTGACTCTTTTATTATATATAGGGATGAACACTAGTGAAGCATAATTTTTTCCATGATTTTTGGCAAAAGGTGTACACTGATTACTGATAACTTTTTCAAACAACCTTATTTCATGGAAAATGTTTACAAATAAAATCTAACATAAAAATTATCTTGTAAGATTTTAATAGTTGAACCTAAATAACATTTAAGCTTACAAATCAAACTATGATTAGTGATAGCTTATTTTTATTGTTTTTCAATTTTTAAAAAATCATCTTCACCCTAAACACGGCAAATTACCACTAAGTAGGGAGTTGAGCAGCGAGACTCCTGTTGATTTTATACTGAAATTTTTGCATGTTAGTACAGTTGGAGAAACAAGATATAGAGAGGGATAAATATATTATTTTTATTGGAATCCTTTGAGATGAGTAATTTGTGTATTTATTTATTTTTATTTTTGCAAACTGTTATCCTCATCTTTATAGTTGTTGTTTCACCACATTTCGGTCAACTCATCCTCTGGCCTTCGTCAGCTGATTAACTGTGACAGGATACGAATGCTGAATCTTGTAACTGTATCCCCAGTAATTACTGCCTTCCATAGTTGACACACCGGTTCGCACCAGATCACCAAAGTTAAGCAACATTGAGCCTGGCCAGTACCTGATGGGTGACTATTTGGGTAGACTAGGCATTGTATGTACCTTCTGGGAAGGTTGGGCGTGGAGCCAGCACCCTCACCCCCAAAAAAGAATTCTTCGCTACAAAAGTATATACAAAGTTGTGTATGGCCTATGCCCCCACCCCAGGGGCTCAAGGCTATGGATATGGATGGATAGTTTTTGTTGTCTCACCACATTTTGATCAACTAATCCTCTGGTCTGCTTTAAGTAGGATTGAAATCCCTATCTTCAGACAATGCTCACCTGGAACCGTAGAAACTCAACACCTCTATTCACCGTGCCACGGGCCCTGAAGAATAAATAAATAAATTTAGGAAGGGAATTCCAAAGTCCAGTAGCTGGAGGAAAGAAACTATTACAATAAAAGATTTCAGTGAGACAAGTGTTTCTTGGTAAGGTTTGGCGAGGAGGTACCATAGATTGAAGCTCAGTCGAACACTTTCCATGAAAATAACGATAGCTTGTCGGGATATGTACGTTGAAGGGAGTTACCGATGCTACAAGTTCATCGTAGCATATTCCATTAAAGTAATTGCAAAAAAAAGCAAAGGGATACAATATTGTAGTGATGGGACAGATGTTGAAGCTTGTTTGACAGTGCGGGAACTATTAAATTAGAGACTCTTCTTTGAATATTGTGCAACAGAGAGAGACTAGTGGTTGACAAAATGGCCCATATGTGGCAACAATATTCCATGCTTTGGCAAACGATGGCTTTGTAGAGATTTATCTGTATACAACATAAGCGTTTGTTATTCAACACAAAAATGTTTTTTGAAGACTGGAGATTAAATCTAACATATAAAATTACTTTGTGAGATTTTAAAAATTAGACCTAAATAGGATTTAAGCTGACATATGGGTTATTCCAGCCCAATTCATCCAGCCCCGACACACCCCCTCTTGGATTTTTTTCATATTTACACCATACAAACTTTGGGTTAAAACTAAGAGAAATCTGCAATTTCAGCCCAGTTGGATTTCAGGAACATATTTTTTTTCACAGTTGGTTTCGGCCTGGAAATCAAAAATTGCTATCTCATGACGTAGAATTTTCGACTCCCGGCGTTTTACAAAATTTGCATTTTTGTTGCAAAAAATAAAGCTCTGGAGCTAAATATTCACACATATAAGGTTTTGAGGGCAAGGAATCCAAAAATCATGGTTAGAAAGATGGCAAATGAGAGGAAGTACCTTATTTTTACCATTTTAGGTGGTGCCGCAGCACTTTTTTAGAGCTTGTTTGGGGCGATATTTTATTGAGAAAAAAACATAACTGTGGTGCTTCGCCAGACTTCTCCTTTGGATTTTTAAAGTGACAATGGGTTGGAAATTACAAAAATCAAATAAAACCTTTCGGCATATTTGACATTTCCAGACACTAAAGCCTCAAAATTGGCATTTTTATAAAAATTTAAGGATTTTTTGGTGAATTTGGCAACAATCTAATCTTAAGTTATGATCAATATCTAGAGCTGAAAAAAGACTTGGATCGGCTCATTATAGCCCATTTTCATAATATAATGTCAAATTACATCATATAAAAGGATATGGACCCCTACTTCACAGTCAAAATGGACAAAAAAATAGTCGAAAATAAAAGACTGATGCATAATCTAGTTTATCATAAGAAAAACTGTCAAACAAATATAAAACAGACATTTGTTATAACTCCAACTATCGACTTAATCTGTCAAAATAGTTCTGAGTCTTATTTTTCTCCTCCTTGGTGATGAAATATGTTCTACCATTCACTGAAATACTTGGGGTCTGCACTCTCATAACGACCTTGCTTAGTGGAATATAGCCTCTATCCCTATTAGTTGGCCAGTGGAATTGATGTGATGGTCCATGTGGATGCAGGAATTTGCAAGTAAGATCTTTCTCTTCCCTGTTGACACTCTCAATCAATGCTAACCACCAATACCCATCAAAAATGCAAGTAATGTAGTCATTGCATTTGAGCAACTCCAGAGTTTCATCTAGCGGCGTAGGCATGTCCAGGAAAGAATGGTCGATAAAGATCGTTGTGTCAGCACTCAGTTGCTTGCCCTGAATAGTAAACTGAGAAGTTGGTTTGAAATAGTGACAGCTCCTTGTACCAGGCACAGTATCTCCCAGTTTATATCTCATTTGAAGTTTCTCTCGAACTGAAACCATGTCTTCTTTGTCGATCTTTAGAAACATGATACCAGTGATCGATGATCTGCAAAAGTCTGCAACAGCATGAAAAGTGAGTATTTGGTCTTTTATTGGCCTTTGCAAGCTGGCACGGAGAACTTTGCGTTTGACAGCCCCACCAATTCCATCACAGGGTGATTTGCCATGGCTAGTTGCAAAAAATGCCCAAGTTGCATCAATTCCAAAATCTGATGAGTGATGGCAAAGGTTAATAAATGCTTTGAAGTTTTTATATTGGGCAGCACAGCCATCGCTGAAGTACTCTACACTCTTGATCCAGGGAAATTTCTCTTTGATGTACAACATCACCATTCTTTGCAGTTCATGCACAAAACAGGTGTCATGCTCAAGGTCATCTGAAATGATGCATAATGAGATCTGTTGAAGTTTACCATTGTTATCTTTGTAATAAATTACCACTGGATGTATGGTACACTGGTCTTTGTTCCAGTGATATCCCTGGATCTCATCTTGCACCACGTAGTGATAATTTTCCGCAAAGTCCAAGAGAAGTATACATTCGGTCTCAGTTATTTCTTCTCTTCTCTTTTTTAGATACTGCGCTTGGCTCTTTGCTGTGAAGGAATGGGTCGTTAGATTATCAACATTGTATACCAATATCTCTATGAAGTAATCTACATCAGCCATCTGTGTCCGTAGCATTGTCCTATCCACACTCTCCCACTGACTATATGACATCTCACTGTCAATTTCCAATTCAGTAAATTTATCTCTGATATACTTCTCTAGAGCAGGGAAACCTGGGCATTTAGGACAACGGTGGACCATACATTCAAGACTATTGGTGTCGCAAACTACCAAGGCCATCAAATCTTTGTAAGTGATATTAAAATTGGGATTTTCAGTTGGTACATTAGCAGCACTCTCATCTCTGGATTCTTCAGCTTTCCTTCTGAGCTGAGTCTTGACAGTTGAAACAAAGCAGTCAACAAGCAATTTGGTATTTTGATGGTGGGTGCAAACACAAACTGAATGAGAACCTGATGTCAAGACGGTGACGCACCATTTTGGACGGAGCTCACAGAACTTTGAAAGACCTATTTTGTGTTCAGGATAGCTTTCTTTGTAAGCTACATAAAGCTCCTTAAGATTGCATAATAGGAGCCGTTTCTGGACATGAACTTTATTACCAATGCTCACAAAATCTTTCCCTCCAGGCATTAACCGTGAAAATTCATTGTCCTCATAGAAAGCCAAGACAGAATTGATAACCTCTTTTGAGAGACCTCTCCCCTTCTTTTTCTGTGGCAATGAAAGAATACCTCGATCCTTTTTCAGTTGCCGTGCTTCACGTACTATATATTCAGAGACATTGAAATATTCAGACACCTCTTTTCGAGACCAACTTTCCGGAGCTAAAGTCATCAACTGGATCCTCTCACTGGTTTTCATTTCTTTATTCTCAAGTTTGTCCTTCATTGCATCCAACAAACAATCATAATCTTTTGCCTTTGCCACTAAATCCGTTTGACTCGTTTGGCTGCTAATAGGGCTTCCTAATTCAGGGCTAGAGATGTTAAGGACTTTGGCAGCTGCCTCTACTTGCATTTCATAGTTTCTTTCTAATTTCTCTCTGACAATATTGATTTTTGTGTGCTTCTGCATTCTACCGGTTTTTATAGGGGATATATCAAACATCATTAGACTGTCATTCAGTTTCTCTCTCTTTTGTTCAATTTGCGACTCATTTTCAAGGTCTTGGTTGTCACTTCCTTCTGTTTCACTTGTATCTTCTAACTTCTTGGCAGCTACTTCACAATGACGGCAAAGCTTCCAGCCAGGAACAACATGGTAGCCCTTCTGCTTTAGCATCTCAGCCATGTCTAACTTGATAGCACGATCACCCTTTACCTTTCTTTTGTGCTTCAAAAAGATGTTGCAGCACTTTGTATATTTTTTCTCAAAGTAATGCCCCAAATGAAATTCGTGATACCTGCAAATGTTAGCAACGGTTTCATCAGTGAGTGTGACACCAGCTCTTAATTTGAGCACAGTTCTTACATCATGCTCTAATGCAGTTATTGGTGTTGAAGATGGCTTCAGATTGCGGTGACATGCACTCTTCATTAGTAATCCAAAAGAACATTGAGGAGCACTTGTCATCAATGATGTATCTCCTCCCTCTCGTTTCCTTGGTTCAGAAGACATTCTTAATTTATTGCTCTGGAAGAAAGATGTGAAATAATAATTCACAATGAGCAGAATATGCAATACTCAACTGAATCAGAACTTTTTGAGATATTGGAATCAGAAAAATTTTAACCTAATTTCTGATTCCAAAAACAATTCTTTTAATATCATTTTAAACTTAATTTTCCACTGCTGGTACTGATAAATATTTATTGTTTTTAAACTATTAGTAAAAATAAACTTTAGATCATAATAACATCAAAATAAGGTGTAAATTTAATTTACTTGCATAAAATAAACAAAACAGAAATTGAAACTTCATGAAAATTCGTTCTTAACCTTTAGAAAATGCAGTTTATTTACAAGTTTATAAAAAAAATGGTTTTCAAGAAAAATAATATCAACTTTATTGTCAATTAAATCAAACGTAGAATATAAAACGTGCCTTTTTTATAATTTATTTATTTTATGCTTTTGTCCTCTATGACAAGGCAAAAGATGTGAAAAAGAACATCTTACCAAGTTTGTTTAATCTTGGCCATGTTAATGTTACTGATAAAACTTCATAAAATCAGTAAAACCACGTCCCTTTCCTCCTAACCTTAAGTCCTGATGGTAATACGAATAATTAAATTTAATAAAATTAACAAAAGATAAAAAGTATATGCGATGTGGATGTAACAGGGTTTTTAATAGTTAATTTAGTGAATATAATTCTGGCATTTTTATTGTGTTCGCTTATCTTTCGCGGAAAGACAAAACAAACGGCAAAGTTGACAAAATGCGTCCTAGCCGCTAAAAACTGATGGGGTGCAGTTATGACAGCCGGCTTATCATAATTTCTTTTATAAGCCTCCGAGTAGTTTTTGATTGTGTTCGAAAGATTAAAGTCTAAAATAATCTTCAAAAGAAAAAAAAATGTATTTTCACACATGAAAAAAAAGTTATGAAGAAAGATATGAAAAATCAAAAATATAGCTAAATTTCAAAGTTTTAGAATTTTCGTAAACATTTTCATTATAACTTTTTTTTTTGTAAAAATACATGTGTTTTGGAGAATAACTTTAGGCTTTAATCACCATCAAAATCAAAAACTAATGGGAAACTTATAAAAAATTATAATAACCTGACCTTCATAACCAAAACAATAATTATTTTAGCATGCAGATTGAGAGATGAGTTTTGCATTTAAATTTAACATAAAATTGATTTCCCATACCATGACCATTCTTACTTTTAAAGCAATTAACAATTTTTTTTCCAGATATTATTACAAATTAATATGCTCACGGTCACTTATATTTCTATAGTAGCAGATGAATGGATGCAATGTAGCTTGATTTTTATTCCAGTGGAATCTTTAAGCCACATCTTGCAAAATAAATGAATAATTCTCAAAAATGCCCAGAATTTATTTCCGATAACAAATTTATTGGTGCTCATGCAGAATGCGGACCATGATATTTTTTGATAAGATCAAGTTTAATTTACAACATTTTTGTTTATTTAATTGTTAGGTGGAAGAAGAAAAGTTATAAAATGTCATCTCCTCCTCATTTAAAAAAAAAAAATGAATTTCTAAATAACATTATTTCAGCACGGCTTATATTCTGCATACATACCAAATTTATTTTATTAACTATCCGAAAATACTTAAATAACTAAGAAATACAGGGCTTATTTTAAATTAAATTTACATGTGAATAAATTCTAAAAGAATTGATATATTTCTTTGTCAAGTTTTTTCAGTGTGTTCATGTGTAATCTTTTAAAATAAAATGTTAGAATACCACTCTTGTTTATGAGAGAGAATTTTACTGAAAACTTATTTTAAAATAAATTATTAATAATAATAATAATAATAATAATAATATAAATAGTAGTTTTATATAGTAAAAAATATCTACTTAAATTCTACATTTAGATTAAAATATAACTTACATTTTTATGGTGACTGACGAAATTTCAATCTTCTAGTCTGTATTTGTGGGTCTTGTCAGTTCCAAGACAAACTCAACTGGCAAAACGGTTTCAGTAAAATTAATTTTTATTGCTTTTTATCTTCACCCATCCCCCTGTTATATATTGAGAATTTGGTTTTACAAACCAGTAAACAGGGAGCAGCCTCAACCAATAAATAGCCAGCAGCTTAAAAACCAAAGTTAAGACCTTTTAGCACCTTCTTGTTAGATTTGTCAATGCTGAAGGACTGGATAGAAATCAAAAGGTCATGTTTTATGGTTGTTGTTTTTTCCTACACAGCTAAAATAAATCCACATCATATATCTGTTATTAGGTTTTATTTGTACTGGTAGCTTAAAAATAAATATTCCTCATTTTATCTTTTAGTACCAGCTATGGAAAAGTTTAACATTTTTTTTTTCAGAATCGTTTTTGAAATTGGAAATTAGGCTAATAATTTAGATCATTTCATTTAGATCAGGTCACTTTTATTATTTTGGAATTTCTTAAGAATTTTATAGGGGTTACTCTCAAGGACATCCCTGAAAAAAATTATTTTGTAAATTTATGATTTTTTGGCACTATATGATAGGTTAAAAATATTCAGGAAGCTGGAAGATCTGAGCAAAAAATCGCATTTTCAGAAAGATATAGACGAAAGTTTTAAAAGTTGGATCAAAATACTGTGGTATTTTGAGGGTTAAAATGTTTCTGAAGAAGTTTTCTAATAAAAATTGTTGGATTGAGATAGTACTAAAAGTTTAAGATTTTTACCATCCTATTACTAGTTTCTTATTAAAAAAATAGCATACTTTTATCATAACTTGGTGTTTTCAACCCTTATCAATTAATTTTGAAGACTGTAGGCCTGTGAAATTGTTGAAATTGTTATCAGAACTTTTTAGTATCTGGCTTACTTGCAAATTTATTCCAAAATTAAGGTATGATGTCAGTTTAGCAAATGTCTAAATTAATTATTACATCTAATAGGGAAGGGAATATTTTTCATTATCATCGAAAATAGACCTGACTTTCAACAGAAACTGTGAGTGAACGGAACAAGAACGTTTTAACATTTTTGGTCCAGCGGTAATTTATTGTGTCTAGAAAAAATATATGAAAAAAAAAATGCATTACCATATCAGCCACACCCTTTTTTATTGGATTTTGGGGCATGTGGGTAAAAAATCCAAAAACCCTTAATATCTCTATAAGGATTCACTTTTTAGCAAATCTGATGCCATTTTTGGATTCCTTGGGTCAAAATACTTACCTGTGCAAATTTTCAGAGCCATAGGATCTTTCAATCAGAAAATATTCAAAGAAATGACATCACAAAATTTATCCCGGGCGCCACATTATGCAGCAAAAACGAAAACAAAAAATGCTCTAAATCGGAAACCGCTTGGAATTAGATGCTCAAATTTTCAGGATTTCTTAGTTTCTATATTGTCTATCTGCACAGCAAATTACAGCCAAATCTGAGAGTATGGGTATTTTTTGTCCATTTTGACTGTGAAGTAGGGGTCCATATCCTTTTATATGATGTAATTTGACATTATATTATGAAAATGGGCTATAATGGGTCGATCCAAGTCTTTTTTCAGCTCTAGATATTGATCATAACTTAAGATTAGATTGTTGCCAAATTCACCAAAAAATCCTTAAATTTTTATAAAAATGCCAATTTTGAGGCTTTAGTGTCTGGAAATGTCAAATATGCCGAAAGGTTTTATTTGATTTTTGTAATTTCCAACCCATTGTCACTTTAAAAATCCAAAGGAGAAGTCTGGCAAAGCACCACAGTTATGTTTTTTTCTCAATAAAATATCGCCCCAAACAAGCTCTAAAAAAGTGCTGCGGCACCACCTAAAATGGTAAAAATAAGGTACTTCCTCTCATTTGCCATCTTTCTAACCATGATTTTTGGATTCCTTGCCCTCAAAACCTTATATGTGTGAATATTTAGCTCCAGAGCTTTATTTTTTGCAACAAAAATGCAAATTTTGTAAAACGCCGGGGGTCGAAAATTCTACGTCATGAGATAGCAATTTTTGATTTCCAGGCCGAAACCAACTGTGAAAAAAAATATGTTCCTGAAATCCAACTGGGCTGAAATTGCAGATTTCTCTTAGTTTTAACCCAAAGTTTGTATGGTGTAAATATGAAAAAAATCCAAGAGGGGGTGTGTCGGGGCTGGATGAATTGGGCTGGAATAACCCATATCAAATTTTAATAAACAGAGTTCAGAAGGAAAGGATAATATGAACAGAAACTGGAATCTTAGGAAGATCTCCATCATTCCAGTAATTATAGGAGCAACTGGACTCATGAAAAAGAAATTCAAAAACTACCTGGCAAATAGACTCGGTAAACCAAGTGCAAGAGAGATACGAACAATTGCACTTAAAGGGACAGTTAGAATCTTAAAAAGATCTCTTGGTTGAAATGTATGAGATAGCAGGGGTAATGTCTGGTAGGATGCTCTATCCCCAGCTAGAGAAAAATGATAATAAGATTAAAATAAAAAAAAGGAGAACTACCCAAATTGCATTTGCTATTGTTGTACCATGTTATTAAGACTATAACAATGTATTTCATGACAGTTTATAAAGAAGAATATGTAGTTAAATCTGACCAAGTGTTGATATGTAAACATTTTTCAGTTATGACTGAAAAATCAATCAGTAACAAATCAGTCAGATGATATCTGAGAATTCACTATCTGAAATCCATGCTTAAACAAGATAGAAAAACAAAGACAGAATTCAAAGCATCTACAAACGTATGCACAAAGCCTTTGTAAATAAATGACCGCAATCTAATCTTCTGTCTGGATGTTCATATAAAAAAAATAATTTCTGTTTTTTTTTTACAACTAAAACCTAATTGTATGTGTTCTTATCACTTATGGAGTCTTGCATAAACTAACAGTGACTGACATAGCAAACGTAGTAGGACAAAGAAACTAAACATCAAACTGGCAACAGACAAGAAGTAGAAATAATGGACAACAAACTATTGGAAAGCTGCAACTGAAACTAGCTCCTGTTCTTACAAAACTGTTCAATCATTGTTTAAAGGAAAAATACTTCCCATCACCTAGAAAAACTTTGTCACCTCGACTGGTATTTAAAAATACTGGAGATCGGTTCTTTGCACCTCAGTATGTACCAAGTAACTGCCTGTGCATCATGAGTAAGCTGTTTCAATCAAAAATTAATCATCGATGGCCAGAAGTCTGAAATGCAGTATCAATACTGTTGTGTCTCAAGTATACATCTTGGGCTGAATTTTTTTTCCGGATATTCATCTATGATTTCCTAAATCTTATCAGAACGTCATTTATTAAAAAAAAATTTTTTTAAACTACCCAGATTTTCAAATCACGCGGCCAGGTGCAACGTTAGCAACCTTATAAAAACACTGCAGTTAACTTCACATGGACTCTTCATTCAACCTTCTTCAACTTAACATCATGGCGAAGAAAAAGAGAAAAATATATAAAAGATTGACGAGGGAGTTTTACTCCGAAATATATTTCTTAAAAATAAACTTGTCTATTTTTGCAATTTTGGCTTCAAACGTATTCAATGCATATTTTATTTTTCAAATTTAAGTCAATGCTTCTAAGACGGATATAAAAAATTTTTTAAAAAAGATACCCAGTTTTATAACATCATTTGTTGACATCTGTGAAGATGACACAAATCATCTATGGCAATATTTCGAAAAGCATTAATGATTAACATATTTCTGATTAATTCTGCATAGGTCACAATTGTATTCTCAGTATCACCTTCGCAAAGGATTGAACCTTCAACTTCCAGAGGAGTGTCACTTAGAATTGAATTTTACTTAGTACTTTATTCATTATGCTATGCATCCTTGTGGATTTCTACCCAGTCATGGCTGACAGAACATGACCATGCTACTCACCCCCGTGAATTAAATAAAGAGCTTTGTTCGAAATTCTTTGAAGATTCTGATGTTTCACAGAAAGATTCCTGAGTTTAACGAAATAGACCTGAAGAAGGTTACAGTGGTTGAAACATTGTGAGGATAATACTCAAGATGAGAACAGTAGTCTGAATAATTCAAATAATCCAAATTATCAATCCTCATCTAAAAACTTCAGAAATAACAACTGAGTTTTATCAAGTATATTATCCACTATGCCACGGGTCCTTACAGGCAATACAATTGCAAATTACTTAGGACTTCTGCTCAGCCATAGCTGACGGAACAAGAGCATGGTACTCCCATGGATTAAATAAAAGGTTCCATTCGAAATGTTATGCATATTCCTGAAGTAGGTCGGAGGTTACATCAACTGAAATATTGTGAAAATAACATCCAAGATGAGAACAATAATCTGAATAATTCAAATAATCCAAATTATCAATCCTCATCTCAAAAATTTCGGAAACAAACATTTATAGAACGTCCGTAAATTTTGTTCTTCTTTTTTAAAACACATAATATTTTTCATGATTCAACTCACCATCCATCCATCCATTCATGTTATTAACCGTAATCCTTGGGTGGCTTTGGACTTTGATAACTGGTGACTCATTAAGAAACATAAAAGAAAGTTTATGGTTTGTTAACCGCTTTCATGAATCAGGTGCACCTGCACGAGGAGTAAAGTAAATGAGATCAGTTGAATAAATGTCAAAGTTATTTTACAAAGATTAAACAAGCTCATTTTGAGATTATAGTTGCAGCAGATGTACGTGAGATGGGTACTGGAGCCGTGATACTACATAAATATGAGAACAAAAAAAAAATACAAGGGGCGTTCCAGAATAATGCCTCCTATTTTTTTTTTTTTTTTTTTTTTTTTACTCCTCCTTAATGAATCAGGAGCAAATTGCATTGTTATGATGATTGAACTCCTGTATTCATGACCTGAAAGTTTTATTTCACTTTTACAGATATTGATGGTGTGGGTCTCTATGAAAGCAACTTCTGTCATGGGCGTGTGTCAGAAGCAGAGATATGTGATTGTATTCCTAGCAAAAGTGCATTGAGAATGGTGATGACTACGTAGAAAAATAGATTCTGGAGCAAAAAAGGTCACTCGTTTTAATGGTACCACTCTTGTCTTCATAGCTCTTCAACTTTTTTAGTTAAAAAAATAGGAGGCTTTACTTTTGGAATGGCCCTCGTAACCAACATCACATGCTTCAAGATGATTAATATCAATTGTAAAAAAAAAAAAAAAAAATGAAAGTCAGAAACAGTTATGGAAAAGCTTCATAGTTTTACACATGGTAGACATATGCAACCAAAGACGCTGGTCACACATGAACATCAAACAATATTATTTGCATACATCGGACTACTGTTATCATATTGAGTGTTATTTTTACAATGCTTCAGCCAATGTAACCTTCGACCTTCTTCACGTGTATCTGTTTGAATGTGGTATTGTTTAGTTAAGTTTGAGGAGGTGCACTCTTCCAGGTATTACCTTCTCCTTCAATTGGGGTATGAGGATGGTTTACTGCTGATTATCTGAGTCATCCCTACTGAAGAATGCCAACAGGTCCCTTCTTAGTTATTTTGGTACTCTACCAGTGTACATTCTCATTTTCATAACCTTCAGCCTTTTGCAACAATTTTGCTGTACTGGAAAATGAGCAAATCATGATGCAAAACATTAAGTTGTGTAGACAGATTATCGAAATTGATAACTAAATTTTTAGAACCACTAATGGACACAGTTGCAATTCTGGCAAACTGTTTCTGTTAGTGGTCCGTTATGTGACAGTGGTAAACAGTGGTCTGGCAAGCTGTGTCCGTTATGTGACAGTGGTGAAGCCAAGTTTAGAACATTATCTCAGACTCCAGCATTCTTTACCACTGTCACATAACGACAATTCTTACTTGAATAGAGAAGTGATTGACGAATGGAAGGTCAGAATTTAACCTTTAGTTAACAGCAATTGATGAAATTATGTAACTTCCAGAGAAAAGAGAATTCAGTTTCTTTCTAATGACACAAAGTAGAGCGAACGCATAAAAGGCACCGCCCTAAGGAGGGAGAAAGCCCACAATGTAGCTAAGTGAAACAGTGCACCAACTGTCTCTCTCTCTCTCTCTCTCTCTCTCTCTCTCTCTCTCTCTCTCTCTCTCTCTCTATGAAATCGAAATTGAAACCTTGAAAGCTTCAGTCCGATGTTCTACGAAATGAGCTATTTAGATTTGCTTTTTTTTTTTACATGAGTATCACTACTTATCAAGGCCCAAAGACCACTCAAGGATAAGGGTTAAGAGTGTACAATAGTCAATTGAACAATATAGCAATTGTTAGTAATGAAAATTCGGTAAATTTGTTAACAAGTGGAACAGCTCATCAAGAACTTGTTTATGTTGGACTTAAAGACAATCAGATTATAGTCAGCTGGAAAGCAGGAAAACAGAAGACAACTCCACAGGCGTGCAGGTCTAAGAAAGAAGCTTTATTCATGGACTCTACGTTTAGGTTTAGGCACAGATAAAGAGTGGGGGAATTGAGTGTTTCTTATGAAAGTTTGGTGAGGAGGGACCATAGATTGAAGCTCAGTCGAGCACTTGCCATGAAAATAACAATAAAGCAGAGACAAACTTGCAACATCTCTTCTGTGAGATAGAGGTTGCAGAGAAGAGAAAAGGACATCTCCTATGAGGCTACGAAGTCTATTTTGAACTCTATCAAGGCAGGACAAGTCGTTTCTAGCAGCTCCTGCCAAGATGTGGCAACAGCACTCCATCCTTGGACATACCTGGCTCTTATATAGATAGAGAATTGCATCAGCAGTGAGATATCGACTAGATCGATAGAAGGATCCGACCATCTTTCCAGCGGCCTTGGCAACAGATTTAATGTACGTGTTCCATTTCAGATCAGGAGTAAAGGTCAAGCCCAGAAGCTTGTCAAAACATGAGGCCTCCCCAAGACGAGAGTCATTCATTTCAATTGATGCCAGATGGGGATCAGAACGTTGATGATGTAAAGATAAAAGCTTGGTTTTAGATGCATTAAAAGTAACCAGCCACTCCTTTCCCCATTGTACCACGTGCTCATTGACTTGGCATCATAGATTTATGATTTACATCATTTTTCAAAACACACACGCATATATATAGTGTTTTATGATTTTTAAATAATTTGTATCAATATTATCTATCTTATATTCTATAAAAGTGAGAATGCGTGCATCTGTGTGTGAAGATACTTCTCAACCTACATACTCAACAAATTTTTACTCTACAGGCTTGAAATTTGGTATATAGGTTATTCAGATATGTGGGAAATTTTTTCATCAGTTTTCGTCCAGAAAAAGGATCTTCTAAGAAGACAAAATTGAAAAATTGGTATGTGGGAGGCCACCAGATTTTTATCTGTTTTCAACTGTTTCATGACTGCGCGTGAAATATTACAGCTTACTTATATTAGATATGAGTTGGTGTGAAAACAATGCTTAAAAATCATGTCAAGCTGGTGTAATTGTTATCATACTTAACTAACTGCTTTTAGGTTTTGGTTTCGATCTCAGCTGACGTAATTTTTTTTTTCCTACAAGAAATGAATTGTTTACAAAAAAACATAATACTCACATGCATATGTCTCAGTTTCTTCCTGTTAGTTTTACTTCATTTTTTTTTAAGGAATTTAACATTATGTTTTATACCTACGGTATTTCTGTTTATAATCATTAAGCATTCCGCATTAATTAAAATATAATATTTATGCGTATTTTACGACCGGGAAGCGTTGGGCGTCCTGCTAATCTTACATTCTATAAAAGTGAGAATGTGTGTGTGTGTGTGTGTGTGTGTGTGTGTGTGTGTGTGTGTGTGAGGACACTTCTCAACCTATATACTCAACGAGTAATTCGTCAGCATTTTTTCCCTAGTGATCAAAGAAAGCCAGCAATGGGTGTGTAGGGGTGCAGAAGTTTAAGTAAAACTAAATCCCTTTGTCCCAAACAAAATAATAAAAAAGAATGAAACAAAACGACACTTTCTTCTGATATGCACTGCATTTATTTTTTTAAAAAAAACAACAAGGTGAATGAACAAAGGTCCGATCGGTGAAAGTTCTTTCGAAGTCATTATTATTAAAATGTTCGATGTTTGTGGAATCAAGGATTTCATATGGTTAAAGTCCTAAGGAGATTATTTTAAAGTTTGTGTTTTATCTGGCGAAGTTCGCCTTACTTAAAAGTCCTATGAGGAAGGTAATTCGTGAGGAAAGTAATTCGGTGTTATTAATTAGATAATGTGCGGAGTGGATGCGTGTGTGCATAAGTGATTTTTGAGTGTCCGCGTGGCGTGTGTCATCATGGTGTTGACGGCGTCGGCAGCGACGATGTTGTGAAGACGAGAGGCATGTTCTCGTGTGTCGTCGAAGCAACTGAATGAACGAAATGAATTGAATTAATTGAATTAACCCTAGAAGACTGTTTGATGCGTTTTTATACATTTTAGGCCGGCTCAAAAAACAAGATTGCTACTGCTGATATTTTGGTTTTTGGAAAAGCGTTAAAAAGGCAATCTTCTGAATTTTCTCATTGGTCGCTTGTGTCACGTGATACTGTCGCCAACTACGTCCGCCAGAAATATGTTCATTTTACTTTTGTTGTTGTGCGAAAAGTGTGTGGGCGTATTTGAAATTGTGCCGTTGCTGGAAGAACTTATTTTTGTGCAAAATGCGCGGGGAAATTGAAATAAATAAACGTTCGTTTATTTCCCGTGAGCGAGTGTGTGTGTGTGAGTAACTGCACAGGTGATACAGAGAACTATATATGGTGTGTGTGGAAGAGAGAGAAAGAAAGAGGGAGAGAGAGAAAGAGAGAGGGAGTATGGAAGGGATAGAGAAAGAGGTAGAGAGAAAGAATGAAATTTATAAAAAAAAAGATATTACATTCTTCTATGTCCATTCTCCCGGACAACGCTGGATAACCATGCTAGCTTTGTATGGAGGTAAAACTATTTTGTAGAGAAGAAAGACAAAACTTTTGTATGTAGACAAGAAACTTCGTAAAAAAAAATCCATTGTATACACATAAAAATATTTACGTCTCTCTCTTTTTTTTTTTTTTTTTTTTTTTTTTGTCTCTTAAGATCTTTTGTAAAAGGGTAAATTTAAAAATGAAATTAATTGTGCGTCTTTCCATAGACATTTAAACATGTTCTTTGTAAATAATCGCACGTGTTCTCTCGCACTATTTCAGTTGATTGTGTTTAGATGAATAGTGAAAACTACAAAAAGAAAAACAGATTTGAAACTTACGGTTTTGTGTCTTTGTAGGGAGACAGACGCCATGCCACATAATTTAGAGGATTTGAAACAAGATGGCAAAAAATGAGATATCAACAAATGATGATGCATTAATTCTTTTGCTATCAGAGATTATTGTATAATGTTTGCTTTGGATTTACAAAAGAGAGAGAGAGAGAGAGAGAGAGAGAGAGAGAGAGAGAGAGAGAGAGAAGATGATTGTGGGGTGGCACAAACAAGAAATAAAACGTGGACAGTGGTGTGGGGAGGAGGTGATGTAGAACAAGGAAGAGGAACATAGTCACGGGAGAAGGAAGGGAGTTCCTATTTACAATGCCTCCCCTACAGGACAGAGGTAGACACCAGGGGTCGTTTTTTTTTTTAACGTGGAGAAAAGGAACAAAATTAAAAATTGTCTCGGTCGTGAAGGATTTCTCCTTCACTGAGAGAGAACATGAAATTAAAGTGCAGCATCTGCAGAACAGATACTACACTTTGAGTTATATATTTTTTATTTACTCTGAAAGTTTACAAACAAAACAGAAATAAACAAAAAATTAGACACAAGGCCACTCAAAAATTGGGGAGGGGGTGTCTACGGTCACCCTCATCACTGTATCTTTTCTAGTCTATGCTTGAACCTAGCTAAAGTTCTCATTCCCCACAATACCTCAAGCAGACCGGGGATCGACCTACCTAAGATTCTGGAAGGAGGAAACGTTGAAGGGGAAAACGGACAAAGGGGAGGAAAAAAGGAATGAAAAGTGGGGAATATAAAGGAAAAGGGATGATGGGAGAAGGACAAAAGAAGTAGAGTAGTGGTTCTTAATCTTTTTTAGCCCTTTCGTGAATTAGAATATATACGGCACAATATCATTGACACACAGGTTCTCGCTAGATCACTAAAGTTAAGCAATGTAGAGCCTGGCCAGTACCAGATGGGTGATCATTGGGAAAGGCTAGGTGCTGTATGTACCTTCTGAGAAGGTTGGGCGTGGGACCAGCACCCTCACCTCGAAAAAAAATCTTCCCACTACAAAGACATCTACAAAGTTGTAGATGGCTTATGCCCCTCCAAGGTCTCGAGGCTATGGATGGATGGATGAATCAGAATAGTATCCTCCTATAATTTCCAAAAATGTCTGACTCAAAATGTTCATACTAACAATAATAACTAATACTAACATAATAGCATTTGATACAAACGCTAACAGAATATCCAACATCTCATCTTTTTTTTCCTCCAACTCCAATGAAAAAATATATTTTAAAGAGAATGAAAAAGTTAGTTGAAAAGAAGACACTATTAAAAAACGAAGTGGAAAATTAGTATATTTCATCAAATATCTTAAAATCAGCTTTTATCATCCCATTTTGGCTGTAGGGAAAATCGTAGCTTACCTGATTAACGTGGGTGCCGTGTGAAAAGAAAAGCTAAAATAATGACACCGCTTTTGTATTTGACGATCATGTGTGAGTAACGCAAACTCTATGCAAATTAGTTTATGCAAGATGCATAAGAGAAAAGGTAAAAAGAACGACCGGCGAGTTGGAAGACAGCGTGTTATGCAAACCTACGTGTGCATTATCAAGATTATTGAAGTTGACTGAAAGATTGTAGGCAGGACAGAACACAACTTTACGACTCCAGTGAAATCGATTTTCAAACTAGAAGCTATTTCGGCTTTATATTACCTTTTGGTGATAGAGGGGAAGATTTTTGCTGTCCAGTTGATTCCGGAGTTTATTAGTGCTGCAGCTGATATGACCATTATCGAGTGAACCGAAAATATGAAACTTGTGTGTAAGCTTTGCACTATGACAAATGTCAAGCGTGCCCTGCCATTGAGATTACGAGGTGGAGCTCTAGCCATATACAGGCAACCTAGTATGGAGCAGAAAGCAGACAGAGAACAGATCAAATTAGTCCTTATTACTGGGTATGCTACTGGTGCATTTAATGCCTATAACCAGTTTGTCACTCAACAACTTTGCCCTGATGAGACAGTGGATGATTTTTTTGCTGAGATGCAACGACTGACCCGGTTGGTTGGGGGACTGGTGCTTGAATGTTGGTTAACATGTGCATTTGTTTTTGGACAACCGCGACATGTCAAACATATATTACATGCTTCATCCAGGATGTAAATGATGAGTGCGGAATAACTATTAATCCGAGTGCTGTAATTACTGACAACAAAGGCCCTGCACAATTGGCTGCTGCCATCTCCACCAGACGAACACCTTCAGAATCAAAAGGGCACAAGGACGGTAGAAAATTTGTTTGCAATAGGTATCGTGGTCTCAACCACTTGGCAAAGGACTGCTTACAAAATCGCCAAAAGAGGCTGGACAGTCGGATGCAAAGAGTCTGTCATGAGATACGCTGCTTCAGATTCGGTGGTCTTAGACATATAGCATCGCAGTGCTAGGGAAATGCCAAAGGGGAGGAGCAGTGGCGTAGAAAGGGCGGGGCGGGGTGGGGGGCATGTGCCAGGGGACGGCATTTTGAGAGGGTAAAAAATTAATAAAAATAAATGAAAGCTAACAAAAAATCTGAAATTTTATGGCGAAAAGGTTGTAGAACATCGGGACGCTTAGTGATATCGGAATCAGAAAAATGTGTCCCTATTTTATGAACGGCACATGTCAGGGGTGGCATTTTGAGAGGTTGAAAATAAAAAATAAATAAAAGCTAACAAAAAGTCGGAATTTTTTTACCAAAAAGTTTTTAAAAAATCGGAACTTTTGAAGGTATTGGAATCGGAAAAATGTATCTCTATTTCACGAGAGGCCCATGTCAGGAGGCGGCATTTTGAGAGGTGAAAAATAGAAAATAGAAAAAAAAATAAATAAATAAATAAAAGCTAACAAAATATCTTAAATTTTACACCGAGAAGTTTGTAAAAAATCGGAACTTTTGGAGGTATCGGCATCAGAAAAATATGTCCCTGGAGGTGGGCGACAAAAGATGTAATCATATGCCAGCGGTGACGGGGGGGGGGGGAGCGGGGCATAACAGGTAATCATATGCAAGCGAGGTGGGAGGCAAAACAAGTAATTATATTGAGGGCAGGCAATTATATGCCAGCGGGGTGGGGGGTGGGGGGGCGGCAAATTTTACGACCACCCCGGGCGGCAAAATCTGATGCTACGCCACTGGAGAGGAGGCATTAGCATTAGTCTCCTCCCCAACCAACTGAACACGAAGAAGCGCCTCTCTATAAAAGTACGTGTAGAGGGGCAAGAGTGCATGGTGTTGATCGATTCCGGGTGTTCGCAAACTCTAGTGAGTAAAGCTGTGTGTCGCTTTTGGAAGCTGAAGTTAGCAGGTGTACTAACTGCTGCTGGAAAGACATTGAACTGCCGAGGATATGGCAGAATAAATAGAGGTTAGCCAAGTTCCAGTTGTTGACATTGAGATGTTCGCCATGGATAAACAGCTGTTGGGCTTCGATCTGCTGTTGGTGATTGATGCGATCAAGAAACTTGGTGGAGTTTATTTCACGGAATTAAGCACGTTTTAGACGCCTAAACAGATGTGTTGCCATCTCAATTGACGAGCCAGACTTTATGATCTCAGTGACAAAAAATGAACTGCATCATGGAAATGGGCAAACGACCACTCTCCCAGTGAACTGAGTAACAGTGTGAAACAATACACATAGCCTTGTCATGCCAGATTCAACAGTGGCAGCAGAATGGATGGCTGGTGCCATATTCAGAAGAAGAACTTGGCCCACCTAAGGGTCTAATTCCTTTAATGGCGGTCATGCAGAAACAGAAACACAAGGTGCGTCCGGTGCTTGACTACCGAGAATTGAATGAGTTTGTAGATGCTTTCACTGCCAATGCAGAAGTGTGCACGCAGAAATTAAGAGAGTGGCGGCGACAAGGAGTCACTGTGTCGCTTATGGATCTGCAGAATGTATATCTTCACATCCATGTCAACAAAGCTCTATGACATAAACATGAAAAAGCTGTAATGTTTTTCAGCTGAGCATACATAGTCATGAAACAGTTGACAAATAGATAAAAATCTGATAGCCCCTACGTGCGAATTTTCTAATTATTTTCAAGGGCCAGCACTTCTATCTTACACAGTTGGGATTTGGGCTGAAGGTGGTGCCACTTATCATGAAGTCTCTTATAGACGCTATCGTATCGTAAAACCATGCAATCAAAAGCGCCACATCAGCATATATTGATGATATTTTCATTAATGAAAGTGTAGTTCCTGCGTCGTGCGTGCAACAACATTTTTTAGACTACGTATGGTTTCGTTTCTAAGACCCGGTACGACTAAGAGACGGCGCCAGAGTTCTTGGCTTGCAGATCTGGGAAAAAGATAGCACTCTTAGATGGAAACGAGGAAGTCCTTGATGAATTGACCCATCGGCACATATTTTCTCTCTATGGGAAATTCGTTGGTCACTTCCCCATATGTAGATGGCAGTTGCATTTATCAAGTGCCAAACAACTACTATAACAAAAAACTGGGATGACAGAATCAAAAACACGCCTCTGTCAAATATTGGCAGAAACTTTGAGCAAAGTATGAGAAGTGGATCCAGCTTGAGGAGATTGGTGTACGGACGGTAAAGATTGGTGTACAGACGGTAAAGATTGGTGTACGGACAGTAAAGATTGGTGTATGGGCGGTAAAGATTGGTGTATGGACGGTAAAGATTGGTGTATGGACGGTAAAGATTGGTGTATGGACGGTAAAGATTGGTGTACGGACGGTAAAGATTGGTGTATGGACGGTAAAGATTGGTGTATGGGCGGTAAAGATTGGTGTATGGGCGGTAAAGATTGGTGTACGGACGGTAAAGATTGGTGTACGGACGGTAAAGATTGGTGTATGGGCGGTAAAGATTGGTGTATGGACGGTAAAGATTGGTGTATGGACGGTAAAGATTGGTGTATGGGCGGTAAAGATTGGTGTATGGACGGTAAAGATTGGTGTATGGACGGTAAAGATTGTTGTAAGGACGGTAAAGATTGGTGTATGGACGGTAAAGATTGTTGTACGGACGGTAAAGATTGGTGTATGGACGGTAAAGATTGGTGTATGGGCGGTAAAGATTGTTGTACGGACGGTAAAGATTGGTGTATGGACGGTAAAGGTTGGTGTACGGACAGTAAAGATTGGTGTATGGGCGGTAAAGATTGGTGTATGGACGGTAAAGATTGGTGTACGGACAGTAAAGATTGGTGTATGGGCGGTAAAGGTTGGTGTACGGACAGTAAAGATTGGTGTATGGGCGGTAAAGATTGGTGTATGGACGGTAAAGATTGGTGTACGGACAGTAAAGATTGGTGTATGGGCGGTAAAGATTGGTGTATGGACGGTAAAGATTGGTGTATGGACGGTAAAGATTGGTGTATGGACGGTAAAGATTGGTGTACGGACGGTAAAGATTGGTGTATGGACGGTAAAGATTGGTGTACGGACGGTAAAGATTGGTGTACGGACTGTAAAGATTGGTGTATGGGCGGTAAAGATTGGTGTATGGACGGTAAAGATTGGTGTATGGACGGTAAAGATTGGTGTATGGGCGGTAAAGATTGGTGTACGGACGGTAAAGATTGGTGTATGGGCGGTAAAGATTGGTGTATGGACGGTAAAGATTGGTGTATGGACGGTAAAGAGTGGTGTATGGGCGGTAAAGATTGTTGTACGGACGGTAAAGATTGGTGTATGGACGGTAAAGAAATTACAGTCTGGGTGGATATGAGTTGCGTAGCCACAGGAGTTGCATAGCCACAAGAGTTGCATAGCCACAGTAGTGGCACTGGAAACGAATGGAACGGTCATTAAAGATGTGTGTTGGCTACATCCAATTAACGATGCTCAACACATCAATCTAGCTGAACTCGATGCGGCACTCAAAGGAGTCAATTTGGCCCTTCAATGGGAATCGACAGTATTACACTTGGTCACTGATTCGCCATGCATGCACCAGTGGATTTATGACACTTTAACATTATTCCTAAAAGAAAAAAGTATGACTTCCAGGGGAAGTGAAATTTCTAAAAGGGGATGAAAGTTTTGGCTACTGACATACATATACCAAATCTCTATTTGTAGTAGATGTTAATATGAATGGGGTGTGCATAAAATTTTGGTTGTTTGGTTGCTCTGTTTTACGGTATATCAACCCTTTTTGGGGCTATTTAATGCCGAATCCAGTATTGCAGTTTTTAACTTTTAAATTCAAATGAACATATCTCGTCTCAAACAAAAATTTATTGATCAAAATAAGCACCGTCAGACTCCACACATTTTTGCCAACGCAAAATAAGTGTATTTATGCCAGTAACATAAAAATCTTGCGTTCTGGTGCCGATGAAGTTGCTGAAAGCGTTTTAGGTTTTAGGTTTTTGAAGCATTTCTCATGCAGAAAGTTGTGGAGATGCTTGAAAAAATGGTAGTTGGTAAGTAAGAGGTCTTGAGAGTATGGTGGATGAGGCAGAGTTTCAGAGCCCAATTCGTTTAACTTCTGCAGAGTTGGTCGGGCATTGTTGTGAAGGAAAATTGGGCCTTTTCTGTTGGTTAATGCTGGGTGTTGTTGTCGAAGTTTCTGACACCTTTCATCCATTTGTTGACAGTACTTCTCTGCCGTAATGGTTTCGCCTGCATTAAAAAACACTGCAATGGATGAGACTTGTCGCAGACCATCAAACAGTCAGCATGACCTTCTTTTGGTGCAACTCTGGTTTTGAGAAGTGCCGTGGAGTTTTGTTGGCATCTAACTACTGAGCTGAGCATCGCCGGTTATCATAAGGAAGCCACTTTCCATCATGTCACAACCTGTCAAGAAACGGGTCATTCTTGTTGTGTAAAAGAAGAGAAGATGACACTTCATAACGGCGTTTCTTTTGGTTGTCATTCAATTCGTGAGGCTCCCATTTATCAAGTTTTTTTTTTTTGTCTTTCCAATCTCTCTCAAGTGGTTGGAAATCGTTATATACATTACATCTAATTCAGAAGCAAGTTCTCAAAAACTTGTGAATGAATTGGCTTTGACTAAGGTTCCTAATTGATCGTTGTCGACATCCGATGGCCAACCACTATGTTTATCATCTTCAAGACTCATCGCCGCCACAAAATTTCTTAAACCACTATTCAGTAGTGGTTCCTAAGCCAAACGCTTTATTGATATTGCAAGCTGTTTCAGCAGCTTTTTGGTCTAGCTTGAATTGACACAAGAAAATTATGTGAATTGTTTTTTTTTTCCATATTGTATTCAATGTTCTGGAAAGATGACATAATTGTTTTAAAACGATTGTAATTTAAATGATTAGATCGAAAGTAAAGGTATTGTAATGAAAACTTATTTGAAAACACATCATTTGAGATCGAAATTAAAAATTCTGCAAGAACTTTCTCGTCAACCTAATATTTATTCATGGCGTTTAGTTTGGTTGTTTTCTAGAGAAAAATTATTGTTTTTGTTTATGACTTTGCAGAACACGATTGAGTTTAACATACGGAAAGAAAAAAAACAATGACACCAATGTTTGATGCATTTAAGTTAGGAAGCCGATATTTTCAGACAGCCTGATCTGGTAGGATCAGAGTGTGTAAAGGCAGTGGTAGTGGCGGTAATGCGTAAAGCAGTAATTCATTTACCTATGTCCCATAAGTGTTGCTACTTTCTGTAAACTGTTCCTTTGATTCATTCAGTTAACAGAAGACTGAACCACTTGTTTTTTTATTCATTTATTGTGAACAGAACAATTGTTTGAAACGGAAAGAAGGAGGATTTTCTTTTTTATATGACAAAGCAGAGCGGTAAAAGTTTCCGTGGTATGGGAAAGAAAAGAGTAAAGTATTAATTATCAAAGTCGAAGTTGACTACCAATTGAGGAATGTCAAGGGAAAAATTGTGGACAGTGGACATTCAGGTTCTGTATTTAGCAACAGAAATGCTATTTCAAGTAAAAGAGTGATAAACGGCCCTGTGTCCATTCACTCTGGGTGCTTAATGAAAATATGCTATTTCAAACATGAGCGTGACAGACTAAAGAAAATTTTACTTTACACTTAAGTTCTATATTTTTTGCAATGAGGATTGATAATATGTATTACTTGGATGTTTCAAACTATTGTTCTCATCTTGTGTGTGTTACTCTTACAACGTTTCAGCCAATGTAACCTCCAACCTTCTTCAGGATCTTGAAAACAGTTTTCCTATTTAACACAATGTATTTTTTTTTAATAATCAAATAATTATACCCTGCTTATTTTAAAATAAATTAGGAAAACATAATATTTCTGTGAATATTTTTTTGTATGTATATATATATATATATATATATATATATATATATATATATATATATATATATATATATATATATAACTCTATGGACCTTGCTGGCATCTCATCTTCGACAATCGATGGGACGATTCAATCTTTTAAAAAAGGGATGATGTCAATTTTTATATATATATATATATATATATATATATATATATATATATATATATATATATATATATATATATTACTGTTGGAAGGTTTAACTGGAATTGGGGGTATCAGAATTGGTATCGGAATAATTTTACTCTAATTTCCGATTCCAAAAACGATTCCTTAAAAAACATGTGGAACTTAATTTTACATTGTTGATAGAAAGTATAAAATGATGAATATCTATTGTTATTAAGCTACGAGTGGTATTAAAATCCATACATCATAATAACATAAAAACGATGTAAATTTATTTTCATGGTGCCAAAAAGAAAAAAGATTTTGCTTGGTCCGTCAGCATTGATAAATCTGAAAAAACAACTTCAATGAATTAGTGGACTTCGAGATTTTTCATACTTCTATGCTAGACACATATTTTCTGTGTTATCTCCTCTCTGTTAAGTAGTGTTTACTTGCCATAATATCAAGTTCTCAATATGCAGATAAAAGACTATGAACTTACATCGAGTAATAAACGATTCGTGGTTTTAATTAAAACAATACTGTCATTTAAGTTTTTCTTTCCACTAATAAGACACAAATACACAAATGATAAAAATAGTAGTCGAATAATTCAAATAATCCAGAAAGTTTAAATGTAATTAACCGATATCATATTTAAATGCCGGAAAAGTTGTAGTCAGAAAATGATGAAAAATTTAATTTTAAAAATATTAATGAGAAATTAAATGCAATTAAATTCCATATTTAAAAATGAAAAATGAAATATATATATATATATATATATATATATATATATATATATATATATATATATATATATATATATATATATATATACATATATACATACACACACACACACACATATATATATATACATATATACATACACACACACACACACACACATATATACATATATATATATATATATATATATATATATATATGTTTACCGTTTTTTGGGAAAGAATTCCAAACAAAGTGCTCGATTACAAAGAAAAAAACTTTTTTTCGATATAAGAGCTTAATATTTATTTATTTAAATGTACAGAAGGTCAGAAAAACATTGGTACCGTCGGTTTCAAGCTTAACATAAGGGTGACCAGTTAATGGTAAATCGTAAATAATGTTAGGCTCTCGTCAGCCATGTTCTTTCTAGACAAGGCATGAAACAACTTCATGTAAGGAAGAGAAACAACTTCATGTAAGGAAGAGAAACAACATGGCTGACGAGAGCCTAACATTATTTACGATTTACCATTAACTGGTCACCCTTATGTTAGGCTTGAAACCGACGGTACCAATGTTTTACTGACCTTCTGTACATTGAAATAAATATATATATATATATATATATGTGACTCTCTACACTGATGATTCCCGAAGTGTCTGTAGGTATTTAAAAAAATAATTATAGTAATAATTATGTCTGCCCCATTTAAGAACTAGGTTCTTATTGTTCAGTACTTTACATTGAAATGAAATAAACCGGTCACTTAATCCCACGTGCACAGATCATGATGTTAAAATCACAAAATCACTCTCGGCCTTCTTTAAATGGCATTCATGATTTATATAAATGTTTAGTTCAATTATATTCTCGCCGCCGTTCACGTTGGCCGAGTGGTTTGTTCCTTGCTAATGGAGTCAGAGATGGCTTCGTGGCTGGGTTAAAATCTCCTGACCGGCAGTAATCGTGACTCTCTGCACTGATGATTCCCAAAAGGATGAAACGCTAGTGTCTGTAGCTATTAAAAAAATAATAATTCTAGTAATAATTCCCCAAGCGTAAACACCAGGTTTATCATGTACAAAATTAACTTTTTTGTTGGTAACATCGAATGGAAATAATATCTGACGAACTGATGAGAATAGGAGACTTTTATGAATACAGAAAACCATTAACGAAACAGCTGTAATGAAGAAATCCAAGATGAATTAAACAAAAGTTACAAAAAAGAAAAAATGTAAGTCTTTGAATTTCAACAAAGTGTTGTACTATATATGCTCTGCACCTATAAAGCAGATACACTACGCTTTACTCGAATTAACGGTGATTCAGTTTTTATCATAACAGTCTCCACCCATTAAACGAAAACGGTATACATTGAAATTAACAATATTTCAAAAATAAACGTTGTTCTATCATTGTTACTAAGCGACGCCATGGAAAAAATGGCTATATCGATGATAGATAAATTTAAATAACGGTTTCGATTATCGATTAATTATCGGGGGTATTCTGAGACAAAACTTAACTAAGGGAAAGGAGTGGCTGGTTACTTTTAATGCATCTAAAACCAAGCTTATCTCTTTACATCATCAACATTCTAATCCACATCTGGCATCAATTGAAATGAATGGCTCTCGTCCTCAAGGAGGCCTCAAGTTTTGACAAGCTTCTGGGCTTGACCATTACTCCTGATCTTAAATGAAACACGTACATCAAATCTGTTGCCAAGGCCGCTGGAAAAATGGTGGGATCTTTCTATCGGTCCGGTAAATATCTCACTGCTGATTCTATTCTCTATCTATATAAGAGCCAGGTACGTCCAAGGATGGAATACTGTTGCCACATCTGGGCAGGAGCTGCTAGAAAGGACTTGTCCTGCCTTGATAGAGTTCAAAATAGACTTCGTAGCCTCGTAGGAGATGCCCTTTTCTCCTCCTTGCAACCTCTATCTCACAGAAGAGATGTTGCGAGTTTGTCTCTGATGTATCGTTATTTTCATGGAAAGTGTTCGACTGAGCTTCAATCTATGGTTCCCCTCGCCAAACTTTCACAAGAAACACTCGTCTAGCTGTAAACACTATCAATAATTCCCCCCACTCTTTATCTGTGCCTAAACCTAAACGTAGATTCGATGAACAAAGCTTCTTTCTTAGAACTGCATGCCTGTGGAATTGTCTTCCGTTTTCCTGCTTTCCGGCTGACTACAATATGGTTGTCTTCAAGTCTAACGTAAATAAGTTCTTGATGAGCCGTCCCATATAAGTTATCAAATTTACCAAATTTTCATTACTAATGATTACTATATTGTCCAATTTCTACTGTACACTCTTTAACCCTTATCCTTGAGTGGCCTCTTGGCCTTGATAATGTGGTGATGCCTATGTAAAAAAAAAAAAAAAGATCACTCCCAGACTTATTCACTAAAGCTCTGTAAAGAAAATCTGTTCAGCCGTTTCGGAGTCTATAAGGAACGATCTCACACACACAGAGAGAAAACGTCGCATTTATATATATATATACATGCTAGTATATATATATATATATATATATATATATATATATATATATATATATATATATATATAACGATGTCTCGGTGAATCGTCATGCATTTAAACAATACTAGCGCTATATACCAACATTCAATACAAGAACACAACTGTCCCACCTCCAATCTAGGAAAAATCGTCGTCGACAACACAAAAATTATACAACGTGAAAATAATCTTAAAAACTGAAAAATTCTTGAAGCGTCATACATTAGAACTCATCACCCTGCTATAAATAATATTGCATTCGAGAAAAGCAGCAATGTGTTCAAATGTCTAGCGTAGCGCGTAATGGATGAACTTTGCAAATAGTGCCCACGAACTTGCTGATCTTACCACTCTAATTTTTAATCGACCTATATTTCTAATCGACTTCTCATCGATTTATATATTTTAACTTACCATTACCTAATGCGGTTTAATGTATATTTTACTTTTCATTTTTTAATTTCCATTTTCACTCTTCGCTTTTACTTCCTAAATACCTGAAGATGATCTGTGGACGAATCGAAAGCGCTCGTTACAGTAACAATTATGGAACCTTCATTAATATTTTCGATTTTGATATAAAAAAAGATTATACGGAAAATCGAAAAAATAAAAAAAAAGAATCATAAAGCAAAGTATCTCCGTTGCATTTAATACCATTTACTTGAATACACACACACACACACACACACACACACACACACACACACACACACATATATATATATATATATATATATATATATATATATATATATATATATATATATATATAAAGCTGAACATCTGTGTGTGTGTCTGGTCACGAATAGGCTCCTATATGGTTGACTATTTAGGAAACTAATCACATAAAATGATAGAAGATGTATTGAGACACAGGAATGGGTATGTTTGATCTGGCATAATGATGATTCATTAAAATTATGGGGTCTGCGTACGCGCCTGGTCCACATGGAAATAAAAAATTTAAAAATTTAAAAAAAAACGTTTACAAGTGTTTTTGATATAGATGTACATAAGAATACTTTGATAAGGATGTTTTAACTTAAATAGGTATAATAAAATTGTGGGGTCTGCCTTCGGCCTCCATAGAATGGAAATATGCACAAACTTTAATAAAGACTTTCCATATCTATCTGCGTAAGTATACTTTGATAATTATGTTTCAGTTTGAAGAAATATGGTATAATAAAATTATGGGGTGTTCGTTCGCGCCTGACCTCCATAGAATGGAAATATGTCACAAAGTATAACAAGGTTTTTTAATATAGATCCACTGAATATTGTGATAAGTGAACAGGTATAATAAATTATGGGGGTTATCTATTTTATTTTTACTTTCATCATATTTTCTTTGGTTTAGATACTCCCAAATTCGAAGCTATCTCTTTGCAACCCTTCATACTTTCATAAATCAAAATGTTTTTGAACCCATTCAACGACGGGTACTTTTGCTAGTATATATATATATATATATATATATATATATATATATATATATATATATATATATATATATATATGTATATGTATATATATATATGTATGTATATATGCATATATATACATACATATATATATGTATGTATATATATGCATATATATATGCATATATATACATACATATATATATGTGTATATATACATATATATGTATATATACATATATATATACATATATATATATACACATATATATACATATATATACATATATATACATACATATATATACATATATATATACACATACATATATATATACAAACATATATATATATATATATATATATATATATATATATATATATATATATATATATATATATATATATATATATATATATATATATATATATATATATTGTTTGTTTTGGTTTTAGCGAATTCAATTATTTACGAAAGCGCATTTTGACCTAAATGCGAACTGGGAATAATTTTCCCTTTAGCGGTATATATATATTATTTTTATAATGTAATTATCCACTGACAGGTGTTTCGTCGTCTACGACTCATCAGAGTGAGTGAATATAGCGAGATTCGAAATCGGGACCCCACAGTAATGAGCCTAAGCCCTTACCTCTGACCCATCTCGCCAACTGTCTGGATATATCGCGATTTACTTAAATGTTGTTTGTTTTGGTTTTAGCGATATGTTTTGCATGAATTCAATTATTTACGAAAGCGCATTTTTACCTAAATGCGAGCTAGGAATAATTTTTCCTTTAACCAATTTGGTACCCCCACATGGGAAGTGGTATATATATTATTTTTAAAATGTAATTATCCACTGACACGTGTTTGGTCGTCTACGACTCATCAGAGTGGCTGACTGGCTGATATATATATATATATATATATATATATATATATATATATATATATATATATATATATATATATATATATGGTGCTAAGGCGTTTACTGATCCGCGCCATTTTTTAAATCGTATTTCCAAGTTTAATTAAAGTTTTATGATATGTTTTTTTTTTATTCAATTGTAAGGTTAAAGTACAGAATAGGTACAAAACACCCTCCCCTCCCATGTTAAGAATGGCTTTTTAAATAATAACGTTATTATTTCACCACGGATCAATGAGTGCATGAGTACTATATATATATATATATATATATATATATATATATATATATATATATATATATATATATATATATAACAGTGAACTCATCTGTTTGTCTGAGGAACGATCTCTACAAAACTTTTTTGTCAATTTTTAATCTACAGACTTGAAACTTTATATATTCGATTTTAGTCGATAAAAATAGCTTTCAAGGGGTCAAAATTGAAAAAAAAAAAAAAGAATGGAACTTAGCAGGTGTAAGTCGACTTAAAAAATTTTCAAGTTTTTATATGTGTAAGGACATAGTACAGATGGTAACGAATAAGGCTGGAGAGCTACATGTTTTGGTTTCGATTCTAGCTGATAGCACTCAAGTCATTTTTTAAAACTTTTGAAATCAATACTATATATTGGGTACAAGATAATAATCAACAGAGAATTAGCTCCATATTAATAATAAATACAAAATCTGCATGAATTAAAATATCATATTTAAGCGTATTTTACGACCGGACAACGCCTGGCGACCTGCTAGGTCTATATTAATATAAAGAATAAAAAATGTAATAACTCACGTTGTATACAAAATGCTGGGACCAGAGCTGCAGTCGTGAAATGAAGAAAAATTTTAATAAAATTAAGTTAAAGTTTTTTGTTTTTTTATAGTGAGATCTGACATTTTCCAAACATTTGCGGCTTGATTTATCTGATCTGATGTCCAGTCAAGTACTTCAAACGTTTTTTTTTTCTTCTTCTTCTTCTTCTTCTTCTTTTCTTTTTTTATTTTCAATGACCAGTTATCAGACAAAGCTTGGTTTGTTTTTGCTTTTGTTTATTTTCTTGAGTGCTTGCCGGCTGAGAAGTGTGTGCTTTGAATAGGCTCATGTCCATCTATATTGAACAAAAGCTAGAAGAGGGGGAGGGATACAGTAATACAGTATTGCAATTAATTAGGAGAGAAAGAGAGAGAGAGAGAGAGAGAGAGAGAGAGAGAGAGAGAGAGAGAGAGATGTTATTTTTTATTATTTAATATTTTTAGCCCTGCCCAATTTTATGTCACAAGTTTTTATGTACTTTTTTCTTTCCGGAAATCACGAGGATATACAAGTGTTAAAAAAAAAAACAAAAAACAAAAAAAAACAGCAGATGGCAGACGATAGGGTGGAACGAAGGAATACATCTTATTTTATTTCTTTCTCACGCATAAATCATTCAGAATAACAAGATCTCCTGGGACTGGAGACCGTGGAAAATTCTACAGTTAATTTAAAAAATAATAATAATAATTCTGTACAATTCGGTTAACGGGATAATTTTTCAAAAGCTTCCAAACATTAAATTTGCAGTTAAACATTTTTTTAATGAACATCCTTCTAGACAAGGCATGAAACAACTTCATGTAAGGAAGCTAAAAGAAAATACTTCTGAAAGGTCAAAAACAAGGCAATGATCAAACAGCAATTCTGTCCCCTTCTTCAGGAAAACATCGCTCATGGAATTTGAGAACTAAAAGGATAGACTAAGGGAATTTGAAATTAGTTTAAAATTCGTATTGTCCAATACTATATATAACCATGCAAATATACCAGCAATGATTTCTCTCGATTCTCTCAATCCTTGCACCTCCGTCCACTGTGGCCATGTTTGCAAATCTCTAGCAGGACTCAAGTGCCATCTTCACTTGAGCGACTGTCGGCACAAACAACCATAAACAGAGATATTTGGCAGAACCTTATACGTCGAGACCGACAGGAAAATCCATGATATATATTTTTAATTTTATATATTTTTAAATAAAATTCAAATAAATAAAATAAATATATATGTGTGTGTATATATATGTATGTTTAGATATGTATGTATATATATATATATATATATATATATATATATATATATATATATATATATATATATATATATATCGATAATCAAATGATTAAATGCTATAGTATTTTTCATTTATCACTAGTAATTTGTTGTATTATTTCTCTATAGGTACAGGGTGGAATGATAAAATTGTCGCCCTAAAGAAAACAACACTACAGCTTTACTTAAAAACTTTTATTGAAAAAATCAATTCAGGTAAATTGATTATGTAGTAGAGCTAGCATCTAATCTATGTAGCCGCCTTCAGCCTCAATTGCTTCCTTGATACGATTCCGGAACTGGGAGCATGCCTTTTCAACAAGCGCTAGTGGAAGTTCAGTGAATACTCAGTGGATGGCAGCGATCAGGCTGGCTTTTGTGGCAGGTCATGTTGGCGATGTTCTCGATGTATAACCAAATGGAGTAGTCCAGCAGGTTCAGGTCGAGAGAGGAGGGGTGCCAGTGAGAAAAAGGTACAAAGTTGTAGCACTCTTTCTGAAGCCAAGCCTGGGTCTCTTTGAACTTGTGGGCCGACGCTGAGTCTTGCTATCACACCCAGGATCTGCCAGCCACCACATGATCGCACTAGGGGATCAACACACTCTTCAGCACATTCAGGTACATATTGGTGTTGATTTCAAGCCGACTTTGAAGATGTGAGGGGGCATGATGTGACACTCACTTGACTAAAGACCATAACCATGGCTGGAAAGTTTGTTTTCATCACCCTGGGCACATCCCTGTTGGTCCTAGCAGACGTTCTTTTCATCTGAAAAGAACCAGAATATATTGGGATGCTTCAGTTTGGTGAACAACCTGACAGACTTGATTAGTCTGAGGTTCTTTGTGTTCTCAGTCAAGTTCTGACTTGTCTGGCACCTGTAGGATCTACACTTTAAGTCCCCGTTCACACATGCATTCACAGTTGTGTGTGAGATGCGTGAATCTCTGGCAATCTGCCGAATAGGCCGCTGGGAAATTTCATCAATAATTACCTGGATCTTCTCGATGAACCCCTTGGTCTTGGTCTTCTTGGCAGTGTCCTTCCGCTCCATCACCTTCAAACATTTCACTTTCAGACATGATAAAAGACTCCTATCACTTTTTGGATCTGTACACAACTAGCCAACTAGTAGATGGTCTGCAACAAAAAAAGAAAACCAGTTTTCATTAAATGGAAATGGAATCATGTTGTTTTTTTTAGGGTGACAATTTTATTGTTCCACCCTGTATTTTTTGTTGTTGTTGTTGTTGTTGTTGTTGTTGTTGTTGCTTACCAGAATCTAGTTGGCTTGTTTGCATGTGTATTCTGGAGGCTGTCTACATTTAATACCTCGTGTCATCTTTGAATGGAATTAACTATCTTTTTGCTAACAATTTCAACACATAGTGGCGTTTTTGTCATGATTTTTAATTTAGTCACACTATAAAGAAACAACATCTATTGTTTTTGTAAACCATGTGGGTAGAACAATTTTTTAATTGGAGGATGTGTTTGTTTTGAGGAAAATTAGTAAACGAATACACAAAACACAAATTCATTGAACTCAAAATTAATGAGAAGATGTCTTACAGCCAGTGGCAGAGTGTAGACAGGACAACCCTACACACACACACACACACACACACACACACACACACACACACACACACAGAGTTGATGTTGAAGATTTCATTGAGTTGCTGGTGCATGGCATAGATAACCTTACCACCCACTCTTCTGTAGTAAATTCCTCACGCAAACAAAAGATGAGATCACTGAGAAAGAGTGCATCATTCTTCTGGACTTCGCAGAAAATTGCCATGATATGGTGTAGGATGAAATCCAAGGATATCACTGGAATAAGGACGAGTGCACCATGCAATAGTTCAAACAAGATGGAAAACTGCAACACATTGTGCATCATATTTGATGATCTTGACCATGAAACCCTTTTCTTCCTTGAATTATAGAGAATTTTCATGGCATGGATTAAGGAGAATTTGCGATAGATCAAAAGAACTGAATACTTTAGTGATGGCTGTGCTGGTCAATATAAAAGTTACAAAGCATTTCTTAATCTTTGCCACCACAAATCTGATTTTGACATTGATGCAACCTAAAAATTCTTTGCAACTAGTAATGGCAAATGCCTTAGTGACGGAATTGGCGGGACTGTCAAGCATAAGATACTGCAAGTCAGTTTGCGAATGCCTATCAACAACCAGATTTTAACATTCTTAACAAATCTTGTATTTCCGGTACCAGTTGATGTTGAATATTTCTCTGGCACTAGAAGTTGTTATCACTTTGTCCCAACATCACAATGCACAATCCAGGGAAAACAATTAAGTATCGACACAAGAATCTTTGTTGATTATTCCTTCCTGGCCATGCCAGAACCACAGAATGAGATACTAGAGTCTTTCAAATGCAATGACTACATCACTTGCATCTTTGACGGATTGTAGTGGCTGGCATTGTTTGAGGTTATAAATAAGGATGAACAAGACCTCACTTGCAAATTCCTGTATCCACATGGGCCATCAGTTTAATTTCACTGGCCTGGTACAGATGATAAGGGATGGACTCCATTGAACAAGATAATCATGAAGATGGCAACACCAAATACTTCATCAAATGGAAGAACATATTTCATCAAAGATGAGGAAAAGAACAAAATCCAGAACTACTTAGATTACTTATTTCTGATGATTTCTTTTTATATATTGGTTTGCATATTTTACAGTGATACGTAATCTGTTGAACTGTCAAAGATCTCCTGGCGTTTAAGATGACAAAACCAAAATTTCAGTAAATTAAGTAAGTTTCAGTTTTCCACTTGCATTCCAAAGATGCTGGGACACATTTTTTGGACACCTATTTGAGATCCATAACCCCCTGGGGAGGAGGTAAAGCAATGTTTTTTGAGTTATTTAGACCAAGAGGAATTGTTTTGAATTTGTTTGGAGTCTTTTAAAAGCTATTTTAAAAGTAAGACAACAAATCTTTTTGGCTGATGTGGTGTGATCCCCCGGCAGTAAAACATGAAATAAGAGCAGATTTGCTGCTCTATAAGCTCTTATTTGACATTCTGACCTATGTTTTCAGCAAAGCTTTCTGTGTTTTTGTTCTACTCATCACACTAGTCTATTGCAAATATCGCAATTATCTTACTTAAATCAAGAAATCTTTGGAAAAATATTAAACTTCAAGGTTTAAAAATGCCAGAATAGTGATAATGTCAAGAGAAATTTTTTGCTTTTATAAAAGTTTCATCCTATGTTATTTCAAAAATCCAAAACTTATTTCAGGAAAAGCACTACAGTTATCCTTTTTGTTGCTCTATTTTGGAGAGCCGAACGAACTCTTAAAAAGTGCCGCAGTGGCACATTATTTAGTCAAAACGAGGTTTTCCTTTCATTTGGTGCCTTTCTTACTATGATTTTTTGATTCTTCACCTTTGAAAACATACGTGGGTTAAATTTAGGCCCAAGAGTATTATTTCTAGCCCAAAAACTGAACATTTTCTAAAACATTCAGATTCTAAAATAGGGTGTCATGACATACCGATTTCTTATTTCTGAAAGAAAATCAACCCTCTGAAAAATGGGTTCCTCTATTCAAATATAGCTGAAAATTCAGATTTCTCTTAGTTTTTACCTAAATTTTATGAAGTGTTCATAAGAAAAAAATCTGAGGGGGCTGGTGTCAGGGCTGGATGATATGGGCTGGAATGTCCCTTTTACGTTTTTTTTTTCTGTGTAGTAACATATTACTATTTATGTAAGAACAAATAAAGAGTATACCTTAATCTACTTTGGCATTGAGCACTTTTGTATTAACCTCGTTACACTTCATTTGTTACTTAACCTCTGCAAAAACAATAACCTCATATTATTCTAGCTCTTACTCTGTCGAGCACAATAACAACACAGGATTTTTCACTCATAAGCAATGGAAAAAAATCAACTTTAACACCTTGCTTAAAAGCATTCCAATCACAAACAAATGGAATCATCAACTCATCCTCACAATGAAACTAGAAGATCTACTCAGAAGGATGAAACGGAAGGCACACTTTTTCCTTAACAACTCAATGAATGAAGGTCACAAGGATCACTACGATTTTAAAAGCTAGGAGACAACACCTCATGTTGAACAATTGGATTACTTCGAGGTGGATCTAGCAAAGATGGTCAGGGATATTACCTTCCACGACAGAAAAAACAACTTCTAAAAAGGATTAGACAAAATTGTAAAAAAAAAATTCAAAATACAAAATAAATACTTGTTAAGGTGGATAAAATCGAAAACTTTTATAAAGCGAGAAAGCTAGAATACTTTAAATTATCAGAACAGAACATTACAAGTTATTATAAAAAAAAAAAAAGCAAATTTTGATTTAGTAGAAAAAATTAACTTGGACAGCAAATCAATAACCGACAAGCTAGAAATTAGTAATAGAGTTGATAAATTAGTAAATAAGGAAGCCTAAATTCTCTTAAAGTACCATAAATAAGATTTCACCAACAAACCTGATTAAACCTATTAGTCCTGAAATCAGAAAAATCAGTAAAAGGATCTTGGAAAGGATTAATTCTCAATTCAAGAACATATAATCTAAACCAATGGATCAATGTGGCTGATGCAATCGATTGGTTCTCTAGGATAAAAAAAAAAAAAACAAAGATAAATGTTCTTTCATCTAATTTGATATCACAAATATTACTTCCAAGCAGTTTCTCTACATACTCCAAATATTTATTTATTTCCCCGCAAGTCATCCACTTAAATTTTGGCACTCAGCAACATAGATGTATGTTATATTTTATATCAAGTTTCCCCCAAAACGATGTTTACTCTTAATAGAAATATTTAACAAAATGAAGATTATCTGGGTGTGTTATGTTGTTGGCTTTCCTAATCTCTTATACTATAGAAATGCTATCACCTTTAATACGACTTAACTCCAGCAAATAAAATGGAATTAATAATCAGCCTAAATTTAAACTTAAATTTTAACTTTTTGTTCTAATTGAAATCAATAGTTTTCTCTACTATATAAGAGCACTCTTAACCATAAATTTTAAATCGTCAACTCTAAACACTGACTAGTTTCAACCTCTCACAACTACCAAGTACATCATAAATTTAAACAGTACTGTTATGTAACATAAACTTAAAAACTAACTCTAAAATATTTTTATTTGAATCTATTCCAAATGAAGAAAAACACACACACACACACACATATATATATATATATATATATATATATATATATATATATATATATATATATACCTTCAGGTCAATTGTCTAGACTTATTTTATATCTTGACTTATTTTATTTTTTGCTGTTTACAGCTCATCTTTTATTTTTTTTTAATCCATTATTTTTCACATTTTGATTTTTGAATTTTACTTTCAACACTTTTTCCCCAGCTTTGTTACCATTATTAGTCAATATAATTATTATTAAAAATTATCATTATCAATTGTCATGAATATCGCAGTCACCAACCTTTTTACCCCCATTACCTTCTATTTTTAATTATCATTCTCTCAATTAGAATAGATGATTATATCTAAGCATGGAGATAAATTAATTATATACATTTTGAGATTTTATTATTACTATTATTATTGCTATACAACTTTCAAAGATTTGCTTAGTAAATAAGTAAAAATAGCTAGAAATAGTGAGAAATAGGAGTTAGGGTGAGGGGAGTGGACGAGAATGGGGGACGAGTAGGAAGGAGAAAGACAAACCTTAGAATCACCACTAATAAATTATTTATGGTTTCTTCTTTTCATTCTTCCTCTTTTCCTTCTTTCTTTCTTTCTATCATTCTTTTTTCTTTTCTTCCTTGCATCTTTTTTCTTTTCTTCCTTATCTCTTAACCTCTTCACTAATGTTTGTAGGCGTGGTGAGGCAGGGATATACAAGAGGGAAACATGAGTTATACATTTTCTGGCCACACAAAAAATTCTAACAAATTAAAGTCATTTTTATAATTGAATAACTCCAATTAAATCTGAAACCCCTTTTAGCATAGTTATGTCAAGTTCACATTCCCCTACTGATTGAACCTAATCACACTATACTGTTTAAGATTTAGGGCAACCATGACACACACATGCAAATACTATTCTTTACCCCCCCCCCTTCCCATCCTTTCCCAAATCTCAACACAGACTCAAATCCATACCCCTATTGGGCCTTATTTACATACAACCAAATTTTATTTTTCACAACATCTGACAGAACCTCCTGATATAAACTCCCTCTAATGAGGAAGAACTGATATTTTCATTGCAAACTTTGTTTTAGTATAAGCTATATCGCCTGAAAACGTCTCTAATTACTGGTAACTAACTAACCGGAACATGCCCATGACGGTGTAGCAACATATTACTGCTTATGTAAAAACAAAGAAAGATTATACCCTGCTCTACTTCGGTATTGAGCACTCTTGTATTAACCACGTTACACTTCATTGGTCACTTAACCTCTGGAAAACAATAATCTCATATTATAGCACACACATCATATATATATATATATATATATATATATATATATATATATATATATATACCACCTTTTTTGGCAATTTATAAGTTCCAATTCTCAGTGACTATTCATTAGAATTTAACAAATGAAGGCTCGTTGGAAAGGTAATGGCCTGCATTGTGTAGTGGGCTATGTGACATTTGCCCCTTAAGGTCGCACATTAAGGGGATCATCCATCATCCAGAGCCTATTTTTGGCACATTTTTACAGTCATTTGCTTTCCATAACTTTGCATATGGATTACAAAATATCTAATACTTCTCTAAAATTTCTGGTCTTGATGGAGGGAAGACTTAAACTTGCTGCTATGGTTTTAAATGACTGAAATAATAGCTAGGGGAAACTTGATTCCAAATATTTCTCATATGTTATATCTCCCCTCTTTGGTTTTCATACATGAAGTAAATTTCACAGTGTATGAGAATTGTTTGATGCTGGGGATATTCATAATTGTACCTTATTTCCTAAAGAAGGGAGATATAACACATGAGAAATATTTGGAATCAAGTCTCCTCTTGCTGTTATTTCAAATCATTTGAAACCATAGCAGCAAGTTTTAATCTCCCCTCCATCAAGGCCAGAGGTTTGGAGGAAATATACATATAATTCAAACACAGTAGTGTTTGAATATATGTTAAGTAGCAGTTTTAGTCATTTAGAATTGCTTTAAAGCTTCACCGCTCACTCATTTTTCGACCAAATTTCAAGCATTTATATACAGTTTATAGATCACCTTCTCAGCTTTATTGTGAAAAAATAATTTTCAATTTTCATTCAGTAAAATGAAAGTTATGATGAATTTTCTGGTGTTTAAATTCATAAAAATATGTAAGGAGGTGAGCGACCCTTGTTATGACTGGTTTCCATAGCAACGACGTCGTTTCAGCGACTACTGTTGCTAATAATTCACTGCTGTCGCGAAAATAGAAGTAACAAGTGAAACAGAGAGAATGAAAGCATGTAAGGGAGATAATTGGGGAGATTTTATTGAAAGTAGACGAGTGCCATACATTGTTATCATGTATGTGTTTATGAGTGTAAAAAAATAAGACTGAAATTAAACAAAGAACAACTGAATTTATTGGAAGCCTGGAAAAATCATGGATTACAATAGAAAAATGCGAGCATGAAAAGCAATAGGGTTAAGCTTAAACATGGAAAAGTAAAGGACTAGTTGTTAAAACTAGAAAAGAAAAGGATAAGATATTCTAGTAAAAAATATAATAAATTTATAACTTATTGCAGCATTAAAAAATAGTGTATATATATATATATATATATATATATATATGTAGAGAGAGAGAGAGAGAGAGAGAGAGAGAGAGAGAGAAGAACAAACCAAATTATGTGTTCTTCAATGTTGAGTCTTTATTGCAAGACTTCCTCTGAATGAATGAATTTAAGAAAACAAAACATCAGTACAAATATTTGAAAATGTATTTTTGATGTAATGAAACTTATAACCTTGTTCCATTTCAGAAACTAAAAAAGTCTGAAATAAAAAGGGGGTGCATAGCGTTGTGAAGGAGAGTAAGATTTTTTATATATATATACTGTCGTATAGCCGTTAATATATTTAAAAAGGTATGATGCAATTCATATTCTTTTAGGAACATATATGTCCATTATAATTCAAATATGGATGTGTAACTGAAATGAAATGGGTGCATTTTTGTTATGTAATTTATTGACTGATTGTATGTATTAATTATTATGTGATGTTTTCTATGGCGTGGAAGAGTTAACCTGTGTCTAAAATTAAATTATGTTCTTTTAGTAGGAGTTTACTTATTAATGGTGATACATTATAGAAACTTCCATGTTGTTTAATTGTGTTTGCGATAAACACTGATTCAGGAAGTCTCCGTTGCGGTTCATTTGAAATAAATTTAACTATTTTTGCTTCATGCTGCAATGAATGAAGAGAATAATGCATTCATAGGATTGCATTTTCTTATATCTCTTTTATGTTCATTGAGCCTACGTCGGGTTTCACCAACATATATATGATGGCAATTTTGGCCAGAAATAGTGTATACGCCTGCATTGGAACTTAGCTTGTTTTGGAAATGTTTTCTTGTTTTTAATATTTGTTTTATAGTTTGAGATGCGGTTTGTATGATTGGAATTCCTAGTTCATTTAGTTTATTGCAAATTATTGTATTATTGATGTGTATGTAGGTAAAAGAAGATGTCTGTTTATGAGAAAAATGTCTGGTGATTTTTGCTTACTTATCCTGGAAAATATATGTGTGGCTTTTTTTCTTTGCATTTAATATAAAATATGTGGAATATTGCAAAGTTTTCAAAGTATTTGTGAGGTATTTGAATTCTTCATCCAGATATTCTAGACTGCAAATTCTGAATGCACGTAGGAAGAAACTAGTTATCATGCCTGTTTTTATTTTGTTATTATGGGTTGAATAGAAATGTATGTAATCATTTTTGTGTAGTTATGAGGTGAACCCTTACGGATAGTTTCTTATTGGATTTTATAGTCAGTATGTCTAGAAAAGGTAATGAGTGATTGTTTTCTCTTTCATATGTGAACTTTATGGAGGGTTCGACTGGATCTAATTTGCCTTTAATATTATCTATGTGCGGGTTTTCAGGAAGAAAAATTAAAATGTCGTCAATGTATCTACAATATTCTGTGTTTGGAGGTAATCTAAATTTGAAAGGACTAGATTCTAGGAATTCTAAGAAAAGGCAGGCTATTATTCCATCGAGAGAGTTACTCATAGGAAGACCGAAATTTTGCTTGTAGAAATTGTTATTGAATTAAAAATAATTCATGCCAGTTATAAGTCTTATAATTTTTATAAATTGTCGGGAGGAAACAGTAAGTTAACGTTTGATTTTTTAGGTGTGTATGGAATAAATTTAAACATTTTTTTAAATGGGGACATTAGTGTATAATGATGTTATATCTAAGCTGTGTATAGTTTTGTGATGCATATCAATGTTTTTCTTTATCTTGAGTAAATCTCCGGAGGTTTTTATGTGAGAGGTGCGGATAGAGCCAATTGGGTGAGTTAAAATGTTGGATATGGCCCATACAATTTTGTGTATTGCACTACTGATGGCAGATATTATGGGGCCTATAGGGATGTCCGGTTTGTGAGTTTTACGAAGCCCATATAATGACGGAATTTTGAGGTGGTATTCAATGTATCAAAAAAGTTTTGTTATTTTTTTTATAAGTTTTTTAAAATATTTGTTGAAAGTCTCAATACTTCTATTTACTGTCTTTAAATCAGTGTTGGTGTATGTGTCTCTGTCTGTCAATAGTGTTGAAACTTTCTCCATATAGGTGTCTTATGTCCATTATATCTCCACCTTTATCAGCTGGTGATATAATTATGTTCTTGTTATTCGCTAGGTGTTTCAAGGCATCTATGTATCTCTTTGGTAGAACAGTATCATAGAGCCGAATAGCTGCGACTGAAATAACACCCTGTATGAAACCTTTTTAAAATTTGTGTTTTAATGTTTGTAATTATTCAAAATTGTGTTGATAATATTCGAATGGATGCCAGTTGTTAATTTTAATCCAAAACTGAGTGCTTCACTTTCAATATTTGAAAGTTCTCTAGTAGTATGCTTTTGTATTAGATCCGGGTGTCCTATGGTTTTCCATTTGCTGTTTGAGATTAGTTTTGTAAGTTTATAATCCAGTTTGGAAATATGGTGGATGTTGAATATTTGAACTGATTTGTTTATATTTGTGAAAGATTTGTGTATCGTTGTGTGATTCTGTTGTAGGTCAATAGCTAATGTTCGGATCTCATGGAATAAATAAGAACTTTGCTATTTTAAAAGATCTGCTGAAGAAGATAAATATTTTTTAATATAATCCAAGAAAATATGGTGTGAATATTTCAAATATCTAAATGTATTTTTACGTACGATTTTTTCTTGTATACATTTAAGCAGAAAAAAAATCTTATTCTCTTTCACAGTGCTAGGGCCCCCCACCCCTCTATATTTTGAATTTTCAATGACTTTTTTCATTTCTAAAATGGAACAAGGTCATATATTTCATTACATCAAAAATATATTTTAAATTTATTTTTACTGTTTTTTTTGTTTTCTGAATTTCATTCATCCAGGGGAAGTCTCGAAATAAAGATGAAACGTTGATAAACCCATAACTTGGTTTGTTCCTTTTTTATTTCTCTATCTCGTCGGAATATTATTTCCAATATTCTCATTATACATATATATATATATATAAATACCCATTCACATACATCTTTCATGATAAAGCTAGAACCCAGAATTAGATAGAATCGAGCAATTGCATCGACAACGGACAACGCCAGACCCAAAGTGGGTTTTGATGTACTGCATCTCATCAGTGACGTGCTCCGACATAGGCACGAACCCAGGTTGTCACACTCATGAAGTGTGCAATACTGACGACCTAACCATTTGGGCCATGGCGCAATCTATTGGCTATGCCTCGATTTTTAAATTCTTATATTTTTATCCAGTTCTACGTTCTACGATGTGACAAGTAACACGTCCTATACAACTAAGATAGTTACTGCTGGTGTGCAACGGTAGATATCACATCTACAAACATTAACTGAAATTAGCCGACTCCCCAGACACGATTTCAGAACAAGCTTATTTTGTGGAGGGACATCACGTCCCTACGAAGGATGAACCGCTTTTTCTACAAATATTAGGCATTAAGAGGAGATTATAGATAGATATATAAATACCCGTTCACATACACCTTTCACAATAAAGCTAGAAACCAGAATTAGATAGAATCGAGCAATTGTATCGACAACGAACAATGCCAGACCCAAAGTGGGTTTCGATGTACTGCATTTCATCAGTGATGTGTTCCGACATAGGCATGAACCTGGGTTCTACCAATACTTCCGACCAATTTTTCTCCAGCTGGAGGTCGAGGCCAAACCAGATGCCGAGTAGCTTGCATGGCCCATCAGTCCAACCAAAGGGTCCCTGAAGGGGCATACCCCTCCAGGCACCAATATGTAGGCCAATAGACTTAACATAGTTAACTATGGCTCCTGTGACCTTGGCATACTGACTTGTTTCTATGTCGGCGACTCTAATCTCGGCACTGCTCGTTACAAGCACGGTCATGTCGTCGGCATAGGCGGTATACTTTACCGGGGTAGAGCCACCTGGCAAAGTAATCCCGTGAAGGACCGGATTCACCTGAAGCTGGTGCAAATATGGCTCAAGCGCCAGCACATACAACATTGAGGATAACGGACAACCTTGACGGATAGATCTTGTTAACATGAAGGGTTTCGACCTCACCCCATTCACTTCCACCATAGCACCGGGGTTGGCATACAAGAGGTGAATCCAAGAGCGAAACTGGGGACCAAACCCAGCCGAGTGAAGAACAGCCCCTTGATATCGATGGTCTATTCTGTTGAATGCTTTAGACTGATCTAAATTGATCAGCGCGGCTTCTGTGTCGACTTTTTCTACGATCAAGCGTATCGTGTGCAAATTATCTTGAATCATCCAGCCCTTAACAGAACAAGTCTGTTCGGGACTTAATAGATGGTGTAAGACAATCTGCAGACGATTTGCTAAGATCTTGGCCAAAATCTTTAACTCTGTGTTTAACATCGTTAAGGGCCGGAAATTACCTATCCCATTCCCTCCATTTTTATCTTTGCATAACAATTTAATGATCCCCCTGGTAAAGTACTGAGGTATGCACCCGTTCCTAAACCAGGAGTTAAAAAGTACGGCTAGCAAAAGAATAAAAATGGGCGACAGCCTCAAATACACCTCATAGGGCAGACCATCAATCCCAGGGGTCCTGTCTAGCTTGCCCTGTTTCAAGGCCTCAAGGACTTCTTCCTCTTTTATGCTACCTTCACACCTAGCCGCTTTGGTCACCTCAAGGTGAGAAAAGTCGGCTAAATAGGTGTCAAACTGTTCAATAGTCAGACCAGTTCGAAAACCCTCCAAAATTCTGTCATTCGATGTTGCGGTTCGTCCGGCCGGCAATGTGACACTGGCGATGTGTCAATCAGCAGAACGTCGAAATTCCTCCGCACGCAGTGACGCGGCAATATTTGTTGCCTCGTTTGGCACTCTTTTTAATCTAGCCCTAACTAGTAATCCCTGGTACTCTCTGTTATCCAAGGAGTTGAGTTCAGCCTTAACTATAGTATAATTAGCACTATCCCCTCCTCCACCACCCTTTCTAATCTATCTTTCTAATCTATCTTCTAGTGCTGCTTTCGCTGCTCTAAAATCAGCAACAAAGGACCTAATAACTTTTTTTTAGGTTACCCCACCACTTATTCCCGATAATGGCCCTCATCAATTTCCTCTGTATGGTTAGTAGAAGCTGTTCCTGGAAGTCCTTCACGTCGAACAACGACGTGCTGAATTTCCAGTAACTAGTTATCCTAGGTTTAACACTATCTAAGTTTACTCGAACCTGGACAAGCCTATCGTCCGAATAAACTATATTATGAAAACTTGGACAGTCTAAAAGCCCTAGGTCGACTCTCCTAACTAAGAACCGATCAATGTAACTCGAAAGTTACACCGGATTGGAGCCGCGTCTACCTGTCCAAGTCCATGCTAAATCCCCGGGTTTTTCGTTTCGAAATTTATTGACAAGATCAAACTTGTCGACAAAGTCTCAAAACGCCTTAGCATCTCGGTTCTGGTTAGTATCCCTTGTGGTATTAACCCCGTGATCTAACTCGGGATCCAGGACCGCATTCCAGTCTCCCGCTAAAACTAACCGACGAGACGAATTCATGAAGTGTTCGATTCGCCAAAAAAAGGAAACTAGCTCAGTACGGTTATTGGGCGCATAAACCCCAATAAAACGAAATGCCACATCCTTTACGGTAACATCCAGAATGAGCAATCTTCCCTCTGGATCTGTATAAATAGAGTCACACGCCGCATCAAGAGTGCACTTGACTAGCCAGGTAACCCCCCTTGCGTGGATATCAAAATATGCTGAGTAGAGCTTAAAGTCTCTAAGGAGCACATCCTGATAATCACTTGGAATTAAGTGAGTTTCCTGTAAGCAACATATATCCACACCGAGGCATTGAAGGTCGCGTGCAACTCGAAGTTTACAAGAGGCGTCCCTCAACCCTCGGACATTCAAAGTACCTAATCTTAAGGCCATCTTGGTTTACTTAGGGTTGGGAGTCCTGACCAAACATAGACGGTGTCAAGACACCGACAGCTGTCCCCATGGATCCAGTGGTTATCTCAGTGGTGATTGACCCGTCAAGGGACAGACCGCCGATGTCAAGAGAAAAAGTTAGTTTAATGGCCCTATATAATGATGGGTGCATTTAATAGGGACCGTCCAACACATGATTTCTTCATTTCACTGATTTCTCTGCCGTTAAAGAAGGCTGCAGGAGGAAACATGTTAAAAGAGGTGTTTGCCTCATCCAACATCATCCAAACCCCGTTGGCTTCCCCTCTAGGTCTAACTACCGTTAGAATTCTATTTGCTTTGGGGAAGTTTTCGGGGTTTGAGAGCTCTTCTTTATGTAAAGTTTTAAAGACTAACAGATTTTTATAGTCCTTAGACTTGTGTGACTTCACGATAATTTCACGTTCTGCTGTCATTTGGCACACAGCATTGCCTACAAAAAAGGGGGGGATTTCTTTTTGCAGGACTCAGTTTCAATTGAGGGACTTCTTTGTCTTTTTTATCTGATGGGGTGGGAGGGGGCATGTCTTTTTTCATGGAGAAGGGGGGGTGTTCTATGGTGTGTTGGCAGGGGTGCAAAAAGGGGAAGGTCTCGGGCTTTTCTTTTTAGGGGCGCCTAGGGAAGTCATTTTTTTTCCCCCTGATAGGGAGTGTAGTGCTTACTGGGACTGGGACTTTTTTGGGAGAGCGTTTGTCTTTCGGAATGGGGTTTGGTTTTTCTGGGAACAGGGACTCGGAGAAGGGGACGGATTTTTTGGTTTCGCATTTCTCATCCAGAGAGTCCTTGAGTTTTAGTAGTTCTTTGAATTTGTTTCCACCTGGATCTTTATTTGTCTGTATTTCTAACTGTTCCTCCTTTGTGAGAGATCGTGCATATGTTTTAGGTGGTGTTTTTTGGGGTAGAACGAGTTTCCATTCATCTTTCTTTTTTGGAGAGGCTGCTTCAGTGTTGCAAACTGAATCAAACTGATCAGGCGATATTTTTGGTGTAGTGTCGTTGTTTAATTTTTCATCTGCCTCGGGTATTTTTGCTCCAACCTGCGCATCCGGCTCTAAGTTGCCTAGTACCCGATTTTTGGGGTTTCTAGGCATTGGTTGTTTCTTGGGGCACGTGTATGTTAAGTGTCCCACTTCCCCGCATATCCAACATGCCGGACGCCTTCCTGCCACTAAAATCGGTAGTTTTTCATTCTCCGCTTCCAAATAGTAGGGGATTTTGAAATATGTCTCTTTGTTTAGTAACAGGTCAAAGGACCAGACGTCATTGTAATTGTCCACGCTCACTCCAATTACGTCTCCAAATTGGAGGAGGTAAGCAGCCAAGTACTCCCCTGGAACTGCGCCAGGAAATTCAAAGATGGAGATGGTAGTTCTCCTTCACCCCAAGTACTCCATTCTAAGTATATAATCATTCGTGATGATCTTGTTTTGTGACAGTTTCACGCATTCCTCCTCGGTTTTAAACAGGGCTGCCCAGGTATTGTATCCCCGAGCCTTGGTTATTCTTTCAGCTCTCATGCCGGTGGTTACTATTAGTTTTGTGACTTTATCCTTGGTTGAGCGGATAAGTTTTTTTGTTTTACAATCTATGACGAGAAGAGAAATTGTTTTCTTAGCGAATTCTTGCAACCTTGGTTGCTCTAACGTTATGCCTTTATCTGTGACATGCTCTACGCATTTCTTTGCTTCCGTCAAGAATGTCTCCAGGTTTACTTTAACTGCAGGGGGCTTCTTCCAGCTTTCATTTTCAGTGTCCATCTTTTCCTTAGTAGGAACTGTCGGCGCACAGCTGGCAGATGCCATGCCCGGTGGTAAAAAATGTGCCGTAATAAACGAAGATCCGGTGCTAATAAATAGCGATGGGAGAAAAGAAAGGGAAGAAATAACAACTTTAACAATAAAGATAACAATAACAATAACAATAATAAATAACAATTAAGCACAATAGAGAATGTATACCGACAAAAGATGATTTAATAATGGGGTATGATCCTGTACAGTCGGGAGATTCTATTTATAAACGATGCTGCTAGGAACTGACAAATCAAATTAATTCATGTTCTGCTACCAACCAATCAGAAACCAGAATTGCTCCATAAAAATTAAATCTTTTCTGTAGCAACTTCGCATATGTTTTTTTCGTGTCAACACAGGAAGAATCTTCTGCTCTATGGCTTCCAACTCAAGAACTGTCTGAGAACCAGTCACCACCAGGACTTGTATAGAACATCTAATCATCGGAAACTGTTCTGAAACTAAACATGGCTTACAACTCTAGAGATTATGGGCCCAGTGTGCGGCTTGATTTCAAATTGTGGCAAGTGAAATTTTTAGAATATCTACAAATTCAAAAGCTACACAAAGTACTTCAGGCACACCTGAAAACACCTGAAAACAGAAACGACCCTGACTTCATTGAAAAGAACACAACTGTCTTTGCAGAATTAATACAGTGCTTAGATGACCAAAGTCTATCACAGGTAATGAGAGAAGCCCTGGACGATGGCTGCAAAGCATTGAACATATTAAGAGAGCATTATTCATCGAAAGAAAAACACCAAAATTAAATTATAACCATACCTGGAATAAAAACCGCAACTTTGCCAAAAACAATTTTTCTCCTAAGAAAAGTACAAAAATTATTTGCTATAATTGTGGCCGACCTAATCACAAGAGCTTCCAATGTAGGTACAGTGTGGGGTATATGGTTAGAAAAAAAAAAAAAAAAAAAAAAAAACGTACCGGGCATATCTGCATCGCTCTTTGGGAAAGAAGAAGGAAAGGATGGCTAGCTCATTTATATACACGAAGGGCATCTTGGGAAGGCAGGGCATGATGGGAGAAGCTATTTTTTTTTCGTAGGGGTGATTTGATGCGATGCCAGCAGTCTGGCATTGGGCGTCGTATTAGAGATGGGAGGTGTAACTGTGGAAGATGCGGCATGGCTAAGAAAGAAAAACGACTATTCCCATATCAACATAGCTGAACTGGAGGCCGCTATGAAAGGAATCAATCTGGCTCTGAAGTGGGGATTGAAAATAATTGAAATCAAATCCGATTCGGCAACGATAGTTTCATGGATCGGGTCGGCAGTGCCTGGCGATAAGAGAGTTAGGACCAGAGGTGCTGCAGAAATGCTGATCAAGCGCAGCCTTGGAGTACTCGCAGATTTGATAGCGGAATTCCAGTTGAAGGTATGTGTAGTGCTGGTCCTATCAGAAAAGAACAAGGCAGATTCGATGACACAGGTAAAGAAGGCTTGGTTGCAAGAGAGAAAGGAGGTTTCCTCACTATGCTGTGCAGGAGAGGAAGTTAAAAAGTTACATGAAATGCACCACTTTGGTCAAGAACGGACGTTATTCCTGGCAAGAGAGGTTTAACCAGAAACCACCAAGAAGGAGGTCAGGGAGGTAGTGGAGCACTGTCAGGAGTGCCAATTGATAGACCCCGGACCATCCAGACACGAAGCAAGAGAGTTACACATTGCGGAGGACTGGAAGCGATTGGCCATTGATGTGACACATTATCGCCATAAGCTGTATCTGTCGATGGTCGACTGTGGACCGGGGAAGTTTGCCATATGGAGAGAGATCAGGGCAGAAGCTGCATGGGCGATCGGAGGGGTCATCAAAGAAATATTTTTGGAAAGAGGGCCGGTTGAGGAACTGTTAATGGACAATGGCCCCACTTTCTGATCAGAAACCTTTAAAGAGGTGTGTGATAAGTGGGGCGTAAGGCAATTTTTTTAGGGCAGCGTATCGGCCGAGTGGCAATGGGACAGTGGAGAGGAATCATCGCACCATCAAGGCTGCTGCGGAAAAAAGCAACATTTCACCCATGGAGGCGGTGTTTTGGTACCACATCTCATCGAAAACCAGACAAGATGAGACAACTGTGCCTCATAGAGCCATCTTCGCATAAGTGGCGGCATCTGTGCAACAAAACAGTAGGAATTGAGGGTGAAGACGCTACCATTAAAGTGGGCGAGGAGGTGTGGGTGAAGCCCCCCAATTCAAAATGTACCACTCGCTGGGGGAGGGGGGGGTCGTAATGGGAACGCAGTCAAAGAACAATGTGATGATGAATGGCGTTCCCCGGCATATCCTAGACCTGCGTCGTGTAACCCTGCCGGTGCGCTGTGATGGCAGTGAAGAGGAGGAAGTCGAGATCCACCAAGAAGCTAACGATGCACCCCAATTCGACTTAGCCCCACATTGTGGTTCTTTACAACTTGACGAGAAGTTCTCCCCCAGAGGCCTCAACGTGAGAGGACGAGGCCTACTTGGATGAAGGATTATGAAGTGTCTTATTGATCTCGAAGATCAGGGGAGGGGAGCGTGTGGGGTATATGGTTAGAAAAAAAAACAAAACAAAAAAAACGTACCGGGCGTATCTGCATCGCTCTTTGGGAAAGAAGAAGGAAAGGATGGCTAGCTCATTTATATACACGAAGGGCATCTTGGGAAGGCAGGGCATGATGGGAGAAGCTATTTTTTTCCTGTCTCTTCCTTTTTTTTCTAGATAGGAGGATATAAAAGCTGGGAAAAATTTCCTGTAGAAGCAGAAAGAAAAGAGTCGTGAACATCTTCTCTTGAAAAGAATTTCGTATTGCTGATGTTCAGATTGTGCGGTGTGACATTGGTGGTTAGAGGCCAGGTGTGGTCGATTGGAAAAGAAGAGGGCAGAAACGTGCTGTTGGGAGAGCGATTCATATCGATTAGATACAGGACTTCAAAGGAGATTCCATTACAAATGTGGAGAGCTCCGTTAGCAAACATTCATGTTTATATTCATGTACGTTTGACACTTCAACAAACAGTAACAATTTTCTTGTTGATTGTGGGGGAACGGTATATGTGATTACGAAGGAATCTGATTTTATCAATTCTGATCCCAACTTTAAGCCTCAGAATCATTTTGTAGAACTCGCCGACGGCAGTTGAGTAAACAATATCGTTTTGAAAAGAGGTGATGATAAAATCTTGCTAAGGAACAATAAAGGTGAACTATGTTTCAGTATTCTAGAAAACGCTCTTCTAATCCTGAAATTTAAACAAAATATATTTTCTGTACAAGCTGCCATTAAACAAGGTGCAAATTAGCCCAATAAATCAAAACTGGTGTATCCGAATAGAACTGTATTCGGTATTCAAGAAAATGGAAGACTATATTATTTAAATAGCATAGTCCCATCAAAAACCGCCTGCCATGATTTACAGACATGGTATAAAATTCTTGGGCACTGCAATATTCTTGATATCAAAAAGTTGCCGACTGTGGTTGATGGAATGAAAATAAAAACATAAAAAAGCTTTAATTGTGACGTTTGTATGCAGGGAAAAATGACAAACTATTAAAACAAAATATCAGACAAGAAGGCCAAGAAAATTCTATCACTGGTGCAATGTGACTTGAATGGTCCCGTGGAACCGATAGCCAGAGAACATTATAGATATGTGTTGAATTTTGTAGATGACCATTTAGGTTTAATAATGGTTTATTTTTTAAAGAACAAATCTGATACCCTGCTAGCAACTAAAAAAATATTTAACCGACATGTGAAGTAAAGTGTATTCGCTCTGACAACGGTACGGAATTCACTAATAAAGACTTTGAACCTTTACTAATTAACCATCGTATCAAGCATGAAAATCGGCCCCTAAATCGCTACACCAAAACGGGACTGTGGAAAGAGCATTGCGGACACTTTTTAAAATGGCAAGATGTTTACTCATTGAGTTAAAACTCTCTAAAAACTTATAGACGTACGCACTTATGGTGGCTGCCTATATACGTAACAGGTGCTTAAACAGACACACTAAAACCCCAGATGAAGCTTTCTGCAGTAAAAAAACAAATTGGTAAATATCCAGATGCGCTACAACAGAACACTGACCACTCCACTTTGTTTTTTTATAGGTAATTGAGGTCGCTGACAACGAATCTGATAGTCAAACTTGGGGCAAATGCAAACCCACAAACTACTTTCCACCATTTTGCAGCTTCCGTTTACGCTACACATACGTGCTGCAGCATAAACAATGGCTTGCTTCACCTAGCAAACTGCCTTCTCACATGACATATCAATAAAAAAATTACGGACTGACATTTTTTAATGACTTACAATTAAAGAAAAGTACAACAAATTGGGGAACCTTTTTTTTTTTTTTGTTTCACATAGTTTTTAATGCGATTTACAAAAACATAAGCACCAAACATTTTTATGTTTTTTGTTCTTTTTTTTGCGGGAGGGGGATTCAATTATAGAACTTATGTGGCTTAATAGGTGCTTCTGCAGTTTAGTTAACCGTTTTTCCGTAAGTAACGCACCAACATTTACCAATTAGAACACCATTTAACATTTTTCGAATATTTTACTGTTTATTTGGGGGCGCGAGCGGGGGGGGGGGGCAGCCCAACACCACACCCGCCCCCCCCCCAATGTAAACAGTAAAATCTTCGAAAAATGTTAAATGGTGTTCTAATTGGTAAATGTCGGTGCGTTACTTTTTGAAAATTCTATGTTCCAGGAAAAAAAAAAATACAATTAAATTAACCCCACCCCCTTTCCCCAACTTGGAGTGCTTTCCTTTTCTTTTTTTATTTCTTTTTCAGCTAATTTTAAATTTTCCACCCAAAAAAGTGCTATAATGTATTTCTGAAAATTAGATAATTCTATGTTCTGGGAGGAAAAAAAATAATAATAATTAAATTAAATTACACCCCCACCCCCACAACCTGATGTGCTTTTCTTTTCTTGCTTTATTTCTTTTTCATCTAATTCAAGTGAGAAGGCAGTTTGCTTGTTGAAGCTGTCGTTTATGTTACAGCGCGCTCGCGCGTAGCGTAAACGGAAGCTGCAAAATAGTGGAAAGTAGTTCGTGGGTTCAGGGGGTTAATACCATGCAAACGGTAAATTTGCCCCAAGTTTAGCTATCAGATTCGTTGTCAGCGACCTCAATTACCTATGAAAAAAAAATTAGAGTGGTCGGTGTTCTGTTGTAGTGTATCTGAATATTTACCTTTAGTTTGTTAGTTTTTATTTTTGTTCTAACTATTCTGTAGTTTCACTTAGCAATTTAATAAACAAAAGATACTCAGGTACATGCTGTGAGAAATTAATCTCACAAACTACATAATCCCTGGCAGAGGTAAAAATAATTACACAATTACAAAACCATACCTTTAAACTCAAATTTTATTCAATTTATAACATCAAAGAAAGGTTATTGGTCCGGGTACAGTCCTTGCAAAACGGTGGGTCAGTTTTGCCTCCCAAATTGGGAGCCAGATGCTCATTTTTGCTATGTCTATGCTGGTTATCTCCCTTAGATTGGAAATGGTTAATTTGTGCTTCTAAACGAAAGAGAAACAGTATTTTTCGACCACGCCCCTATTATGCAACATTCTATGAGAGTAAAACGTCATTTTTTCGCTCATCTTGGAGTCTTCGTCCTTGACTTGGTTCTTGAATGGCTTCGTCAATACAGAATATTGTTCTTCATTTAAAATTAAAAAAAAAGGAAAAACCTACTTACATTTAATATTGAAAACAAGAAATGTCAACAAACATTATTCGCTCGATGAAATCCTTACTTCCGCCGGTGTTCACGACGGTGTACTGGAAAAACTTGTATCTCCCATTAAAAAAAAAAGTACTGATGACAAAAAAAAAAAAAAACGATACCTAATTTTCAAATATCAGTTTGGCAAAAGAGTTCATACGGATATTTTACTTTTAAATTCAGATAAATATATCTCGGCTCAAATAAAACTTTATTGATCAAAATAAGCACCATCAGAAACAACATAACGCAAACAAGTGTGTGTATCAGAATTTTTGTAGGAATCTTTGACACCCCTAACACGAAACTGCGAATAAGAAAAACCTCGTAATTTCTCTTTTAAAAGTGGGTTATTTATTTTCTTTATGGATTATACTTCCAAAATAAACTATTAAAGTTGTTTTAAAAGTAATAGAATTTTTTTTTTTAAACACTAATGAGTTTTACGAACTCAATATTTTTCAATTTTTAAACTTTAAAAATCTATCAAAATTTTTCTATTGATTCTATTTTTACGATATTTTCAGGGTCAATGTGAAATTTTAGGTGCCCGGAAAACTCGTTCCGAGAAAACTCGTCTCCGGAAAACTGGTCCCCTTTCGCTAGATAGGAAAACTGGTCCCTTATTGAATAAATATCGATTGAAACACACATTTTATGATCATTCTTGAAGGAGATATTATTTTTTTAAATAGATTATAGCCCCTCCCCTAATATTTTTTAAAAATACTTTTACTTGTTTTATGTTTTTTTTTGTTTTGTTTTTTTAAATAAAATCGATTTTCTAAGTTTTCGTTTTCTAAATGGCTAAGTTCTTAGTGGTTTCACTTATATTAAAGCGTTTATTATGTTCATACAAAGTTAATTACAAATTTTTTTGTTCTTATTTTAACGATGTTTTTTGGGTATTATTATACAAACACCGTGACAGCGTTAGGGTTAGGGTTAGGGTTTAGGGTTAGGGTTTAGGGTTAGGGTTAGGGTTAATTCGCTGTCACGGTGTTTGTATAAATTTACCGTTTTTTGGAGTCATAAAAACAATAATTAAAAACAAAACCAAAAAATTTAAAAATAGGCAGCGATTCGATTTTTCGTTGCTTTTTGTTTTGGTTTTTTAATTATGATAGTTTTTTTTGTTGTTATGTTTTTGTGTTCTCTCATACAAAATGCACTCATGCGTTATTTAAAATTATAATTTTATCAATTATCAACATTTATTGTCGTCCTGTCAAATTTTGCAAAAATTAACTAATAAATTAAAAACGAAATATTTTTTTGGCGCGAGAGATGCCATGTGCTAACAATCTCTCGTTAACTAATTTTTAATTTTTTTAATTTTTACTTCAAAATTCTAAAATCAATCATTAAGAGAAAAAGTAATCACTAAATAAATTTATTAATCAATTTTCGGGTTTGTATTACTGTACACATAGATTCGAAAAAGTTGTCAAAAAACAAATATATAACAAATAAATGTTATCAAAGGCAAGATAAATTACTTTTCTACCAAACTGGATATAATTTTCGTGTTTTCATTCAATTTAACATGTTCATTCAGCTCAAAAAGCATACAGTGTTTACCGATGTATTGGAAAATTCAAAATGGCGGCCGACTCTCTCTTTAACACGGTAAGTTCGGGAAAAGGTGTTATAAATAATAAACTAGAGAAAATGCTATTAAAAAACCACCGAATATATGTCAAGTTATGTTACGGTAACATATATTGAGCAAATTTCTAACAGTATTTTGTTTAGTTTATGATTTATTACACCTTTTTCCGAACTTACCGTGTTAAAGAGAGAGTCGGCCGCCATTTTAAATTTTCCAATACATCGGTAAATACTGTATGCTTTTCGAGCTCAATAAACATGTTAAATTGAATAAAAACACGAAAATTATAACCAGTTTGGTAGAAAAGTAACTTATCGGGTAACCCAACTTATCTTGCCTTTGATAACATTTATTTGTTATATATTTGTTTTTTTAACTGCTTTTTCGAATCTATGTGTACAGTAATACAAACCCAAATTTTAATATTTTTAAAAATATAATTTAGAGAGGGGGGTTAAAACTATATCTCCCTACGAAAAACAACCAACAAAAAATGAAATTAAAAAGATTCTTGATAAACGATAGCGGAGTTTTCAATAAAATTGATTAATAAATTTATTTAGTGATTACTTTTTCTCTGATTTTAGAATTTTGAAGTAAAAATTTAAAAAATTAAAAATGAGTTAACGAGAGATTGTTAGCACATGGCATCTCTCGCGCCAAAAAAATATTTCGCTTTTAATTTATTAGTTAATTTTTGCAAAATTTGACAGGACGACAATAAATGTGGATAATTGATAGAATTATTATTTTAAATAACGCATGAGTGCATTTGGTATGAGAGAAAACGAAAACATAACAACAAAAAACTATCATAATTAAAAAACCAAAACAAAAAAGTAACGTTCCCAGTTTTTAAATTTTTTGGTTTTGTTTTTTATTATTGTTTTTATGACTCCAAAAAACATCGTTAAAATAAGAACCAAAAAAATTGTAATTAACTTTGTATGAACATAATAAACGCTTTAAAATAAGTGAAACCACTAAGAACTTAGCCAGTTAGGTAGAAAACGGACAATCGATTTTATTTTAAAAAAAAAAAAAAAAACATTAAACAAATAAAAATATATTTTTTTAAATATTATGGGGGGAGGGCTATAGTCTTCTTTAAAAATCAATATCTCCTTCAAGAACGATCATAAAAGGTGTTTTCAATCGATATTTATTCAATAAGGGACCAGTTTTCCTACCTAGCGAAAGGGGACGAGTTTTCCGGAGACGAGTTTTCCCGAGACGAGTTTTCCTGAGACGAGTTTTCCTAAATTCGAAATTTTATGCTCTTTCCAATAAACCGAATATAATATTTTAGACAAATGTTTTTTTTTTAATTCACGCCCCCCCCCATTTTCAAGTGTCTATTAAAAAGTAAATAATTAATTTACTCACCGAAGTTTTATATATCACAAATTGAAGAGAAAAGGTCAATAAATAATATATTCAAATTTAAAACAAAAAAAGTAGTGTTTTTTAGAAATTTACCTGTAAAGTCCGAAGTTTAAAACCTTTTTATTTAAAAAAAAACACGTTTTTTTTTTTTTTTTTTTTTTTTTTTGTTTTTTTAATGAAACCTTGGTCTTTGCCCCTTTAATTGAAAAAATAAAAATTAGGGCTTGAATTACATTTTTCGTGGAGTTATAAGCTTGGAAAGATGGGGTGGAATTATTCACTATTTTTCACGAAATTTCTGACACACCTTTTGTCAGTAAAGTAAAAAATCTTGCGTTTTGGTGGTAATGAAGTGGCTGAAGTAGGTGTATCAGAAAGCGGCCATTAAACATGATGATAAGAACTTTAATAATTCAACTTACTATTTTTCGAAGCTTATAACTACTTGAAAAATGTCATTCAAGCCCTAATTTTTTTTTTCAATTAAAGAAGCAAAGACCTAATTTAAAAAAAAAATAACAGGTTTAATAGCAAATTATGCAATATTTGTTTTTTTAAAGCGGTTTTCTTTAAAAAAAATATAAAGAAAATCAACATATTTTAACTTGTTTCGATAAATATATGTATATATAAATGCCAAAAAATCACTTACCTATAAAAAAAACACTATTAAATGGGTAGTTCCATTCTTCATTGTTAAGAATTTATCCATATTATATTTTGAATTCCATGTATTTTTTAAATAAAAGGATTTTTTAAAGCGAGGGTAGTAGAAAATCGCATTTTTGTAACGTGTTTTGCGCTACAAGCTTAAAGGCTGCTCCTGCTACTATGGAATTTATCAAATATGGATTCGTCAAAGGGACATAATTAATGTCTCTTTTTTATTGCGTGTGTTAACCAAAATTAGTATTTTTGATCCTCCGTAGTTAAAAAAACAATACACATTCACTTATAAGTTTTCCCCTTAGACAAAAAATCCAGTTCACCGATTGTTTTTTTAATTCTCTTAATGAAATACACGAGTTCTTGATTGGTATATTTTAATACTTCTTTATCGACTGATTTAAAAAAAAAAAGAAAACATTGAATGAAATAGAAAAAATTGCTGTCAGCATCCGGTATTTACTTGACGATATAAGCATAACATGAGCTTTCATTTAAAAAAAAAAAATCAACGTGATTTAAAAAAAAAAAAAAAGGTTTTACACTTTGGACTTTACAGGTAAATTTCCAAAAAACTATTTTATTTTTGTTTTAAATTAGAATATTTTCTTTATTGATCTTTTATCTTCAATTTGTGATATATAAAACTTTAGTACATAAATTAATTATTAAAATTTTAATAGACATTTCAAAATGGGGGGGTAAAAAAAACGTTTGTCTAAAATATTATATTTGGTTTATTGGAAAGAGCATAAAATTTCACATTGACCCTGAAAATATCGTAAAAATTGAACCAATAGAAAAATTTTGATAGATTTTTAAAGTTTAAAAATTGAAAAATATTTAACTCGTAAACTTCAATTGATTTCATTACATAAAAAAATGGCCGCATGAAGGCGCGCCGGCATTTTGTAAACATTTTGTAAACACTGTTTTTGAAAAAATAAAAAATAATATGTCTATTATTTTTTAAACAACTTTAATAGTTTATTTTGGAAGTATATTCCATACAGAAAATAAACAACCCACTTTAAAAAGAGAAATTACGAGTTTTTTATATTTTATTTGCAGTTTTCTGTTAGGGGTGTCAAAAATTCCTCTAAATTTCTGATACACCTATTGCTGAAGGCGTTTTTGATATCGCTTAGGTTTTCAAAGTATTTCTCACACAGAAAGTTGTCGAAATGCTTGAAAAAGTAGTAGTCAATAGGTAAGGAGTCTGGAGAGTATGTCGGATGAGGCAAAGTTTCAAACATACTGCCAAACTAACCAAAGAATGGCTTAGAAATAATGAAATTGACGTTCTTATTTGGCCCAGTCAGTCTCCAGACCTCAACCCAATTGAAAATTTGTGGAAAATATTGAAGATCAATGTTCACAAGAAGAATTCACAAAATATTCAACAACTAGAAAAGTTCTGCAAAGAAGAATGGCGCAAAATACCTGCAAATCTTTGTAAAAACATGTGTGTAGCTATAGAAAGTGACTCAAAGCTGTTAGAAGGCAACAAAGGTTATGCAACCTAATATTAAATCAATGTATCCAATACTTTTGCATTTGTTAATTAATCCTTCAATATAAACTTTCTAAACTTTGATTTTGTAATTACTACCCCAAATGTAAGTTAGAGTAGTGATAGGAATATACTGATTAAATTTTAGGTAAAATCTTGAACCCTAATCAGAGTTATGAAGAATAATATAATGTATCCAATGCATTTAAGTAAAAATACACTTTCGTAAATAATTGAATTCATTCGAAAAGTATCACAAAAACAAAAATCATCTAAGTAAATCGCGATATATCCAAACAGTCATGCGAGATGGACGAGCGGGTTAAGAGTTTAGGCTCATTACCGTAGGGTCCCGATTTCGAATCTCGCTAGATTCAGCCACTCTAATGAGTCATAGACTACGAAACACGTGTCAGTGGATAATTATATTTTAAAAACAATATATATGCCGCTTCCCATGTGGGGGTACCAAATTGGTTAAAGGGAAAGTTATTCCCAACTCACATTTAGGTAAAAATGCACTTTCATAAATAATTGAATTTATTCAAAACGTATCGCAAAAACAAATAACATCTATGTGTGTGTGTGTGTGTGTGTGTGTGTAAACTGTAAACAACGAAACATTACTGTCTGTGGATGACATATTTTACTCCCTATATCGGAAGAGTTCTCATAAGTTCTTGAGTCACTTAGTGCAAAGCATTGCCCATTAAGTAAAAACTAGTTCGATCTCTTCAATCTGCTGAAAAGATGTTCACATAGTTGACATCAAGATTTCAATTACATTTCAGCAGGTACTGTATGATAACGCAAGGACAGAGGCATAGACTGTCAGCTTGACAGTCAGGTTTTAATCCCCGGTTAAATAAAGATGGAAATTTGAGTTCTTCTACATGCTTCATTTTCAACATTACATGGTCATGCTTCTTTCTTTTCGGTTTCTTCTCGTGAGTATACGTAAGGAAAAATTTCAATATTAACAGATATATATATTGATTGTTCCATGTAAATGAAACATCTGTGAATCTATCGAAATTTGATATATTGAAAGATCGATTGTTAGGATGAATAAAACCTTGGAACATGGAATATAGAGAAATTGTTATGCATTTACATATGCTCAGTTGTTAAATTTAACAAGCATTGAACTCCCAATCAAAAAAGGATTGGCAAACACAAAGAGTGAAATCTCAAAAGCGTATTTTTCTCAAAGCATAATTCAAATATTTGAAAATTATTAGCAATATGTTTTGAACTTTGGAAATGTACACAACATATGAAAGCTCTGATTGATATAAACTATTGATTATTGAAGTTATTTATAAATGCATTTGAAGCATATCCCGTACGCTTATTATGTATTTTTATTATAATAATAATAATAATAATAATAATAATAATAATAATAATAATAAATGTATGTATGTATGTATGTATGTATCGTCCTCCTGATCATTGAGTATTTATGACTTTTAGAATATTCCTTCATGTGTATTATGTGTACATATGTATATGCATGTGTATGTATATGCATATATGCGTGCTTCTATGTGTATATGTTTACATGTTTGTGCACATGCATATGTATGTTGGCATACATCTTTATGTATGCATATGTTTATTTCCATGTGTGTGTGAGGTGGAAAGGGCTCCCGTAAGCCGTGGTGAAGGCAACCCCTCTAGGAGACGCAAATCTCTGATTTAAAAAAACATAAAGCAGGAGACCAGTACCCGCATTAAGCTGGTCTGCAGTTTGACTTGTTGCTGGCTATCTTGCTTGTTGCTGGATGTCAACATTTTGAACCGAGAGAGAGATTTAGCTGTCGTACAAAGCTAAAACTCTGTAACATCATCTTTGTATAGATACTCCCTCAGGCATTTGTCTATAAAAAAAAAAAAAAAAGAGTCCTGTGGCAATAAAAAAGTTGTGACGTGTGTAGGCCTGAAATGCTGGATGCATGTAACAAATGATCTGTCATCATTATATGTATCTATGTATATATGTATGTATATTTGTATGTATATTTATATATGTACATGTGTATGCATATGTATGTATATCTATGTGTATATGTATGTATATTTATATATGTACATGTGTATGCATATGTATGTATATCTATGTATATATGTATGTATATTTGTATGTATATTTATAAATGTACATGTGTATGCATATGTATGTATATCTATGTATATATGTATGTATATTTGTATGTATATTTATATATGTACATGTGTATGCATATGTATGTATATCTATGTGTATATGTATGTATATGTGTATATATGTTTGTATGCATGTATGTGTATATATGCATATATATGTTTATGTGTATGTATGCACATGTATGTGTATGTGTATGCATGCATGTGTGTGTATGTGTATGTATGCATGTATATGTATGTTTATATATGCATGTATATGTGTATGTGTATATGTGCATGTATGTGTGTATGTATATGGATGCATATATATGTATGTGTATGTATATGTAGGTAAGTGTATGCATATAAATGTGCATATGTGTACGTATATGTATGTGTAGGTATATGTGTGTATGTATTTGTATATGTGTGTGTATATGTGGATGTATATGTATGTATATGTTTATGTATGCATGTGAATATGTATATGTATGTATGTATATTATGCATTGTGTATGTATATAGGTATATATGTGCATATGTTTATAGATATGTATGTATGTATGTGTATATATGTATGCATGCGTGTATATATTTATATGTATGTATGCTAATGACCGTCTAGTGTATGTTTGCACGTGTGTATGTATGTATATGTATGTGTATGTGTGCGTATTGTCAGGTCATGTCATATGCTACTGGTACCATGTAACCCAGTACTACCTGCCTCATGGTCGAGTCACCGGCGACTAAACTGGTTCCCCCACCAGACTTGTTTGGTGAGGAGGGCGGCTAGTCTCCCTGAAGGATTAAAAACAAGACCTTCCAAAGGGCGAATGAACTCTTTTTCTGGGTCAACGGCCAACTAGCACCGTGTATATTTGTGTGTGTGTATATGTGTATTGGGGTGGAGAGGGCTCCCGTAAGCCGTGGTGAAGGCAACCATTCTATGAGAAGCAAATCTCTGATTTAAAAAACCATAAAGCGGAAGACCATTACCTGCATTAAGCTGGTCTGCAGTTTAATTTGTTGCTGGCTATCTTGCTTTTGCTTGTTGCTGGATCTCAACGTTTTGAACCGAGAGAGAGACTTAGCTGTCGTACAAAGCTAAGACTCTGTAACATCATATTTGTATAGATACTCCCTCAGGCATTTGGGCTCATGGATTTTAAATGTCTGAGGGAGTGGCACTCGTCTGACAAGACGTTGCAATCATCATCATGTGTGCGTATTATGTATTGTCTATGTATGTATGTATGTATGTGATATGTATGTGTGTATGTGTATCTATGTGTACATATGTATGTATGCGTGCGTGTAAATATATGTATGCATACTAATTTTTTTTATTTTTTTTTTTTTTTATTACATTTTCACCCCAAACAAGGCAAATTGCCACTTTGGTGTAGGGGGCTACTATCAGGGGCAACAACTACTGGGGTACTATGTAGGGATTTGGGCAGCAAGATGTCGGTTCACGTTACACTTGAACTTCTGCATGTCAGTACTGTTGGGGAAGCAGGGACCTGGAATGGAATTCCAGAGTCTAGCGGTTCTGGGGAAGAAACTATTGGAATAAAAAGATCTTTTACATCTAGGGATCTCTACAGTGTGGGGGTGGGATTTAGCAGCCTGTCGGGTTTGTCGAGGGTGCTCACGTCGTGGGGGCACAAGTGATTGCAGTTCGTCAGAGCATTCACCACTAAAATACTTGTAGAAAAGGCAGAGGGATGCAACATTTCGTCGATGGGACAGAGGCTGAAGCTTAGATGCCAGTTCAGGGCCTATCAGGTTTGCGACTCTCTTTTGAACCTTGTCAAGGAGCGAGAGACTAGTAGCAGATGCACCAGCCCAGATGTGGCAGCAATACTCCATACATGGGCGAATGGTGGCTTTATAGAGGTACAGGATACTTTCGGGTGTTAGTAGTTTTCTAGCACGGTAGAGAGAGCCCACCTTTCTTGCAGCGGCCCTGGCAATGCCCTCAATGTAATTGTTCCAACTCATGTTTCCTGTGAACGTTAGGCCAAGGAGTTTGAAAGATGGACTCTCAGATAAAGAGTCGTTGGCCATTGCTATGGGTGGTAGAGAGGGTTTCTTGTAATTATTGAATGAAACTAGTTTAGTCTTGGCAGCATTGAACGCGACCAACCACTTTTGTCACCATTCCACAACAGATTGGAGGTCTTCCTCGAGTGTTTCTGCCATTTCTTTAGAAATGTGTTCATTCGTCTTCCTGTCGTGCCTGCCATAGAGTGTAGTGTCATCAGCATATATACCCATCTCAGAGGCAATTTTGTCGGGGAGGTCATTTATGAATATCAGGAACAGTAGAGGTCCAAGGATAGAACCCTGGGGCACCCCCGCATTTATATCATATTGTTTAGATGTACGACCGTCGAGGACAACCTGGATTTTTCTCTTATCTAAGAAGGATTTAATTATGTTAAGTATTCTACCAGTGATACCGTATGATCTGATTTTCCTGAGGAGACCCTCATGCCATACCCTGTCAAAAGCCTTAGATATATCTAGAGCTACCGCTCTGCCCTCCCCCGCTTTGTCCAGTGAATGGTATATACGTTCAGAGATCACAGTTAGGATGTCTGCTGTGGAACGGGCTTGTCTAAATCCATATTGTTTGTCAGTCAGTAGTTTAGCATCTGTAAGATGATGGACTAGAGCATCGTTAATTATGGTCTCAAATATTTTGGCAAAAAGTGGGAGGAGGCTAATGGGGCGATAATTTGATGGGTCTGTCCTTTCGCCAGAATTCTTGAATACTGGTACAACAGAAGCAGTTTTCCAACAGCCCGGAAAGCAAGCTTCATTAAGGCATTTGTTTAGAGTTTGGAGAGAACTGGAGCTACTTTGGCTGAGCACTTTTTTAATAGCACAGCTGGGATAAGATCGGGTCCACATGCTTTTGAAGTGTCAAGGTTTTTTATGATAGCATGCACCTGAGCAGGGGTAGTTTTCAGTTCGTCTAGCGTGGCATCTGTTCACATAGGAAAGTCAGGTAGGGGGTGGTTGGAAGGGTCCAGTGTGGAGTTTGAGGCAAACCGACTGGCAAGCATGTTAGCCTTGTCGGTTGCTGAGGAGACAACCTCGTGATTGTTGGTTAGTGGGGGAATTGTTGATTGCCCATTATTTACTACACTGTTGTAGATTTTCCAGAAGTCTCGAGTTCCTAGTTTTTGTGCTTCGATGCGCTTTTTAGTGGTTTCCGTAAATTCTCTCTTAGCTGTCGCTATTTCTTTCTTAACGTTATTTCTAGCTTCTATATACTTCAGTCTGTTTGAACTGGACTTATGTCGGTTAAACCTACGGTATGCATGCTGCTTTTGAGCAATGGCAGTTGCACAAGTCGATGTAAACCATTGGGGAGACTGGGGCTTACTATAAATGACCGTCTTCAGTGTCATATCTGCTTGAGCATGTGAATTCGCCGGCAGGACTAAATAAGTCATTTTCGGGCTTATGAACTTTCAGTGTTAGAGGGAGTGGCACTCGTCTGACAAGACGTTGCAAGCATCATGTATATGTATGTATGTAGATAGATAGATAGATAGAAAGATAGATCAATTAATTTCTACCAGAGTAACTTTTAAATTGTTTTAGTTCAGTAATTTAAGCGTTTTATAAAATATATATTATTTTGAGGGAGGTGGTGTTTGATAAACACTGGTAGAGCCCCATGGTTTAATATACTGTTTTGTTTTTAAATCTCCAAAACAATTTTTCATGGTAAACAACTGATGATTCATACAATAATATTAAGATTAACGTACATTATTGTAAACAAACTAATGTAGTGACTGCAAGAAATTAATTGTTTGTATCAATGAAACCATGGTCCATCTATAGAAACTGTAATGTTTAGGTTTTTAATAAATACTTTTTCAAGTACTTTATTGATTTCATAAGTTAACGTTGAAAGATATTTTAGAATAGTATAATAAACTGAATTGTCCATTAAAAGATAATAATAGTATAGATTCGACTTCAAATATAGAAATAATTGTATAGTTTCAGTCAAATATTTATTAATAAGAGAAGTAATAGTATATAGTTTTAACTTCAGACAGGCAGATACAAAATCTCCATTTGTTATAGATTTAAACACTATCTATATATTTTTTATACATAAATTTTATAATATGTCTTTCAAAAATATTTCTGTTACTTTTTACCACAACTGCATTGGGAAATGAAAAAAAAAAGGGTTCTTGGTTTTTGAGCCAGGATCAAAGTGTAGTATCTGTTCTGATGTTGCACTTCACTTTTTTGGTCTCGATTAGTGGGAGAGAAGTCCTTCATGACTGATACATTTTTTATTTTTGTTACTAACCAGAGTGCTCCTTTTTGGGAAGCTGGTTTCCCCCCCAGATCAAAAACTGACCTTGTGTCTAACTCTGCCCTCGTGGGGAGGAAGTAAACAGAAAAAACTGCATTGGAAATATTGGTATTGATTGTTCTTCAAAATGCTCATTCAGCCATGTCGAGCACAAAGGAAGCACATGCTAAGTATAACATTTATTTCTGTGATTCCATTTTAATTTTACTTTTTTGCAAGCAGATAAATTAAAAATTTGATGCTCCCTAGCATAATAATAACCGACAGTTATCAGCTCCTATATTATTTTTTTTAAAGAAAAATGAGGGAGATAACTAAAACTTTTGTGAGGGATAATTGGTCAGTTTAATAACGAAACAATTTTTTCTATTATATATAATCAAATATAGTATAAGATATTACTTGCCTACATGAACTGAGGATAAGTATATGTCCTTGAAAATATAACGAAATATTCTGACATAATTTTCGAGTCGTTACCAAAATTCGTCATTGGACAAGTGTTTGTGAGACAAAAACAAATGGGAAAAAGAAAAACAGTGTAAGAACGAAGGAGAAATAACCAGAAGCAAATAATAACTAGACTCAGAAAGTAATTAAATTTTTATTACTATAAAAAAAAAAATAAAAACTGTCGCTTTTGCTTCCCAAAGCACGGTTAACAAAGTTAACCAAAGTAACAAAGAAATGCATAAAATTAATACATACAAAAGGGAAGTCCTTATACAAGACAGTTCTTTAAAAGAATTAATGCCTCCAGTGACAATGATTAATTTATTGCCCAAAGCAATAACAACAAAATGGAGGAAAACGGAAACTAAACTCGCTTTAATGCCTCAACACAAAGGAAAACAAAGAATATTGGTCTTACTTGAAGAAAATGACATGCAATAAAAAAAAATCAATAAAAATTGTTTTTCATAAAACTGTCTTGGAATGTCTTCTTTTCAGTCTTCTCTTTTTTTTTATCTTTTTCTCCCAAATAAGTCGTTTCAGACTGAATTCTCTTTTTTATATAAAACCTTCAAAAGGCTAAATGTTTTTGGGTTTTCTTGGCCCAAAACATTAAACGAAAAGTAATATGATTTTTTTTATCTTTTCCTCCAAAAAAATGGAATTGTTTTCTTTCATTCAGGTTTGATTTTTCTTTATACTTTTTCTTTTCACAAAAATATTTTTTTCTTTCCTTCAAAAGGAAAATTTCAAATTAACCGCCAGCGATTTTTTTTTCTTCCAGGCCGAGCCGGTCGAAACTTTTAACGTCTCAGGGGAAATTCTGAATCTGTTTTTAAAAATGGCATCAGAAAGGTTTACAAAAGAATTCTATTTTTAACACACAATTAACGCCAAGCCTTTGACCGACTGCTACAGTATCCACCACATATCAAAACGGGAGATGACAATGTTGATGAGTGATAAGTAGGGCCATGACAACAGCATATTCTTTTCATTGTTTTGACTCTCGAGTATATATCCGACACAATTAGACACAGGTAATCAACCGAGAACCACATCACTTTATATAAAAGCATATAAGATATCAATGGATACACACTCGAGAGTCAAAGCAATGAAAAGAATATGCTGTTGTCCTAGCCCTAGTGATGAGTCATGGCAGAAAAGGACCGTCACGACCCACATCGGGCTAGAAAAGGTGGCCTTCCTCATCGCCACCTGACACTGCTTAATGGGCAAGAAAATAAAATTTCCATCCAATCTTGAAATCAAATGGTTGTTGCCTAAGTGTATTTTGGCGCAATTCGCAAAATATAATCAAGAGAAATCATATTCCCAAAAGAAAAAAGTAGATTTTTTGTGTATTTATTCTTTTGCGAACTGTTATCCTCATTTGTATAGTTGTGGTTGTTTCACCCCATTTCGGCCAACTCATCCTCAGATGAGCATTGTTTGAACATAGCCGTTTCAATCATATCCAAAGCAGGCCAGAGGTTTAATTGGCCAAAACGTGGTGAGACAACGATTGAAGATATGTTATCAAGACAATTTTTATAGAGCGTCACTTGTCACTTGTGAGTCATGCGACTTGGTTTGTGGGAGCGGGATTGGCCTTGTGTCCCACATGCGGTACAGACAATGAAAACGGAGTATAACAGGATGATTTTATGGCCCTCATGCGTCGAACCCAACGAGAGAGTCCATCATAATGATTTAGCAAATGTTCTAGTTTTTAAATACATTTTTATGCAAGCAAATGTGTCTGTTTGTTTTTAAAAATATATTGTCTTGATAACAATACTCGAGATATTTGTCAGAAGGATTCATCAGTGAATTTTTATCATCAAAATAATGCTGCAGTTGTTGCCTTTCCAGCGAAAAGACTAAGAACGCTGAAACAAACTCATTGATAGATTTCTCTCTTTTTTTTTAAAAATGAAAAAGGAATAACACCGTTTCAAGACATTCTTCTGTGTGGAATATGTGTTGTGTTTATTACAGGTGTAAGATCACAGTTGTTTTGTTTGGAGAAGGGGGCGGTGAATATAGCCTGTATTTCTTTTAATCTTGTAGAGGACTAGGATATATATATATATATCCTAATCCCATTACAAAAGAAAATAATCAAACGAATGGAATGAAGGAAACAAAAACTCAATATAGAATAAACGTGCCGTTTATTTACTGTTGAAGAATGAATGTTTTAGGTATAGCACGTGTTCATGTCTGCGTTCGGGTGTAACCATCGTTTGTTGTGGGACTGGTAGTGTAGAAAGAAAAGGAAATGTGTGTTCATCTCACGTTCGGGTCACTATCGTTTGTTCGCGTGTGGGAAGATAAGTGAGTAATGTAGTGGAAATGGGAATGATAGTCCAGCGTGTAGACAAAGACAAAGATAGAGGGTTGACATCAGTAAAAGCTGTGCACCATGTTAGCAGTCAGCTACGCGAAGGTATTCTCAGGCACAAGTTGTATATATATAGAGAGAAAGAGTGAGAATGTGAATCCAGTTCATGGAGAGAGAAAACGTATAAGGTGTACGCACTGTTTATTAGCTTTTTGCCCCACATAGTAGCAAGTGGCGGAAGGCGAGTTGGAAAAGAAAGAAGCTGCTTATTGCTCTTGCTTTTATAGTTGTTTCCGGTGGTCTTTTGCGCATGTGTGGATTTCCTTTGAAAGGGGAAATGACGTTGTCCATGTGTGCGTACATGTGCGCGTATGTGAGTACATGTGTGTACGTTAGCGTGTGTATGTGTATACACGTGAATGTGAGTGTATATACGCGAACGTGAATATATGTACGTGTGTGGACGTGGCGCGTATGTTTGTGTGCGTGTATATGACAAGTAATATAGCTTAGGATGTGAATGCATGTTTTTGTGTGAGACTAGAAAAGGCTCGCGCAATCTGTTATCTCACGTTTTTTACACATCTGGATAATGCCACTTCCACGTTGACTTTATAGTTATCTTAAAAAAAAAAATTTTTCCTTTTTGTGATGTTACTTTCTATGTCTCGTTTATGCACTTCCCTAATCACGCTTCAAAAAATCTCTGCCATAATTAATCTCTTGATTTGATCAAGCAATTTTGTGTTATTGAATGTTATTTGTTTACTTGCATGTAAAACAAACCATCTGATAAGCAAAGCTATCTGCGTCATCCACCTGATAATTTTACATTTTGTGAAAAATAAACATTTTTCTTTTTCAGTATTTTCAAAAATATTCAAACCCAATGAAAGAAATCGAGATATTTAGAGTGAATAAAAAGTAAAAAAAAAAAAAATAAATTGTTATGTCAGGTTTCTATTAATAATAACAGGACAAGGATATGTGACCGTTGAGACCAACATGGCCGACTGACCAAGTCTCGTTTATTCACGTTTACGTCCGAGAGTTTACATTATAAACATTGAACAAAGGGGGACAACTCCCACCGATCCAAGGGACATAACATAAATAAAAAACATTTTGCTACCAATTGTAAACAAGAAGATAAGTATGTAAGATATGTAGTGAAGGTCTCTCAACTCTGAATGTCATAAAATTCCAACTCACTGACTGTCGTTAAGTCCAGATTTCCCGTTCCTATTCTTTCCCTGACTCAGAGTAACTCTCGTCCCAAAATACCCACAGGTGTGTTGCTTAATCCTTAGTCCATTGTTCTCTACCTATCGATCATTTGGTCGGTTATAATGTATATATATATATATATATATATATATATATATATATATATATATATTATAACAATTTATTATATCTACAGGCACTCCAACAGTAATATATATATAAATTGACATCATCCCTTTTTTTTAAGATTGAATCGTCCAATCGATTGTCAAATACGAGATGCCAGCAAGGTTCATAGAGTTTTATATATATATATATATTGTAACAATTTATTATATCTTCAGACACTAGTGTTTTATGCTTATGGAATAATCAGTGTAGGAAATTATAATTACTATTGGCTGGGAGATTCGAATCGAGTTAACAAAGCCACATTTGACTTTGTGGGCTAGTATCTTTCTTCCAGGCAACTGACAGTTAACACATAAATTGAAGGAAATTAAGTACTTATGTCATGTCAGCAGGCGTATATATATATATATCAGTGTATAATGGGTGTGCTGTGGATATTGATCTTGTGGTATTGATCATGGGATATTGATCTTCTGGAAGGGTAGGAGATTTACTCTACTTATTCACACGGTGAAGCTGATTTGCATATAGATCTAAGATTTGAAACCCAGATACTGAATTTCTGTGGGAATTTGTCTTGGGCAAGCGTAATACTATTCTTTTTTGTAATATAAAGTAATGGAAAGAATAATACACGTCTCAGCGCAAATAATATTAATTCCCCAAGCACAACAGTTTGCACAACTTTTATGTCGTTTTACAATTATTAAAATCAAGATGTAATGATAATAAACCATATGTCTAAATTCTTTATTTTAATTTGGATCAAAATCTATTAAATGATTTTGATTCTTGAAAATGTCTAAAATTTAAGGGGTCTTAAGAACAAAATTGAAATTCAGGGAACCATTTTTAATTGGTATTTAACGACTATAGATCAAATTCAATGCAAATCTGAAATATTTGAATTTTCAAATGGAAGGTTGCGCCCATATTATGACTCGTAAAAACCCCCAAAATTCTCCAAAGAAAATTAAATGTCAAGAATATTTATGGTCGACCTGCAGCTATTAAGGAAATAAGTAGAAAAACAAATAAAGTAGAAAAATACAATAAATGGACAGAAATTTGTTCTTAACATAGACAAACAGATGTAAGGGTAGATTGAAATTCAGGGTGCGATGAGTGACCGGATGGCCAAATGGCTGATAGGTAGAGAACAATGGACTAAGGATCAAATAATGCACCTGTGGGTATTTTGGGGCGAGGGTTACTCTGAGTTAGGGAAACAATAGACGCGGCAAATCTGGACTTAATGACAATCAGTGAGTTGGGATTTTATGACAGTCAGAGTTGAGGGATCAGTTGGACTTTGACTACAGTGGGAGACAGATCATGACTTGAGCCAGGTCAAGAAAGCTTTCGGAAGGTAGGGTAATCAACTGACAGCAACCAACAAACCCAGCCTCGACAGGACGTATATGCGAATCTTAGCATATAGAGTCACACACCCAGAGTCCAACCGACATATATGTGAAGCATCAGAGTCTGTGTTTTACTTGTTTCCCCGTGTTTAATTTATTTTTATACTTGTGAAACTGTGTGACCTCATTAACAGTCGTCAGTGTGAAAAAGACCACAATGACACGGCCAGAACTAGAACAATGAAAGATGAAAATAAAGAAGAAATCCATGGCATACGACGTCTGGGGTGTCATATATTTATGAACTGCTATCTAATACATATTGTCACAAAATCGGATATATATATATATATATATATATATCTTCTATAATATAAAGCTGAACGTCTGCATGTGTGTCTGGTCACGAATAGGCTCCTATATGGTTGACTATTATAGAAAACTGATCACATATAATGATAGAAGATGTATCGAGACACAGGAATGAGTATGTTTGATCTGGCATAATGATGATTCATTAAAATTGTGGGGTCTGCATACGTGCATGTCCACAAAGTATGAAAATAAAAAATTAAAAAAAAACGTTTACAAGTGTTTTTGATATAGATGTACATAATAATACTTTGATAAGTATGTTTTAACTTAAATAGGAATGGTATAATAAAATTGTGGGGTCTGCGTTCGCGCCTGACCTCCACAGAATGGAAATTGGCACAAACTTTAATAAAGATTTTTCATATCTATCTGCGTAAGTATACTTTGATAATTATGTTTCAGCTTGAAGAAATATGGTATAATAAAATTATGGGGTGTTCGCTCGCGCCTGACCTCCATAGAATGGAAATATGTCACAAAGTTTAACAAGATTTTTTTAATATAGATCCACAGAATATTGTGATAAGTGTTTTAGTGTGAACAGGTATGGTATAATAAATGATGGGGTTTATCTATTTTATTTTTACTTTGATCATATTTTGCTTTGATTTTGATACCCCCAAATTCGAAGCTATCTCTTTACAACCCTTCCTTTTCATAACCTATCATACTTTCATAAATCAGAGTCCATTTTCTGTAGGCTGTTTTTGAACCCAGTCAACGACGGGTACTTTTGCTAGTATATATATATATATATATATATATATATATATATATATATATATATATATATATATATATATATATATATAAATTACAATAAGTTTACCAAGGTAATCAAAATGGTAAACTTAAAATATATTATAAATATTAAAGAGTTAATATTTACAAGTAAAATAAACTCAGCCAGATGTAAAAGCTCAATAAAACCGAAAAGGAAATAGAGCTTATAATATATATATATATATATATATATATATAAATATATATATATATATATATATATATATATATATATATATATATATATATATATATATATATATATATATAAGAAGTTAAAAAAAAGAATCCATTTTAGCTTTCTCTCTTTTGTCTCTGTCGCCATGACACACGTAACATGAGGTTGCTGATTTTGATAGGGTAACTCATCATTTTCTCGTTTACCATCACAGAATAATCTGCCATGCTCTGCCCGAATCTCTCATGGTTACAAAAATAAAAGCAATGAAATAGTTGCTTTTTATTGGTACTTCACCACAACCTGATAGTAGCAGCTTTTTTTCTTCTTGTTTTTCTTCTTCACCTATAATGCTCAGATAATTAGTTTAGTAATTAATCATACATATATGCATAAAAGCATGTACACATATATAATTTTATAATGATAGAGATAAATGTTTTTGAAATTTTATCTTACTTGTATATCAGATTTATTTACATATAACAAAGTTAGACATGATGTCATTTTGACATGGGGGAATCTAGCGCCCCCAAACAAGGAAAACTCTGGACAAGTTGAAAATTTGACATGATAGAACCAATTAATAAACCAACCCTTCCTCGTTAAAAAATAGGAAATGCCTGGGAGGATGACCTCCTCGGATCAAACAGAACAATAACTCAGTTTGATTGAAGGGTTGAAGTGCTGAGGAAATCAAACCACTGGCAATAATGTGCCAAATTTACTTTTGTGCTTAACTATACCTTAATCAAATAACTATATTCATTTCCTCTTCAATATACAACAAATGGACATATCTTGAAAGTCGGTTTCTAGAAGGAAAAGATCCATTCCAAATAATGAAGAAATTTCTGTAAATAAAGAAAATAGGAATTCATTATGTAAGCAAAAAAAAAAAAAAAAAAAAAAAAAGAATACGAGGATGAGTCAAAAGTTTTGTAATATTCTAGTGATCAAACAGTTCCAATATTTTTTCTGATTCTAATACAATTACCGATTCTCTTCTAAATTTCTGATTATGATATAATTACCAATTCCTACTCTGATTCTGTTTAAATTTATAAATATTTAGTTATAGAGTTGTTTATTTTTTTTATTAATTTTTGGATTATAATAAAATCCTGTATAATGTGTGTATATATTTCCATATTTTTTTTTTTTTTTGAGGGGGGATATTAATTACATGATTAGATCTTTCAAATTATTTTTTTAATCTTGCAAAAGTATAATTAATTGTATATAAACTGCCATTAGCATATTAAGCGATGCTCTTTGTGTAAACAAATCGAGTGGAGGCATTTGGACGATGTCAAAACATCGTTAATTCATTACCCAAACAGCATCAGCTGTATAGCGTAATGGTGAGTAGCCTTGACTGTCATTTTGGCGGTCGGGTTTCGATCCTGGCTTGAGGCAGTTGCCTGTCTAGTCGCACTGATGAGCGGTGAAACGGCGAAACAGTACTGTGTGTGGATGACATATATATATATATATATAAATAATATATATATATATATATATATATATATATATATATCAGTCTATACCAACATTATTTATCAATTGGTTTGTTAAAACGTATATTTTTTTTATTTCAGTATATGCATCACTATATGACTAACAGCCTTCAATGACTTTATAAGTCGACAACGATAATTAGTTTATCCTGGTTTAGTTATTGCCCAATTAAAAGTTCTCAACATATAACGCCACGACAAAAGGTTAATACATGACATTTTCTGGCAATTTATGTGTCAGGATGTCTAAAATGTTCCATTTTTGAGTTAGTGAAATAAATTGAGGAGGTGAAAGCTTTATTTCAGTAATTCACAAGACCAGTAAAGTTATCACTTATGTTGGCAGAAATATGGATATATATATATATATATATATATATATATATATATATATATATATATATATATATATATATATATATATATATATATATATATATGTATATAAAGCGCATAAGCCTGAAGAATCCTAAAGTGGATGAAACACGGAATATTCAGTGTAGCTTAATGGCCATATACATTTTATATCTTATTAACTAGCTCTACTTACATATTGAGCACTTTTGAAGTAAATACTTAAAGCTTACGCATAAATCTATACTTTCGTATATTAATTTTATGTGAGTAAATTAAGTAGTTATATATATATATATATATATATATATATATATATATATATATATATATATATATATATAAGTGAGATAAGTCACAGATTAGAAATCAAGTGAATTTACCTGTCAGATATTACATTGACGTAATACTTTCAGGCCGATTCTAGCCAAAAAAATAAAGCTCAATATATAAAAATAGAGCAATATATAGGTTTAATGATTAAAGTTAAATTCTGTAGATTAAAATATATACAAATATATTTAAGTTAAGAATTTATTATTTGAAACAACAAAGAATATATGGAGAAGAATTATATTTATTTTTCTCCATATATTCCTTGTTTGAAGCACTAAATTCTTAACTTAAATATATTTGTATACTAGAACTAGTATGCTAGAAATATACCTGTTCTGGGATAATTAAAATGAATTCTCCCAAACAGAACAGATTTGCAATACTTTTATGTCCTCTTATGAAAATTAAAATCAACATATAATATTGCAAAACCTTTTATCTAGAATCCTTATTACAATTTTTGATAAAAATCCATTGTATGATTTTGATTCTAGAAGATGTATAGAAAGTTAAAATAGGAGTTAGCTCCCCTTACATCAACACGTTTTTTTTCCCCCATCTCTAGACAGGGTGTCCAAAAATTAACGATGAATTTTGAAATAAAATTAGCATCAAAATAGATGGTTAATTTTGGGACACCCTGTATTACTTAAATTATGCGATCATCTGACGTGTTCAAAAAAAGTAAACTAAAATGACATTAATGATTCCCGGTACATCTAGTTTAAAATATTTCCATAAAAATTATTTTTAAAAGTGAAAACAAAATACTTACGCAAATTTTTTGTTGTTTTCCACAAATCAATCTATATTTTGTTATTTCCTTACTTTTCTTGATATCATTATAAAAATACTGAAATAAAAAGAATATACATTTTAACAAACCAAGGTGATAAATAATATATATATATATATATATATATTATTTTTTTACTATAATAATTAAATAGCTACAGACACTAGTGTTTCATCCTTTCGGGATTCTTCAGTGCAGGGTGTCACGATTACTACCAGTCGAATGATTCGAATCCCGCGACACGAGACATCTCTGGCTCGATTAGCGGAGGCCGTATCCATTCGGCTACCATGAACCGTGTGAAATAGCGTTGAATTTTAAACATTTTAATTTAAATGTTCATTTCGTCAGACAGACAGTGATCAAATCGTTATACGATAATCTACGCATAGGAGCTTTAAAAAGTAAATAATATTTATACTTTATAAATACAACAGAAGATAGTTTAATACTTTATAAATATTTAATTTTTATACTTCATAAATGAAATAGTAAATAATTTTTATATTTCATGAATTCAAAGGTAAATAATTTTTATATTTCATAAATTCAAAGGTAAATAATTTTTATATTTCATAAATTCAAAGATAAATAATTTTTATATTTCATAAATTCAAAGGTAAATAATTTTTATATTTCATAAATTCAAAGATAAATAATTTTTATATTTCATAAATTCAAAGGTAAATAATTTTTATACTTCATAAATTCAAAGGTAAATAATTTTTATACTTCATAAATTCAAAGGTAAATAATTTTTATACTTCATAAATTCAAAGGTAAATAATTTGATACTTACATAAATAAAACAATTGTAAATAAGAGCATTCCGGCCATTAGTAAGAATACAATTCCTGGCATGAAGGAAAGAGTTGAAGAATATACCATGTTGAAAACAATCTCAAATATCATGACATTCAGGGCTTCGATGAAGGAAATTCCTGCAAATAAGGAACCTGTGGGCAAAAAAAAAAAAAAAAAAAAAAAAAAAAAAAAAAAAAAAAAAACGTAATACCGATGAGAAATTAGTTGATTTAAGTAAGACATTAACAACCTTTTTTTTATAAAGCTAAATGATAAAGCTGGTCTGCGCTATATATGGCATAATAATATTGCTTCACAAGATTTCCAGCTACTGTATAACTGGAAATGTTTTCTCAATTATTAAATCATTTCTCTCTGATAGGCTCACAAGAGTAGTGGTTGATGCGCAAAAATCAGAGGCCCACAGTATTAATGCTGGAGTCCCTCAAGGGTCCATCCTGGGCCCAACTCTCTTCCTGATGTACATCAATGATCTCCCAAAACACATACTTAAATCATTCATTGACATCTATGCTGATGACACGACCATCTATGGCAACACTTCAAAGGCCGTAAATGACAAACTTCTCTCTGATTCTCTCTCCTCTGATCTTGAGCATGTGGTACAGTGGGGGAAGAGGTAACTGGTTACTTTTAATGCATCTAAAACCAAGCTCCTATCTTTGCATCATCAACGCTCTGACCCCCATCTGGCATTAATTGAAATGGATGGCTCTCGTCTTGGGGAGGCTCCATATTTTGACAAGCTTCTGGGCTTGACCTTTACTCCTGATCTGAAATGGAACACGTATATCAAGTCTGTTGCCAATGTCACTGGGAGGATGGTGGGATCCTTCTACCGCTAGATATCTCACTACTGATACAATTCTCTATCTGTATAAAAACCAAGTATGTCCAAGGATGGAGTACTCCTGCCACATCTGGGCAGGAGCTGCTGAAAATAGCCTATCCTGCCTTGACAGAGTACAAAATAGACCATAGCTTAGTGGGGGATGTCCTTTTCTCTTCTCTGCAGCCTCTCTCCCACAGAAGAGACTTTGCGAGCCTGTCTTTTTTTTATCGTTATTTTCATGGCAAGTGCTCGTCTGAGCTCCAATCTCTGGTCTCCCCTCGCCAATCTTTCATGAAAAACATCCGTCTGGCTGAAACCACTGTCATTAATTTTCCCCACTCTTTATCTGTGCCTAAATCCAAGTGTAGATTCCATGAGCAGAGCTTCTTTCTTAGAAGTGCACGACTGTGGAACTCTTTTCCATTTGCCTGTTTCCCACCTGACTACAACTTGGATGTCTTCAAGTCCAACATAAACAAATTCCTAACAAACCGTCTCCTTAAGTAAGACACTTTATCAAATCTCCAATACTAACGATTACTACGATACTATCCCATTGATTACTGTACACGCAATAACTCTTATCCCCGAGTGGCATCCGGGCCTTGATAACTGGTGACCTCTATGTAAAAAAAAAAAAAAAAAAAATGGAGATAAATTATATGATTGATATCATTGGAGGAAAGGCTGGAGCAGGTACTAGCATGATTGCAAGAATAAAAAGTGGATGGAACCACTGTTAATGAAGAAAATAAGCTATCATGAAAGTGTATATTGTGTTATGATATATGCCAATGAAATCTGACCAGTAAGGGTTGAGGACATGCGTTGCATAGAGAGAAATGATATGAGAATGATATGATAGATGTATAATGTGAGTCTTAAAGACAGTCTTAGTTCTGATGACCTCAGAGGAAGACTAAATCTGAACAGTAGGAAATCTGTGCAGAACATGAGGCTTTGAAAAATTTATTCATTTTAGAAAATCTCTATCTCTACTATTATATAAAAGGAATTTTCTCTGTGTGTCTGTGAGTTCGTTTCTTATGCACTCAAAAATGGCTGGCTCGATTTTTATGAAATTTCACATGATAGTACTTTATGTATTTGGTAATGTTCTTAGTTAGGTTTTGTATCGGAATCGATAATTGAAATAATTGGATGAAAGAAGGAACAGGCGATTTTGACCAAAATTAACACCTGATACAGCCTAACATCACAAATGCATTTGAGAAATTTTATTAGCACATAAGCCGAAAGGGTCAACATACAAATCATCAGTAAGTTCTTTGATATGACAGGAGCGCATTTGAAATGAATGTTTCTGTTTAAAGACCAATTTCATAATGATACGTGACTTTTCCGTTTTAAACTTAAATTTAAATGATTATCATTGCACGCACAGTAATGTCAGGCATATAAAATCAACAGTAGGTTCTTTGAAAATTGAAGCATAACACTTGACTTTTGAATTTTAAACTTTAATTCAAGTCTTTATATATGAAAATAATTTTATAAAATCAACATTAGGGTCTCTACAGTGCAATGTAGACTACAATGTATTGTGGACTAAGTTACTGCGAAGAGGCATGTGAAGTTTCCTCCTGGTACGTCACGGTAGATTCCTGACTAGAGTAATCGATTTGATTGAAAAAGGGATGATTTCATTAATTTTGATGACAATAAAGATATTGGAATCGTGGAGCATTTGTTGACCCTTATTCTAACGTCGGATCTTATATATATATATGAAAGATCGATTATATATATATATATACATATATATATATATATATATATATATATATATATATATATATATAAAAGACAGATTATATATATATATATATATAAAAAAAAAAGACAGATTATATATATATATATATATATATATATCAGACAGATTATATATATATATATATATCAGACAAATTATATATATATATATATATATCAGACAGATTATATATATATATATATATCAGACAGATTATATGTATATATATATATATATATCAGACAGATTATATATATATATACATATATATATATATATATATATATATATATATATATATATATATATATATATATATATATATATATATATATATATATATCTTTATTCGATTAGCAAAATTTTAGAATAATTATAAAAAAGTGAACCATATCGTAAATTCAATCAACTAAAAAATGGAAACCGGGGTGAGGAAAAGAAAAAAAAAATATATATATATATATATATATATATATATATATATATATATATATATATATATATATATATATATATATATATATATATAATGGGGCAAGTTATATGTACAATTAAATAAAATAAATAAGTCGATTAAAAAAAACGATCGTTAAAATATACCCAAAGCGCTTTTCGTTCAGACAAACATTTTCAAGGGTCATAAGTCTGAAAATTATTATTTTTTAGAATATTTGGTAGTGATATGGAATACGAGCGGAGAGGAGGTTAAGAAAAAAAAAAAAAAAAAAACCTGACTACCCAAATAATTCTAACTGAAGCCGGAGGTTTCTCTGCTTGCACAAAGTAGGGGGGTTAGCAATGATGGCAAGTGCTTCGAGGACAGACAGGTGGAACTTTGTGCGTCCTCGGTACAAAACAGAAAAACACTCCGGAGAGAAAACAAGACCGCACTCCTTTTTATCGACCAAGTGTTGGCCGATGGACGATTCTATCAGTTGAGATTTTCTGGTAGTAGGTTGATGATCCCGGATGAAACGGGGAACATGTTGGGCGATTCTGACCTGAAGACGCTGGGTCGTCTTGCCTATATAGACGGCACCACACCGACATTGAAATTTATAAATAATATTACTTGTTTGGGAGATAGGCAAGACATCCTTACGAAATGAGGGAAAGGCGGTTTTTGTGGAAAAGGCAATACGGAGCGATAGAGCACCAAAATTAGAAGACACCAGAGAGGAAATCTTATCGCAAATAAGTTGGCCTTCAAGTCCAATCCAGGGTAACCTAAGGTATACCGGAAATCTACATGGACCGTATTTTGGTAGCTCAGAAAAGGATTGAATTTTTTTATTAATAACTAAGTTAACTAATGGAGGTGGATATCCATTAGTAATAAAAATCCTTTTAATGTTTTCAATTTCCACATCAATAAAAGGTGGGGAACAAATAGCAAGTGCCCGATGGGTTAAGTTTCTAATAAGATTTAGTTTCCTGGTTGTGGGTGCAAAAGAATCCCAACTAAGATAAAGACCAGTGAAAGTGGGTTTTCTATAAATAGATGTCATAAAGGAAAGCCCACGTTTAGAAACTAACACACCAAGGAAAGGAAGGGAGTTATCTTTTTCCACCTCCATCGTAAATTTGAGAGAAGGGTGTAAATTATTTAATAAGTGGAAAAAGGACATAGCTTCATCATGCGTTGCGAAACAAGAAAAAGTGTCGTCAACATAACGCATGTAAAATGCTGGTCTAGGGCACTTGTCAAACAACGTCTGTTCTAAAAAACCCACAAAAATATTGGCCAAAGTTGGGCCAAGGGGTGATCCCATCGATATACCGTCGAACTGGCGATACATCACATCGTTGAAACTAAAGGAAACTGACTTAGTAGCAAGTTCCAAAAGTTCAACGAACACCGCCTCAGGAAAAGAGGGGAGGGGGCCAGGGCCTCTATAAAGAAAATCAGCACATATGTCAATGACCTCGTCAAGAGGGACATTGGTAAACAAATTGCTAATATCAAAGGAGACCAAATAACAGTTGTTAGTGGTAAGAGGAAGCTCCTTGATAGTCGATGCGAAATGAAAAGAATCAGGTGTGCAATGTGTTGAATAAAAAGAACAGACTGGTTCAAGAATTAAAACCAGCCATTTCTTTTGGAACTTGCTACTAAGTCAGTTTCCTTTAGTTTCAACGATGTGATGTATCGCCAGTTCGACGGTATATCGATGGGATCACCCCTTGGCCCAACTTTGGCCAATATTTTTGTGGGTTTTTTAGAACAGACGTTGTTTGACAAGTGCCCTAGACCAGCATTTTACATGCGTTATGTTGACGACACTTTTTCTTGTTTCGCAACGCATGATGAAGCTATGTCCTTTTTCCACTTATTAAATAATTTACACCCTTTTCTCAAATTTACGATGGAGGTGGAAAAAGATAACTCCCTTCCTTTCCTTGATGTGTTAGTTTCTAAACGTGGGCTTTCCTTTATGACATCTATTTATAGAAAACCCACTTTTACTGGTCTTTATCTTAGTTGGGATTCTTTTGCACCCACAACCAGGAAACTAAATCTTATTAGAAACTTAACCCATCGGGCACTTGCTATTTGTTCCCCACCTTTTATTGATGTGGAAATTGAAAACATTAAAAGGATTTTTATTACTAATGGATATCCACCTCCATTAGTTAACTTAGTTATTAATAAAAAAATTCAATCCTTTTCTGAGCTACCAAAATACGGTCCATGTAGATTTCCGGTATACCTTAGGTTACCCTGGATTGGACTTGAAGGCCAACTTATTTGCGATAAGATTTCCTCTCTGGTGTCTTCTAATTTTGGTGCTCTATCGCTCCGTATTGCCTTTTCCACAAAAACCGCCTTTCCCTCATTTCGTAAGGATGTCTTGCCTATCTCCCAAACAAGTAATATTATTTATAAATTTCAATGTCGGTGTGGTGCCGTCTATATAGGCAAGACGACCCAGCGTCTTCAGGTCAGAATCGCCCAACATGTTCCCCGTTTCATCCGGAATCATCAACCTACTACCAGAAAATCTCAACTGATAGAATCGTCCATCGGCCAACACTTGGTCGATAAAAAGGAGTGCGGTCTTGTTTTCTCTCCGGAGTGTTTTTCTGTTTTGTACCGAGGACGCACAAAGTTCCACCTGTCTGTCCTCGAAGCACTTGCCATCATTGCTAACCCCCCTACTTTGTGCAAGCAGAGAAACCTCCGGCTTCAGTTAGAATTATTTGGGTAGTCAGGTTTTTTTTTTTTTTTTTTTTTTTTTTCTTAACCTCCTCTCCGCTCGTATTCCATATCACTACCAAATATTCTAAAAAATAATAATTTTCAGACTTATGACCCTTGAAAATGTTTGTCTGAACGAAAAGCGCTTTGGGTATATTTTAACGATCGTTTTTTTTTAATCGACTTATTTATTTTATTTAATTGTACATATAACTTGCCCCATTATATATATATATATTTTTTTTTCTTTTCCTCACCCCGGTTTCCATTTTTTAGTTGATTGAATTTACGATATGGTTCACTTTTTTATAATATATATATATATATATATATATATATATATATATATATATATATATATATATATATATATATATATATATATATATCAGACAGATTATATATATCAGACAGATTATATATATATATATATCAGACAGATTATATATATATATATATCAGACAGATTATATATATATATATATCAGACAGATTATATATATATATATATATATATATATATATATATATATATATTGTGTCGAAAATAAAGAGTTCTAAGGGGGAACTTATTAAATGTGCCAAAAGTACGGGGACACTAAAATAAATTAATTAGCGTTTAAAAACGATTAAAATATTGGCACAACGAGGGAGAAAAAAAAAACGGGAGAAAAATTTAAAGTTCCTCAAAGAGAAAAAATTCGTTGTATATATATATATATATATATTATTTTTAAAATGTAATATGTATGTATATGATTGAATTCATTCAAAAAAAAAAACGCTAAAACGAAAACAAAAACAACATCTAATATATATATATATATATATATATATATATATATATATATATATATATATATATATATATAATATAATATATAATATAAAGCTGAACGTGTGTGTGTGTGTGTGTGTGTGTGTGTGTGTGTGTGTGTGTGTGTGTGTGTGTGTGTGTGTGTGGTCATGAATAGGCTCCTATATGGTTGACTATTTTAAAAAACTGATTACATATAATGATAGAGGATGTATCGAGACACAGGAATGGGTATGTTTGATTTGGCAGAACTGTGGTTCATTAAAATTGTGGGGTCTGCGTTCACGCCTGGTCCAAAAAGTATGGAAATAAAAATTTAACAATTAAAAAAAAAACGTTTACAAGTGTTTTTTATATAGATGTACATAATAATACTTTGATAAGTATGCTTTAACTTAAATAGGGACGGTATAATAAAATTGTGGCGTCTGCGTTCGCGCCTAGCCTCCATAGAATGGAAATAGGCACAAACTTTAATAAAGACATTTCATATCTATCTGCGTAAACACACTTTGATAATTATGTTTCAGTTTGAAGAAATATGGTATAATAAAATTATTGGGTGTCCGTTTGTTCCTGACCTCCATAGAATGGAAATATGTCACAAAGTTTAACAAGGTTATTTAATATAGATCCACAGAATATTGTGATAAGTGTTTCAGTGTGAACAGGTATGGTACAATAAATTATGGGGTTTATCTATTTTATTTTTACTTTCATCATATTTTGCTTTGGTTTTGATACCCCCATATTCAATCCAAATTTACAAACCTTCCTTTTCATAACCTATCATACTTTCATAAATCAGAGTCCATTTTCTGTAGGCTGTTTTTGAACCCAGTCAACAACGGGTACTTTTGCTAGTATATATATATATAAGACAGATTTTATATATATATATATATATATATATATATATATATATATATATATATATATATGTATATATATATATATATAAAGCAAAAAGACAGATTATATATATATATACATAAAAGACAGATATTATATATATATATATATATATATATATATATATATATAAGACAGATTATATATATATATATATATCTAAAAGACAGATTATATATATAAATATGAGACAGATTATATATATATATATCTAAGACAGATTATATATATAAAAGACAGATTATATATATATATATATATATATATATATATATAAAGGACAGATTATATATATATACATATATATATATATAAGACAGATTATATATATATATCTAAAAGACAGATTATATATATATATATATATATGACAGATTATATATATATAAGACAGATTATATATATATATATGTATATATATATATAAAAGACAGATTATATATATATAATCTGTCTTTTAGATATATATATATATATATATATATAATATTTTTATATATATATAATCTGTCCTTTATATATATATATATATATATATATATATATATATAAAAGACAGATTATATATATATAAAAATATTATATATATATATATATATATATATATATATATATATATATATACTAACAAATGTACCCGTCGTTAACTGGGTTCAAAACAGCCTCCAGAAAATGGACTCTGATTTATGAAAGTATGATAGGTTATGAAAAGGACGGGTTGTAAAGAGATAGCTTCGAATTTGGGGTTATCAAAACCAAAGCAAAATATGATGAAAGTAAAAATAAAATAGGTAAACCCCATAATTTATTATACCATACCTGTTCACACTGAAACACTTATCACAATATTCTGTGGATCTATATTAAGAAACCTTTTTAAACTTTGTGACATAGTTCCATTTTATGCGGTTAGGCACGAACGAACACCACATAATTTTATTATACCATATTTTTTCAAACTGTAACATAATTATCACAGATAAATATTAAAAGTCTTTATTGATATTTGAGCATATTTCCATTCTATGGAGGCTAGGCGCGAACGCAGACCCCACAATTTTATTATACCATCTCTATTTAAGTTAAAACATACTTATCAAAGTATTCTTATGTACATCTATATCAAAAACCCTTGTAAATGTTTGTTTTTTTTTTCATTTTTTATTTCCATACTGTGACCTTTGCAACGTGTGTTTACACGCCCTTAACCCCTGATCGCGGCCCAGTTATGATCTGCACCCTGGTCGGTACAGTTATTATATGTCGACTGGGCAACCAGGTCTGCCAACCGTTAGTACGTCGCGTCACCCAGTGAGTTCTTCGTTAAGGCGTTGGGGATTCTTCTCGGATGCTCGGTCCTCAAGGCCTGTTCTCCGTGGATCGTCTAGTTATCCTGGGTGTTCGTTGACGGATACGGTGTCACAAATGGCAAATAAAGAATGTACATATATAGGGATCAACGCACATCAGCAACAAAACTCCGGAGGCCGGTTAATATAATATATATTTTCGGAAATTCATAAAAGAAGTATTTACAGCATGTACATATAGTTGACAATTAATTCAAGCAAGCAGTTAGTTCTACAACTGAGCTTCTATTGTTGAAATACCTGGTCGGTATCACGGACTTTGCGTAATTCTCATTAAGTGATCGACACGTTATAAGCATTGAGTTATCAGGCAACAAGCGAGGGGGAGAGAGAGAGAGAGAGGTTTTTGTTCCGAGACTTATCTCTCTTCTTCTGTTCTTTTCTTCTTACTTGGTTCTGACTTAATCTCTGATTTTTCATTTCTTTTATAATACAATTATGGAATGATGACGACACCCATGTTCGTCATCGACCAATCAAATTGCTTGATTATAATTCGACGGGGCCTTTTCTCATTGGTTGATTATACTTCGACAGGGCCCTTTTTCATTGGTCCATTTCCAAAATTGGATTGACTCCTCCCTTAACCAACGCCCAACTTACACGTTGTATTAATTAACTCCTCCCTGGCTTACTAATGGAATTTCCCCATATCCAGGAAATTATTTTGTCTTTGACTTAAAGCAAATCACGCGATTTTATTTGTTTTAAAATTATCTATTGATCTCACCTTTCGCTTTGATAATTCAAAGGGATTTTAGTTTATCTTTGAATTAAGTTCTGGTTGTCGGCCATTTTATTATATCAGACATTTTGTTTACGTCAAAAGACCAAGAATGCATTTGTCGCTTTGAACTTATCGGACAACACATTTTCCCATCCGAGCAAACATATTTCATAACTTTCGTTCAACCTGATTCACCAAATGACAATTCTCGATACGTTATTTTATTGTTTTGAAATTTCGGACAATTCATTTTTTTTCCTCTTCTTTGTTCTAAACACAATGCCGAGTCACTGCGTGTGTTTCTCTTAGATCAAAAACAACCCGACTTTTCAACTTGTCAAATTCACAGGTCAACTTTGGCTCATAGTTTTGCCAATTGCAGGTGTGAAATCCCCACCCCTCCGGCTACTGTACCACTATGATTCCGACCCTTGGAGATCAAACGCCTGTGTATTTTGGCTAACATATTTTATGCATTCTTTTTCGCTTTTGAAGTCTAGCATGTGATTCAACTTTTCGCTACAAAGGCACTCTTGCCGCCGCCATTTCAACAACAGACTTAGCTCAGAATTTATTCAAAAATAAAAATTAATAATAATTTTTATTACTTCAACCCGATCATCGTCCGGGAACAAAAACATTACTTTCAACCAAAAGAAACGTCACATCAACCCTATAGGTCTGATGTGGCCTCTCTTTAGTGTTACATACTTTGGGGGCCAGACGCGAACACAGACCCCACAATTTTTATGAACCACCGTTCTGCCAGATCAAACATACCCATTCCTTATCTTCGATACATCTTCTATCATTGTATGTAATCAGTTTTTTAAAATAGTCAACCGTATAGGAGCCTATTCGTGACCAGACACACACACACACACGCACACACAGACGTTCAGCTTTATATTATAGATATATATATATATATATATATATATATATATATATATATATATATATATATATATGACAGATTATATATATATATATATATATCAGACAGATTTTATATATATATATATATATATATATATATATATATCAGACAGATTTTTTATATATATATATATATATATATATATATATATATGACAGATTATATATATATATATATATGACAGATTATATATATATATATGACAGATTATATATATATATATGACAGATTATATATATATATATATAAGACAGATTATATATATATATATATATGACAGATTATATATATATATGACAGATTATATATATATATATATATATATATGACAGATTATATATATATATATATATGACAGATTATATATATATATATATAAGACAGATTATATATATATATAAGACAGATTATATATATATATATATATATATGACAGATTATATATATATATGACAGATTATATATATATATATATATATGACAGATTATATATATTTATATATATATATATATGACAGATTATATATATTTATATATATATATATATTTATATATATATATGTATATATATAAGACAGATTATATATATATATATATATATATATATATATATATATATAATCTGTCTTATATATATATATATATATATATATATATATATATATATACTGCATGAATTTTTCAAAAACTTTGGATTGACTATAGATGTCGACCCAAATAAAAAAAACTTCCAACTTTTTAGACGTATCGTTAAATCTATGTTATGAATCTTACACCCCGTACCATAAACCAAATCTAAACCTATTTCATGTACACAAACAATCTAATCACCCAAAGTCAATAATCAAATCAATAGTTCCATCTATCTCCAAAAGAATATCAAATCTATCAGCTGACAAAAAAGCCTTTGATCAGGTATCAACATTCTACATTCCAATATATACAAAGCATTATGCTTTAAGGAATTCAGGATATAAAGAACGCATAGAATATAACAAAAAACACCCTTTAGTGAGAAAACTACACTCAGTAATTACTCATAATATGACAATAAAAAATAACAGCAACAGAATAAGCCAAAATGTTCCTAACAATACAAATTTCCTCACTAAATACACAGCCACCAGCCCAATCCCAAATCAAAAACAATTTAATAAGAAGAGAAAAGTAAGACGTAAGAATGCTATTTGGTTCAATCCTCCTTTCAGCTCCAATGTAAAAACTAACATTCCAAAAGAATTTTTCAGAATAGTGGAAAAATCCTTTAAATACCCTCATAAGTATAGTACCATATTAAACAAAAACTCCATAAAAATCTCATACTCCACAATGCCTAATCTAGCACAGACAATAATTTCAGCAAATAACAGGAAAATTAAAAAAGCGCTGGATATACCAATTGACCAAATACCTAGTAACAAATGTAACCGCCTAAATAAAAATGAATGCCCCCTTAATAACGATTGCATACACAAAGACGTGGTATACGCCTGCACATTCACGCAATTACCAAAACATAAAAACAACCAATCAAACGAGGAAAACAATGAACATAGTCGAAGCGTTCAGAACGCAAACATATATAGGGAAACATATGGTGAGGGTTCGAATAATAATAACAGAAACAACAGCCAGGCTAACGTATCCAATAATATAATTCACAGTGAAGACCAGTTTAGGACTAACCAGAACCAAGGCTATGAATCCCCATGCCCCATCTTTGCCCAGCCCCCCAATATAGGACTCAGTAGAAATGGGACCGATGAACAAATAAACAGTAATAAAACAAGGAAAACATTCACGTATATAGGTGCATCTTCAAGCTTAATAAAAATAAGAATCTCAAACCACCTTCATTCCTTCAGAAATGAAAGATCTCAAAACAATGATAATAATAGTACATCTTTAACCAAATTAATCAACAACCTAGAGGACAAGTCAATTCCATATTCAATTAAATGGAGAATACTGAATAAATCTAGATTATATGCCCCAGGGGATAAGTTTTGCAATCTTTGTATATCCGAGGCAGTTAACATCATAACCTTCAATAAACCCATAATAAATACCAAGAACGAGCTAGTGTCCAGATGTAAACACAAGAAAAAAATTAAATACAGCCATCTTAAAATAAAATAACATACACTTTCGGTATAAATGAGAAATAGGTAAAGACAAAGTACTAAATACACGTCAGTCTTGACTAAAATCTAAACAATTACTTTGCTAATATAATAATGTTCATTTTCTAAAGATAGGTTCTTAATCACCTCTTTTAACACATAAAATAACCTTCTCTTTCTGTATATATGCACATGTTAAGTAGAGCCTTACTATAAGCACATTAACATACTTTAAATCTCTTACACGTAATTTGCACTCTAAGATCTAATGATAATAGTATTTCCAAAAACATGTAGCTTCCCAATTAAAGAATTTAAAACTCCGCCCCCATCTACTAACCAGAAAAGGAGCAAAAATTCCCCATTGCAAGGTAATCTCCAGATCCGTACGTATAAACAAGAAAGAACTATACTCATTGATGCGTCATCCCTGTCGGTACTAGTTTAATTAAATTCTATAACCATAGTTACACAACCCCACTTTTTTCATTTTATTAATGTTAAATTAGCAGAGTGGCGGTTAAAGAATAAAAAATACCTATGATAAACTTAGGTAAGTTACTTACACTAATTATTGCTATAATTAATGGTGTTAAATAATGGTATACCTTTTTTTTATGTCTAAATATATTTTTTTGTGTATATGAGGGTATATCTGGGTATATATGGAACACGTGTCATATGTGGGTATATATGGACTTAGATGTAAGTATATATAGAATAAGTGAGCGTATGTGTGTATTAACTGTATGGGTGCGAGTATGTAAAAATATATATTGTACGCGTTCATGCATGTGTACGTGGGTGTGTATGTATATGTTATGTGTAGGTATATATATATATGTATGTGTGTGGGGGGGTGTTTGTGTGTGTATATATGTATGATTGTATGTATATGCATTCAAGTATTTATAGATAACTTTGTATATATTGGAATGCAGCTGTAGAAAATTTCCCCAGTTAAATATTATTAAATAGCATAAGGTTATGAATATTACTGATTTTAAACGTTTTTCAGTAAGGTATTATCAGTACTTTATTACCTTTGTTTTAACGTATTTAGCATTGAACTATTACGGTAAGGACTATAAAATAAAGATAAAACGTTCCATCAATAATATTAGATTTAATTTCACAATTAGCTCATAAACATTAGTATATTCTAAACTTTATGTCAATCCTCTTTCTAAGGGAAATATAGATACATATAAAATTAATAATAATTAGTACCTCATGGGCAGTATATATAACTTGAGTTGACAGAACAAATACGATTTAAATTGACAAGGAGGTTTGAGATGAAACTAGGAAAAATCCGGAAAAAAAGAATTATTCCTTTTACGTATTTGGCCCATCTTTTATTTTTAGTTAATTTTGGTTTTTGTTCTTATCTCTATATTCTTCTTGTTACTCCTCCTATCTTCCCCCCCCCCCGAACCAAGTCCCTATCTCTTGTACACGACCTGACCTCAATTAAGCGACCGGTCAAACTTTATGATTCTTGGATTCTACTTGAAGAGATATCTATTTATATAGATGTATGTATGTTTATGTGTGTATATGTATGTATATGTGTATATATATGTTTATATATATGTGTGTGCATATGTATATATATATATATATGTGTGTGTGTGTGTATTTGTATGTATATGTATATATGGATATTGTGTGTATGTGTGTGTTTGTATATGTGTGTTCATGTGTATATTAGGATGAATATGCACATATGTCTCACCCCACCTTCTACCACTTACCACTACCTGCTCTCCCTAACAATTCGCCCCACTAAAAATAATATAAACCTCTAATGAAAAGGTTTCTACCAGACTTTGAATTTATTATCGCTGGACCCAAAACAAATTTAAACAAGCACTTGCCCGATTCGGATATATACACAGCTATGCGGATTACACAGTATATAGCTTGGAAATTGTTACCAAACAGATGTAAAGAACGTATAATATGGATTTTACCAAGCAAGTTGGATCAACAAAAACATTCATATCCTTTTTCTACAAATCCTCCGGCTACAGGACTTCTGATAAATGTATTATTTTCACTTTGACTTTCCATGTCTCACTGAGTTTAGCAAATAGGATGCATACCTTTATAACTATTTGCTAATATTTTCTCTCCTCTGATGAGATGGTAGACATCGAAACCCTATAGGTTAAGGAGATTAATAAGCTGTCTTATATATATATATATATATATATATATATATATATATATATAATCTGTCTTATATATATATATAAAATCTGTCTTATATATATATATATAATCTGTCTTATATATATAATCTGTCTTATATATATATATATAATCTGTCTTATATATATATAATCTGTCTTATATATATATATAATCTGTCTTATATATATATATAATCTGTCTTATATATATATATATAATCTGTCTTATATATATATATAATCTGTCTTATGTATATATATATATATATATAATCTGTCTTATATATATATATATAATCTTCTTATATATATATAATCTGTCTTATATATATATATATATATATAATCTGTCTTATATATATGTATATAATCTGTCTTATATATATATATATAATCTGTCTTATATATATATATATATATATATATAATTTGTCTTATATATATATATATAATCTGTCTTATATATATATAATCTGTCTTATATATATATATATATAATGTCTTATATATATATATATATAATGTCTTATATATATATATCTATAATCTGTCTTTTATATATATATATATATATATATATATATATATATATATATATATATATAAGTCAGATTATATATATATATAGTAACTACTTATCCGTTGGCTCAAAACTGATCTAGTAAGTTTTATTATGCTTACCTTGTTCATCTTGTCTAACTGATTTTGACATTGTTGAACAGATGTAAGGAATTCCAATGTATGCAAAGGCACCAACATAAGCAGCTGAAAATAGAAGGAATCATATATATAAAAAAGAGGTAGTTTGTTGGGTCTTCAGTGAAATAACCTGCACTTAATAGCATTTAAAGTGGATGCAACTTGTTGACCATCTTAAAATTTATTCCTTTAATTCAGATGACATTTACAATACTTGACAGTATCGGTTTCGTAGCACAAAATCAATTACTTAATTATTATATCAATAAGAGAATCTATTTTGCCCTTAACTCATCAGAAGGCATAGCAACAATAAATCTATCAAGAAGAGATAAAGTGCGTTTTGACATGATTGAAAATCCGAAAATTGGGAGAGAAGCTGCAAATACCTCATGATATGTTTATATTACGCCATTTTGAATTTTACATATATATATATATATATAAATTCAGGTTTGAAATGTTCAAAGGTAGAGACTAATGAATACAACGAGGTTGTTAGATAGTGCTCTATAAAAAGAGTAAAATATTTTTTATTATTTATTCGAGGGTAAACAGTTACATTTGGTCGCTACAAACAGCCATCTGTTTCAATCAATGAGACTTCGTCAGGCGACCCTAAACCATTCGATGCCATAGAAAAGAAGTGCCAATGGGTCAGGGTCGCCTGACGAAGTCTCATTGACTGAAACAGAATGCTGTCTGTAGCGACCATATGCAACTGTTTACCCTCGAATAAATAATAATAATATATATATATATATATATATATATATATATATATATATATATATATATATATATATATAATAATCATTAACTTGAAACGTCTTCAGTTTGTATATACCAATCATAATGGATTAAAAATCTTTCTCATAAATAAAGTTTTTTTATAATGAAGACGAGAAAAAACAATAGAGCCAGTCGGTTGCATGAACCATGTAAGTTGTCCCAAATTTTATTTTCTTTTAAGTTTTTGTAAGGTAAGCAACTGAAGAGTACATGAATAAATATGCAGCAAAGATATAATTTTGCAGACTTGTTAGTCACAATAAGAACAATTTTATAATAGATAGCTTTTTAAAAGTGATAAACAACCAACTGAGAAACTTGATATTTGGAACTTAAAGAATTATTTTATTACAATATATATATATATATATATATATATATATATATATATATATATATTATATCACCTCCCTCTCAAGCTAAATTCTTCCCTAGAATTTCGCTTCACCATTTTTTTCTTTTTTGACTTTGTCCAAAAAATTCAGTTCTTTTTCTTTTTCTTTCACTTCTCCTTAAAATTTGCGTTTGCGAATTTTTTGATTTTGGAGAGTGACTTGTATTTTCAGTTACTGGTGCTTCCTTTTTTGGAGGCTCTATGTGAAAAATGTCATACAGTACTTCCATCGGTACTTCATTGTTTTTAACTATTTCAATATATCGGGGTCTGAGTTGGTTTATATGTTTTTTGTGGGAAAATGTCTGACCTTTTATAATGTAGACCATTCTTCCAATTCTTTCTGAGATTATGCCTTCTTCTCAAAAACTCTTCCCTGCCCGATAATTGTTGAAAAAAACTTTATCCCCGTCCTTGTATATCTTGTATCGTACATTATCTTTTACACTTTTTTTTACTTTTTTACTCGGAATTAACCGGTCGAACAAAGAGCGCACTTTTCTGGCAAACATTATTTCCGCTGGGGATAAATTTGCATTTATATTCGGATTAGGTGTTATCCTGTACACTGCTAAAAATCTCTGAAGACTTTTTTCTTCAGTGTCGATGTTATCGTTCTTTTTTAACGCTCGTTTAAAAGTATCGACAAATCTTTCAGCTTGTCCGTTAGATCGAGGGCTAAAAGTTGGTGTTGTGATATGCTCTATGGCCAGTGACTCACAGTAGATCTTAAATTCTTGACCTTTGAACATGGTGCCATTATCACTAACAATTGTTTTTGGTACGCCAAAACGCCCAAATACCTCGTCCAACGCCTTTGTGTTTGCCGCTGTAGGATGTTTGAATTTAAAAATTTCTGACCATTTCGACATGCTATCTACTATTACCAGGTAATAATATCCTTTTAGAGGTCCTGCGTAATCTATATGGATCCGCGTCCATGGTATATCTGTTTTAGGCCAAGGTTGCGTCTTAGTGGGCGGCGCTTTTGCTGCTAGTTGGCAACCCTTACATAATTTTATCATTTTTTCTATGTCCTGATCCATTCCAGGCCAGTACGTATATGCTCTCATTAGTGCTTTCATTCTGGAGATTCCAGGATGTCCCATGTGGAATTCTTTTAAAATTCTCTTCTGTAATACTTGAGGTATTACCACTCTATCTGCGTACATTAGAGTTTCATCGCACTTTGAAAATGGAAAAACTGTTAATCCTTTCCTCTTCTTTTCTTTTTGTCCCACTTGTTTTTTTATCTTGTTAATGTATTCATCTGTTCTTGCTGCTTTCTTTATTTCCTCAAGTGTTACCGGAAGTTCCCTAACAGTATTTATTAATGTATCTGTTAGTTCATTTTCTTCTTTTAGTGCAGCTATAACAGTTTCTTCAAGTAATTCAGTTTTATTTGGGATCAACCTGGACAAACCATCTGCGTGTGCAATTTTGCTGGATGCTAGGTGTTTCATTTTAAAATTGTAGTTTAACAGAATCATGCTCCATCTTTGTAACCTATTAGCCGTATGAGTAGGAACTCCTTTTTTGGAACCAAAAATCGATAACAAAGGTTTGTGGTCCGTTTTCAAGATAAAAAATCTTCCATGGATGAACCTATGAAATTTCCTCATGGCGTATACAATTGCCAGACCTTCTTTTTCTATCTAACTATAATTTTTTTCTGCGGGTAGCAAAACCCTTGAGGCATGAATAATTGGTTTAGTCGATCCATCTTTGAGTCTGTGTAGTAGCACAGCACCTAAACCGTATTCGCTCGCATCTGCTGCTACAATTAATTCTTTTTTTGAATCGTAGTGAGCTAGTGCTAAATCCGATAACAGACATTTTTTAATCTTTAGGAATGCTTCATCACATTCTTTTGTCCAGAGCCATTTTTTATTCTTTTTCAATAATTCGTTTAAAGGTGCTCTTAGTTCATGCATATTTGGGATATAAGAATTATAATAATTTGCTAGTCCCAAAAATGACTGTAGCTGCACTATATTTTCTGGTCTAGGCATGTTTTTGATTGCTTCAGTCCTATTAGGATTAGGTTTTCTACCATTTCGATCAATCACTTGTCCCAAATATTCAATTTTGTCCATCCCAAAATTACATTTTTCGAGAGCCACTAGTTTGATATTCTCTCGAATACTTTGCCAATGTAGATTTTATGCTCTTCCACATTTTTACTTCTTATAAGGATGTCATCTAGATAAGCCATAGCAAAATCCAAACCTGCTAGCATTGTATCCATAATTTGCTGGAACAAATTTGGGGCTACTTTTAAACCAAAAAGCAAACGTTTTAGTGAAAATAGTCCTTTATGGGTATTTAATGTCAGGTACTTAGCACAATCTTCCTGGACTTTTACTTGCCAATACGCTTCAGATAAATCAATTTTTGGAAAAAATTTTCCTCCGCTTAACTTCGAAAAAATTTCCTCTGGGGTAGGAAGCGGGTAGTTATGCCCCTTGAGACAATCATTTAGACCTGTCGAAAAGTCCGCGCATACCCTGATTTTATTATTTTTCTTCTTAACGTAAACCGTGGGTGAAGCCCATTCAGAGTAGTCCACTTTTTCTATTACTCCAATATCTTGAAGTCTCTTTAATTCTTTCTCTATAGTTTCTAATGCTGAATATGGAACCTTTCTTTTGGGTTTGAAAACTGGTTTAGCTTCGTCCTTTAGTTCAAATTTCACCTCCGTTTTCGTGCAGCAACCCAAACCTTCAGAGAATACCTCTTTAAAGTCTTTTTTTAATTCGTCAATAAACTTTCCTGGTAGTTTAGAATTTTCTAAACCCGCCAGACTTACTTTATTGCAAAATGAGCTTATGGGTTTTCCCCATAAATTAAAAAGAATCATTAAGTCTATACCGAACAAATTAGAATTTTTCCCCCGGTACGACATATAACTTGGTTTTCACAGCATTCTCCTTTAGAGACACATTGGTAAAAAATTCACCCTTAAATTTTAGTTTATTTCCAGACACACTTCTGGCAATTGTTTTTGTATTTTGTAACTTTGGAAACCCAATTTTCTTCCAAGTTACTTCGTCAATTATACTTATGTCGCTTCCCGTATCTAGAAGACGGTTCACATTACAGCCATTAATTTTAATTTCAATATATTTTCTTTTATCACACCTAGACTCATTTTTAGAACCAATGGTCTTTATTTCTGCTTTTCGGTATTTTCCTTTCCTGCATACCGTTGATTTATGGCCTTTTTTATTACATTTGTTACATATTTTGTATTTAAAGTAACAATCTTTAGTGAAGTGGTTTTTTCCCCCACATGTCTTACAGGATTTTTCGTGTGCACATTTCATCACCCTTTCCATTTTTTCCCCATATTTTTTTCTTCAAAATTTTTTCCTTCGATGCTTGTATTGTCCTGCTTTAAATTTAACAGTTTCTGACACTCTTCCATAACTTTTTGTAACGTTATTTCAGTGTCTTGGTTCATAATGGATAATATCCTTGAACGAATATCCTTATCTTTAGAGGCTGTTAAACCTTGCACAAAGATTAGACTTTTAAACATATCCTCTTTGAGGTCTTTTAATTTAAAGGATTCACAATGAGCATTCACTTTCCCTGCATAAGTAATAAAATCTTCGTCCTCCTGCTTCATGATATTTAAACATTTGTGTATAGAATAGATTATCTCGTTCACTGAAAATGTTTGACAATATTTTTATTGTTTCACTAAAAGAAATCTCTTCAGGTTTCTTTGGCAGGATAAAATTCGTATACTTTGTATTTTCCTGAGATCCAAGTTTTTGAAGAAGAAGGATAATCTTCTCTTCGTCTGTCCAAGACTGACATCTCTTAGCAAAAATATTTTCATATCTCCGAAAATATGCTGGAAAAGTTAACCCATTTGTCGGCTCGTATACAAATTCGGATAAAGAATTTGCTATTCCTTCAGGAGTGAAACGACAGTCTTTCTGCTGCGCTAAAATACTCTGTAGTATTTCGCTTTGCTTCAATTGTTGTTTCTGAAGTAATTCCATTTGCTTTTGTTGTGCAAACAATGCCGATTGCATAGTTCTAGTGAATTCCGCTAATTGCTCCATGTTAAAAAAATTTTTTTTTTTTTTTTTTTACAAAACCACACAATTAAACAAAAGATTAACTCAAATGTCCTATAAATTCAATGAATTAAAAGCACAATTTCCTTCCGAAGAGAGAGAAAAAAAAATACTTCCAGCCGAATAAAACTTGAAATGGACACTTCTTTTTTTTTTTAAATGTTCTTTTCAAAAAAATGTTCGCTTCAAAATGTCAATTTCTCTTTTTTTTTTTTTTTAGGACCGTAACAGACTGAAACACTTACTTTTTAAATGTTGGCTCTGTCGAAGTTTTTTCTTCCTCTTCTGTCTTTGGATTTCTTTTGTTTTCTGCTCGTTAATCTTCTTGTGTGCTTTTTCCTTCTTTTTGTTTTTTTTAGTGAGTTTCGTTCGAATTCTTCGTCGCCAGTTGTTATATCGTAGATTATATGAATAACAAGTCATTACTGGGGTTGTACAGAAAGGGTTTATTTAGGTAAAAATATAACCCTTTCTCCCTTGCAGGGGTCGCGCGCACGGTGGAAAACGACGCGCACTAACCCTAAGGACGGTTGGCTATATTTTCGCTCCTTCGAGCCTCGGACCCCGCACAAGCATCCGTCTCTCTCCCTCTCTCTCTGCTGAGTCTCTCCGAATTGGACGTTGGTATCTGGCCGTCTAGTGTTGTAACGCCCAATCGGGAATTCTTGGTAATTTCTGTCGTGATCGTCTTCTCGTCAGTGGCCGTCTCTCCCTCTGTCTGCGATGGCTGGAAAGTCAAGTTTGGTTATGCTGAAATCGAAGGCAGTCTTCACAAGTATAAATGGAAACAATCAACAACGATGAGGATGGTTTAGGCTGTTCATTTAGTAATTCGGTATACATTAAGGCTCGGCTCGTCCCTTATACATTCGTCAGGCTTGGAATGCAACCCCCACAGTGTATTTAAACAAAAACTCTAAGTCGGCGGTCTTGTGAGTTCTCTTCGTCTCAATTAGAAGAGGCTGGCGGCATGCGTGGCTCCCAACTGCTCTGTTCGACAGACTGTCCGATTCTCTTCTGCTGGCTATCTCCGCAGTAGTTTTATTAAAACATCATCCTCCCCTTCCTTCTCTATTCGACGGGTAATCATAATTCTTTCTCTCTCTCTCTCTCTCTTTCTTTCCCAACCGACCCCCTCTCGATTCAATTCCGAGAATTAGTTATCTCTCTAGGCAATTAACCAATTTGTTCCCTTAAAATTAGAATGACTAATTCAATTGTTTTCGGGTTTGTACTTTCTCTATTATCACCTCCAACTTGTTGATTTAAGTGAATCATGTTATCATTACACTCGGACCGTCGACTTTACTCGTCGACTCTTCCCAGACCTCCTTGCGTTTTTCTCGCCAACCCGACATCTGGCTTATCTTTAGTCTGGCCCTTTTGAACTACAATAATTTACTTGTCAACCGATGACAATTCGTGGGTTTCTCACGAGATGAGACTGAGACCTCTCGCCCAGCTTCATCCCACTCACCCTCAACCTAGGAAGCAGGGTTATCCGGTGTCGCCCGGCTTCGTTACAAAAAGGTACACACATTTCTAAGCGTCCATTGACAGCTTAGTACTAAATTCTGTCTCCCACGTGAGGAGACTTTACTTGTCTTTTTATAGACATAACAGTCCATTCATTTGAGGGGTGTTGGATCAGTCCATTATATCAGATATGTAAAAAACTATATATATAAAAAAAAACAAAAAACAGCACATAATATTTCAGCTTGCATGAAAATCCTCTCAAGTTGATCCGAAATTCAAAATAGTTCTTTAGAGAATGGATTCCACTACATCCCTTTGTTTTCATTAATATATATATATATATATATATATATATATATATATATATATAGAGAGAGAGAGAGAGAGAGAGAGAGAGAGAAAGAGAGAGAGAAAGAGAAAAAAGATTGGAATAAGTATACTTACATACATAAATAGTTGAATCATGGCGTGCAAAGGCAAGCACTATATGAGATAAACAGTTTGAAAAATTTCCAATAATGATAAGCAACAAATCTGAGAAGTAAATTTGTAGCAGTTTAACTGCAGTTAGAGAAATGACCCAACGGAGAACAATTTGGACAGCAGTGAATGTTCCAATGTGATCCGAACTCCAGCAGAATGGCTGATTTCGGATGTAGAGTGTAATCACATCTGAGGATCCCATAATTGGTGGTGCCGTAAATGCCAACCCCATCAGTGCTAGGATCAATTTCGATCTCCGCTTGTCGGGAGTATCCTTTATATAAAAGGAAAAGGTTTTCCACCATATGTTGCAATTAAGATCTTTGAGGCTATCACATTTCTGTACGGGATTATAGCTCTCGGCTAATATAAATATTGTATATAATAATCCCAGAATGGTTAGTCCTAGTGCTAGTAAGACAGGAATCAGAAATGTTGTATGCTTAATAAGAAATCCTGTTCCAAAGGCACTTAATCCAGCCGTTAATCCTATCACAGCTTCAAGCAGAGTCAGTCGGAAACTGCGTTGTTTTCCTGGTTCGGTTACATCAGTAATGTACGTGTTGAAAGCCATCAAGCTTGCTGGTACTGACCCTGAAAGGCCGTCAAGTCCCACCGCCAGAAAAAGGACAAAAAGAGGAAGCTGTAATCCTATAACAAGGGCGATGGTGCCTGCATAGATAATCCGACCACTGACTATCAGGTATAGGGCAATTTTACGGCCCATTATGCCCACAATGTTTCCGAGAATTAAAATAGGCAAGCAGCTGAGTAAAACGTAGACTATCGTAATGTACATGAAAAACCTGGAAGAGATGTGCTGCGTCTCTTGCTGGATTTTGAACATCTTGGAACTTTTATTGCTGTTGCAAAGGCTTGATAGTCTACTGCTGTCGGATATGTTATTTCCGAGCTCTTCGGAGATCTGTAAGTAGACATATTGTCGCAGGACTGATTCGAGGATAACAGATGTGGCGATGTAGAATACCGGCAGGGGCTCTACTAGTTTGATTTTTCTCCATTTGAAATATTTAAAGATTTCCGCCTGAGGTTCATCTTCCACATTGTTGATCAGCTGCGCATTTTCCGTCTCGTTGTCTTTGTTTGGAACCTAAAAATAAAAAATGGAAAAAAGAAAAGTTTTTTTACCTTTGATTATGAGGTTCAAAATAAATTTAAAAAAATTGATTTCGAAAGTAAGTTAGAGATAGCTGTGTTGAAGTGGATACTGACACAACCTGGTGACTAAGCATACTGCTTGATTATATAATCATAATGGCAGGGGTACCCTCACAATCCCTGAGAGTGCAACAGTGGCGTAGCAACTGTTTTTGCCATCAGGCCGGTCGTAAGATTACACACACACCACTCACTGGCCGTTTATAATCAGTTAACATTCAAAATTCCAGAAAGTCCTCAAAATATATCCATCGAATTACAATCACGGATCTAAAATCTGTTTAAAAACTGTATTACACGCATAAAACAGTAAAACATATTACGACTTATTTTGGTATACAATTTCAGATTTTTTGTTAGCTTTTTATTATTTTAATTTTTTTCTATTTTCACCCTCTCAAAATGCCGCCCCTTGATGCGGACCACTCCTAACGCCTAGGCGGTCAAGTTTACAACCTGGCTTGACGTAGTTGTTCGTCTAGATGCACTGATGAGTTGTGATACAGGGAAACAGAACTGTACATGGATGACTATATATATATATATATATATACTAGCTGTATATACTTGCCGTTGCCAGGTCGAAACAATGTTATATATGACATCAGTTGCTACTATATATATATATATATATATATATATATATATATATATATATATATATATATAAGAAACTCGTTTCTTATTGTTGAGCACTTACAATTGAAATAAAGTTGATCAATTTAGCTTGTATCCGCAGATCATCATATAACGATTAGATCACTCTGACAGATGTTAAAAAAAAAAAACATTTAAAAATGAATGTTTAAATTTCAACAGTATTTCTCACGGTTAACGGTGGCCTAATGGATTCGGTCCTTGCTAATGAAGTCAGAGATGGTTTCTGTTGCCGGGTCAAATCTATCGACTGGTGTTAATCGTAACACCCTGCATTGATGATTCCCGAAAAGATGAAACACTAGTGTGTAGGTATTTAATAATCATTATAGTAAATAATTATATATATTCACACATATATATATATATATATATGTAAGATCTATTGTTGATTTATTTATTTTTTTATTAGTGATTCTCTGGTATTTAAGTGTTTGAAGGAGTTACCTGCCCTTTGTTTTTATATTTACATTGCCCCTTTTATTTGGGACGTATTTTTTTTTGTTTGTTATTATTAGTAATTTTATCTATTAAGAATTTGAATATTTTATATATATATTTTTTTTTTATTAAATAGTTTTTTGTGCATTTTGTGTTATCCATGGGCACGTGTTTCTGGGTATCATCCATCTTCAGCATGGCTAAACTTTTGACAAGGCTCGAACTCGTAGCAGCTCAATTGGCAGCGTGATGTTTTACCACTAGACCATGATACCTCATCAAATTTTATGCATGATTTTTTTATTTACTCTATATATTTTTTATTTACTATATAAGTGTATAATTGTTTCAGTCTGTACTAATATTTCTATGTGTAGTTTCTTGTATATAAGTTTTTATTTATATTCCAGTATGGCAACTCATCAGCGCTAACAATATGCATAAAAACAAATTACAAAAAGTTACATCAACCCCGGGATAATTTTTTTTCAGCCAGTTCATACATTTATAATCATGTTTTTTATGAAAAGAAAAATATCCCTAGGTTGATGTTACATTTCGTTGCTTGATTTTTATGTGTACTCTTAGCACTGATGAGCTGCACATACCGGAATAAAAATAAAAACGCATACAGAAAACTACATATAAAAATATCAGTATGAGTCGAAACAATTGTATGTTTATATAGTAAATAAAGTTCTCTTTTTTTGGACGGGCATAAAAATCAATGTCTTTTCCCACTGAAGCCGTATAATATTAAAAGTTTTTATAGCTTTAGTATTGCACTATCGAGCTGTTTAAATGCACTTTGTGTTATACGTTATTTTTTATTTTTATTTTTTTTTTTTTTTACAAAGGCATCACCACATTATCAAGGCCCAGAGGCCACTCAAGGATAAGGGTTAAAGAGTGTACAGTAGAAGTTGGTCAATATAGTAATCATTAGTAATGAAAATTTGGTAAATTTAATAACTTATATGGAACGGCTCATCAAGAACTTATTTACCTTAGACTTGAACACAACCATATTGTAGTCAGCCGGAAAGCAGGAAAACGGAAGACAATTCCACAGGCGTGCAGTTCTAAGAAAGAAGCTTTGTTCATGGAATCTATGTTTAGGTTTAGGCACAGATAAAGAGTGGGGGAAATTATTGATAGTGTTTACAGCTAGACGAGTGTTTCTTGTGAAAGTTTGGCGAGGGGGGACCATAGATTGAAGCTCAGTTGAACACTTTCCATGAAAATAACGATACATCAGAGACAAACTCGCAACATCTCTTCTGTGAGATAGAGGTTGTAAGGAGGAGAAAAGGACATCTCCTACGAGGCTACGAAGTCTATTTTGAACTCTATCAAGGCAGGACAAGTCCTTTCTAGCAGCTCCTGCCCAGATGTGGCAACAGTATTCCATCCTTGGACGTACCTGGCTCTTATATAGATAGAGAATAGAATTATTTATTATTTTTTAAAGCAGTAATCTAATTACATGCATGCTTCGGGGTCCTACCCCTCTTCAGCATAGCTTGATTGATATTAGGAATTGAACCCCTGACCTTATGTATTACAGCCCGGCGTCTTAATCGATTACGCTACGAAGTCATAGGCATTTTTACTGTTCAGTTTTTATCGTTTATATATTTACGTAGATTTTGTTGTTGATTTTTTAAACGATATTATGGTTAGCGTCTCCACTTTGGAGATCTGTTTTTTTTTTTTTGTTTTGTTTTTTTAGAAAATCGCTCATTTTTTATTTCGACGTAAACAAATAATATTTTATTTATTTATTTATTTATTTATTTTTAAAACAGTAATGTACATACATGAATGTTTCGGGGCCCTACCCCTATTCAGTGTATCTTGACTGTTATTAGGAATAGAACCCTAATAACAGTCAAGCTACGCTGAAGAGGGGTAGGGCCCCGAAACATGAATGTACATAGATTACTGGGCGGCATTTTGAGAGGGTAAAAAAATAAATAAAAATAAATGAAAGCTAACAAAAAATTTGAAATTTCATACCGAAAAGGTTGTAAAACATCGGGACTTTTAGAGATATCGGAATCAGAAAAATGTGTCCCTATTTTATGAGCGGCACACGTCAGGGGCGGCATTTTAAAAGGTTAAAAATAGAAAATGGAAAAATAAATGAAATTTTTATCAAAAATGTTGAAAAAAATCTGAACGATTGGAGGTATCAGAATCAGAAAATTGTGTCCCTATTTTACGAGCGGCACACGTCAGGGGCCGGCATTTTGAGAGGGTAAAAATAGAAAAAATATGTAAAAATAAATAAAAGCTAACAAAATATTTGAAATTTTTTACTGAAAAGGTTGTAAAAAAAAACGGAACTTTTGGAGGTATCGGAATCGGAAAATTGTCTCCCTATTTTACGAGCGGCACATATCAGAGGGCGGCATTTTTAGAGGGTAAAAATAGAAAAAGTAAATAAAAGCTAACAAAATATTTGAAATTTTTACCGAAAAGGTTGTAAAAAATCGAAACTTTTGGAGGTATCGGAATCGGAAAAATGTCTCCCTATTTTACGAGTGTCAGGGGCGGCATTTTGAGAGCGTTAAAATAGAAAGTAGAAATAATAAATAAAATTAAATAAAAGCTAACAAAAAATTTGAATTTTTTTTTTACCGAAAAGGTAAAAATTTGGGACTTTTGGAGGTATCGGATTCTGAAAATTTCGAGCGGTACGGTACATGTCACGGGCGGCATTTTGAGAGGATAAAATAGAAAATAGAAAAAATAAATAAAAGTTTACAAAAAATTTGAAATTTTATACCGAAAATATTGTAAAAATCGGAACTTTTGGAGGTGTCGGAATCGGAAAAATGTGTCCATAATTTACGATTCTAAAACCGATTGTTTAAAATTTTTAATTCAATCATTCATTATTTGTACTGATGATAAATATTTATTGTTTTTAAATTATCACTAAAGCTAAAATGATAATAACATCAAAATGCGATGTAAATTTATTTTATTTGTAAAACAAAGTTTCAAAAAAGGTTTAAATTCATGCATAAATTCTCTAGGTAACCTTTCAAAGGAAGCAGTTGATTTACATGTTCCAAAAAAATGTTGAAAAATTAAACAAAACATCGTCAAGAAAAATACTTTCAAAGATCACTGATAATCAAATGATGCAACGGACAATTAGCAACAGGAAGTTACGTAATTTTGGACTTGTAGAAACATTAAGCAAGTACGAAATGAAAATCGACTGTAAACAGATTTTATGATCGTTATATCAGGGGGATATAATTTTTAAATGGGAAGTAAGCGCTCGCTACACCTCAAATACTATTTAAGTGTCTTTCTATTTGATAGTTTAAATAATGCCGAATTTCTGTTGAGTGTCAAATATAATCATTGGCGTATTTATGATTAAACTGAAATTTATTATGATGAATTAATTCTGGTAATAAGATTTAAATTATTTTCTGAGGTTTGCTTTACAATATCGAGAGATTCGAAAAAGTAGTAAAAAAAATCACATATACAACAAATAATTATGGATTTCGTTTTTCGGACTCACTTCCTCATCTTCGGTGTTTTTTTTTCACTACGTTTCGGCCGTATCATACTTCGGCCTTCTTCAGGTGTATCTCGAACTCGGGAACTGTTTCTTTGGAATTTCGAACCCGACCCTTTATTGTTACGGGGGTACCATGTTCTCGTTCCATTCAGGCCGTCTCTGCGGCTACCGCTTAATGCTGTTGCTGCTGCGTCTATCGTTCTAGTGACACATAGCCGAGGCGACTAAGACGTTAGAACAGACATTGCAAGTTTCAATCCTGAGCGAAAGCAGTGGCAGTGACAACACAAGAAAAGACAAAATCAATGGACCTCTTGAACTTTTGAACTTTATACAGAGATTCCGTCCCTAATATTGTGATCCTGTTGCGCATTTTCCTTACCCAAGCTATTAGCGTTGCCAGCTGTGAGCGCTCTTTCTCGAAACTGAAGCTCATAAAAAACTACCCTCGATCAAAAATGAGCCAGACAAGGCTTACAGACTTGGCAATCCTCTCCCTAGAGAGGGAACTTGTCGCTAGAGTAAATTATGATAGAGTTATTGATAACTTTACCGAAAAAAAAGCGAAAAGTATATTTGTAAATTTTTAACCGACCTGATGCCTTGCGATAGTTCTCTCACAAAAAATAAACTTATTTCATAAATACATTTATTGAAAAAAAAAATTAAAACTATTTTTAAAAGAATTGAAACATTATTAACAACAACAAATTTCTTAAATTTCGCACTTTCATATAGAAACGTTGATTTAATTTTAATAAATAAAATAAAATACGCATCAAATGCACTTGAAACCAAATCACAACGTAATATTAGGAAATAAATAAATATTTTACTGGTTTGAAATTTATAACAAATATATTTCAGAGCTATACTCCATCCTCAGTGTGTTGTTTTCTCCGAAAATATGCGTATTTTATTTTACTCAAATTAAATCAACGTTTCTATATGGAACTGACACCCTTGACATTATTCTCGCGTTACCTACACACAGTTCCAACATTTCAAAATACAACCGCTGAGATACAACGCGCGGATCTTTACAAACAGACTTTTCTTTCTCCAACTTTACAACATGGCAAGAAAGAAGAAAAGAAAAAAAAGAAAGAAAACAACATACTGAAGATGGAGTTTAGCTGCGAAATACATTTATGTTATAAATTTCAAACAAGTAAAATATTTGTTTATTTTCCTAATATTACATTGTGATTTGGTTTCAAGCACAGTTGATGCGCATTTTATTTTATTCAAATTAAATCAACGCTTCTATATGGAATTCACACCCTTGACGTTACTGTTTACATACTTATTATTAATCAAATTATTGAAAAGAAAGAAATTGTTAAATTAAATTAAAATAAAAAAAAAGGGAAATTGTGTAAACATTAATCTGAAGGAAATTGTGTAAACGTTAGTTCAATGAAAATAAATATTTTGAGAGCTTTTTGGAATTTTGAGGGTTTTTAACAGGTTGTCATATGCCAGCAGTGAGGTGGGGCGGTAAAACAGGTAATCATATGCCAGCGGGGGGCACAGGTAATCATATGCCAGCGGGGAAGGGGGTGCAAAACAGTGTATTATATCTCAACGGGGGGAGAGGAACAAAACAGGTAATTATATGCCAGCAGGGAGAGGGGGAGGCGACAAATTTTACAACCGCCCCGGGCGGCAAAAACTGATGCTACGCCACTGTTTATATATTAATGAATTAATCCCAACCAAATAAAAAAGCTCAATACAGACACAGTAAAAAGTAGTATAATATTTGCTAATTTTTACTGTCTTCTGATAAGAAGAATAACAAGAGTAGCATTCTTGGAGACTCCGCAGAATAAGTGTTGTGGTTGCAAGGTTGAACAATAATTAGTAAGGAAATACAATGAAGACGCAAACAACAAGATAACGCAATAATAAGTGTATTAAAGAAAAGGTATATTTACAATATGTACAAATGACGGTGTCGAGTCAGAGAGTCTTGGTGGGAGGACATGTACGCTCTTCGGCGTCACTTCTGGTGGCATTTGAGTAGGACACACCAAGGCGAACCTAGGCTTGCCATTTATAGTGTTATGTTATTCGCATATGCAAATAAGTGGTTGCCACCACAACACCCCCCCTCCCAAGATTTGAAGTCACACAGATTTCAATATCTTTTCCTTTTTGGGTTTACCATTAATGGTTCATTCTTTTTCTTTACGTATACGGTGGGGGCTGCCCACTCGCTGTGTTCTATTTTTGATAGAATTCCCGTCTGTTCCAATCTATTTAATTCTTTATCAATCTTTTCCAACCCAGCGAACGGAACATTTCGCTTTTTTCTAAAAATTGGGCTGGCGTTTTCTTTAAGTTCAAACGAGGCCTTGAATTTATTGCAGCGACCTAAGTTAGTCGTGAATGCCTCAGGAAATAATTCTTTTAAATCGTCTTTTATATTTGCTGTTGTTGGAGAAGAACATTCTAATTTTTTACAGAATGTATTGATTGGCTTATCCCATAGTCCGAATTTCTCAATTAAATCTATTCCAAACAGATTTTCACTATTTTTTAGTACGAATATTTTTAATTTCTTCGAAATCCCTTTCAATTTTATCGGGAGGACAACTTCTCCTTCAAATTTTATACCCCCACCAGTTACCGTCCGGGCTGCTTTACTAGTTTTCATCATGGCCGGTTTTCCCAACTTTTTCCACGTATTCAGGTTTATTATAGAAACATTGGAGCCGGAGTCGAGTTGTAACTTTATTGATGTTTTAAATATTTCCACTTTTACATATTTTCGCCGATCTTTGTCTAATTTTGTATTTGATTTTGTTTGCTGTACTCTCTTTCTGGTGTAATCTTTATATCTGCAGCAATCGCTTTTGTGTCCCACCTTCTTACAAATGTAGCATTTTTTCTTCTTATAAGGACAATCTGATTCCCAATGCTTTTCTGCACATCTCTTACAGTTATATCTAGGAAGAGGCTTGTTATATTGTGTACTATATTTATGGTTATTATCTTTGGAATATCCCGTTCCATTGCTTTTCTTTGTAAAGTTCTTGGTTGGTGCGTATGGTTTTCTAACTTTTCTTACATATGCCACTCCGGATTCTTCTATATTTTTTTGAATCCTTTTTTAGTGTAATGGCCCTTTCACAGTCCTCTGCTAGTTTCTGGAGGGTTAAATCTTGCTCAGATTCCAGCTTAGACAACACTCGTCTGCGTATTTCTGCATTTTTCGTGGAAACTAACCCTTGAGCGAAGATTAGACATTTAAAATCTTCTACCGTTAGTTCTGCAAGCTTAAAATTATCGCAGTTTTTATTGACAACTGATGCGTATGTCAAATAATCTTGGTTGTCCATCTTTCTTAGATTCATGCACAGCCATCTTTTATGAAAAAGAGATATATTTGGATTAAATAATTGTTTTAGTAATTTTACAGCTTCCATGAACTCTAATTCCGCAGTTTTTTTAGGTAATATGTAATCTACGAATTTGCTGTGTTCTGATGTACCCAATTTTCTGAGTAAGAGGCTCACTTTCTGACTATTTGGCCAATTTTTACAGTCCAGTTGAAAAACATCCTCGTATCTTGTGTAGTATGCTTCAAAATTCTTCTTTTCCTCAGGCACATAATGAAATGTGTCCATGCTATTAAAAATAGTTGTATGGGAGAAATTAACACTGTCGACATTTTCTCGATTACTCTTTAGTAGTTCCAGTGTTTTAACAAAACGTTCATCTTGTCTTTCTTCATATTCCAATTGTAGTTTCTTATGCCTTTCTTCCTGTTCCAATTGCAGTTTTTTCTGCTTTAATTGTGCCATTTTCTGCTTTTCTTCTTGTTCCTGCTGCCATTTCAATAATCTGTCCTCTCTTTTTTCCTCGCGGTCAGCCTGTGCCTGTATTTGTGTTTGCAAAAGCTCGTTTTGTGTAGCTTGTCTGCGTTCATCCCGCTCAGCCTGTGTTTGTAAAAATTGCATGAACATTTTTGATAAATCTTCCATGTTTTTTTTTTTTTTTTTTAGTGTGTAGTTAAAAAAAATATTGTACCATGTACCATATACACCGGTTTGGGTTACAACAAAAAAGCAAATTGCTGTAAGCTCCTGTTTTCAATAATAATATCGCTGCTTGCAATAATATATTCTTTTTGCGAGTCACGCTGCAAAAAAAAATAAAACAGGTTTATCTGGAATCACGAAATCGAATTGACTTTCCGTTTTTAGGCACTTACTAATAAGTAACTCTTTCCACAAAATAAAAGTTTGGGTTTTTTTTTTTTTTTTTTTTAATCGAGTCACAATTGAATAAATGTATGCAGTACATTTAGTTCTTTGAGTTTTTTTTTCTCTAGTATTTTAGTAATTAAAATACCTCTTAAATTGAGATTACCTTTTTTTTCCGTGACGTTTTACTGTATTATCCGTTATTCAGTGACAACTTCAAGAAAAAAAATCCTTTCCTTGAATTTTAGTTTTAGCTGTGGTATTTCCTTTTAGTACCGACGTCAACCAAAACATTACTTAAAAAGTCCTTTAGTTGTTGTTTTGTTTACGGAGAACAGTAATTAGAATCCACTGGTGAACTTTTTTCGTAGGTTACTTCCTTGCTTTTCGTAATACGGGTCTGACCTGTCGTTTTTGCGACAGAACAAAGTTCGCTTTTCGTTTGCAAGTTGGTCCTTTAGTAAGATTTGTCGTGTAGCGACAAAACAAAAATTCACTTTTACATTCGTTTGCAAGTCGGATTCCCAGAAAACGGCGTAAATTGTCGCTTTTGCCACGTTAGAGTTTGTTTTTTTTTCACTTGAGTTGAAACTTCTCTTTAGCGTAAAATCCGTTTGCTCGTCAACACTTTGCATTCCTTAAAAAAAATGGTCAACCTTTGCGTTGTACTTTTTTTTTTTTTTTTTTAAATAGTTCTTCGTCAAACTGTTATATTTGACGTTTCATATCTCGTCGCCAACTGTTGTGGTTGCAAGGTTGAACAATAATTAGTAAGGAAATACAATGAAGACGCAAACAACAAGATAACGCAATAACAAGTGTATTAAAGAAAAGGTATATTTACAATATGTACAAATGACGGTGTCGAGTCAGAGAGTCTTGGTGGGAGGACATGTACGCTCTTCGGCGTCACTTCTGGTGGCATTTGAGTAAGACACACCAAGGCCAACCTAGGCTTGCCATTTATAGTGTTATGTTATTCGCATATGCAAATAAGTGGTTGCCACCACAACAATAAGGATTTTGAAAATTGTTTTTGGAGTATCGATATAATATATATATATATATATATATATATATATATATATATATATATATATATATATACATTATAGTTTTTAAATTAATATTAACAATTTCATACATTCAGACACTAGTGTTTCATGCTTATGCAATCATCAGTGCAGGAAGTGATAATTAAAGTTCGTTCGGAGATCTGAACACAGTCTACAAAGTCACCTTTGGCTTAGAAGGCTAGCACCATATCCTTCAGGCCATTATTAACTACCACGTAATGAAAGTAAACAAAATAAATATAAATGCTATTTTCGACAGGCATTCATAGTTGGCAGTCAAACAGAGTATTCAACAACAGGAAGCTGGAATGATGCGTTTTACAGAAGTTGATATTTAATGATATTCTAATATTCCCATATTGTATTAAATTCTGTAGATGGTCATTACCATTAAAACATGATGAAATGGATGATGATGGCTTCTGATTAAAATTGGTAACAAATAATGGAATTAACAGATAGTGACAAAAATATCAATTATTTTTTACATAAAAAAGTAAAGTGATCAACGGCGACCCAAAGGCTTCCTTTTTATTATCTACTATACTAAGGAGTAGGGGAATGCAATACTCCGATTGCCATAAAGAATCAAAAAAAAAAAAAGAAAGTATACTTCTGCATTTACTAACCCACAATTTCTACCAAGTTTCTCGGGTGTACTTGGCTGCTGACAGGAATAACTGGAAGCGGCTGATCGTGAAATGTTAAACCGCTAGAAGAAAAACAGGAAAAACACAGCAAGCAGGAAAAACATGGACATATAATAAATAAAATTACAGACATGTATCTAACCCAACCTTAATCCTAAGTCCAAACCTTAACCATAATCTGTGCGATTAAAATTTATTTTTTTCTTCCAATTTATAAAAAAAGTAACCTTCATAAATTCGTATTAGCTACACACAGACAGCCCGTTTGTTAAAACTTGAAGAACACTTGACTGACCTTTTCCAATTATTTTCATCAACTGCCAAGTGAGCCCAAGCCCGATCAAATTTTGTGGAAATCATGGGTCAGTAAATGCAACAGCGCCAAGAAAAGAATAAAAAGAAAGATACTCACTCTGAAATGGGTACTCATTTTGAAATGGTTTTATTTACTCTTGTCTACTTTCTTCTTACTCCATTATTTAAATCCTTACTGATCAGGATTTCTGCCTTTAAATATTGTTTTAGAAATCTGAAAGATAAAAAGAAAAAGGAAAATTAAAGTGCAGCCTGAAAATTGAGGCGATTTTATTTTTTTAAATATGTGTGAAAGGTGATAACATAGGTATGAATATGAAATGCCTTAGTGTATTATTGTATAGAGGAAAAAAATTATGAAATGTATTACAAAAACCAGATAACAGATTACACACGCTATGAAAATTCATACCTGAAATAAATATATTCAGTAAAAGTGTGAATTTTTAGTATTTAATTGTTAATACGAGTATTTTTTTTATTCAATTCAATTCAATAAATTTGGCAAAAATATTAGGCAAGCATGCTTTCGTTGCAATGTAGGGAAAGGATGGTAGAAAATTACAATAGCCAAGCACCGGTTCATGTTAACATTGAATTACTGCGCTGTTGATGCCTTTACTACATCTCTTTATTACATACAAGGACAAACAGATGAAAAATGTATCCAATCAAGGAGAGTTTCCAGTGATTGATAGGAGAGTGTAAGTAGAGCTTTTTGAGTGAGTAAAAATATGATTGTTTTGTGAGAGTCAGTTTGGTCGGAATTAATATAGTAAATTCTGAAATTGAATGAAAGTGACCTTTAGTTCCAGAAACATGGATCAATTATTGACAAGAAGCATAATCATATTGGAATTAAAAAATCAACTTCAATTTTTTTATATAGTCAACCTTTCCTTGTTTCTGTTGCTACATCTGGGGAGGAGCTGCTTGGGGTACCCTATTCTGCATTGACAGTTCTAAACCGGCTTCATAATCTAGTAGATGGATGCCCTTTTTCTCTTCTCTACAACCTCTTTCTCACAGAAGAGATGTTGCGAGTTTATCTCTGCTCTATTGTTATTTTCATGGCAAATGCTCGACTGATCTCCGATCCATGGTCCCCTTCCCAATCTTTCACAAAAAACACTCGTCTAGCTAAAACTGCCATAAAAAAAATTTCCTCCACTCCTTATCAGTGCCTCAACCTAAATGTGGATCCCATGAACAAAGCCTTTTTTTCCAGAAACTTTCCACCTGTGGAACTCTGTTCCATTGATTTGCTTTCCAGCTGGCTATAATATGATCGTCTTCAAGTTCAATATAAACAAGTTCTTGTTGAACTGTCTTCTTAAATACTCTAATTATACCAAATTTCCACGACTAGCAATTACTATGCTCTTGTCCTAATTAGTACCGTTACACACTAAACTTTATCCTCGAGTGGCCTCTGGGCCTTTATATGTGATGACCCGATTGTAAAACAAAAAAAAAGTAAATGAATAAATGCGAAAGTTTTTTTCATTTATCACATTTATATCTGTTAAGTTTGCAGGTTGAAACAAGTAACGTAGCAAGCAATACAAATGATGACTCAACAAACAAAGGTAGATCAAATAAGAAGTGTATTAGGAAAAGGTATATTTACAGGATATTTACATAATGGTGTCAAATAAGAGAGTCTTTGCTGGAGAAACATATCTGCTGTCGGCGGCCTTCAGTAGCTTCTGATGAACACACACTCAGACTAACTGAGTCTTCCTATTTATGTGTAATTACTATCCACATATGCAAATTAATGTGTGCCACCACAACAATATCGAAACGAGTTACTGTTATTCAAATTAATGATATAACATAGTAATTGTATTTTTTACAAGCACACATGAAAGAAGATATGATAAAAAAATATAATGAGGCTCTGTTTTATTTCTTTATTTTCCAGGTTAACAAGTCTGTCCTTCTGTCTGTGGCTGGGTTGAGCCAGGTTTCTAGGGAATATCAAATTCTACAAGCAGTCTTCAGTCGCACGTGATCCCTGCTTATCTGAGATGACTTTTAATGGTGCTTGCTTTTGTAGCTATTTTTTGCAAGGATGTGTCGTCGTCCTCCCACATACGGTACAAGTATGCTTCTGGTACCGAGTTGACAAGTTTTATCCTTATCAATCGACTCATCAACGAAGAAGAACATGCAAAAGCATTCATTTGATAATTCATGTTCATCGTTGGTTATAAATATCACAGAATCAACCTCCCTTTCTTTTCTAAACAAACTAATCTTAGACCATCTCTACTATTATATAATAGGAACTGTGTGTGTGTGTGTGTGTGTGTGTGCGTGCATGCACATGTGTGTGTGAGAGTGCGTGAGCATGTGTGTGTGTGTGAGTGCGTTAGCATGTGTGTGTGTGAGCTTGTGCGTATGTGTGTGTGTGTGAGACAGTGCGTGAGCGTGTGTGTGTGTGCGCGTGTGTGTGTGTGTGAGAGAGAGTGCGCATGTGTGTGTGTGTATGTGTGTGTGTTTGTGTGTGAGTGAGTTCATTCTCTACAGACTCTTCAATGGCTGGGCCGATTTGTATGAGCCTTCACACAAATGTACTTTAGGTATCCGACAGTGTTCTTAGATAGGTTTTGTATCAGAATATCTTGGATAAGTATCAATAATTGAAAACATCTGATGAAAAAAGAAACAGACGATTTTGACCCAAAGTTAACACTTTTATACAGCCTAACATTACAAGTGCATTTGAGAAGTTTTTACCGCACAAGCAGAAAGGACCCGCATATAAAATCAACAGTAGGTTCTTTGATATGACGAGGGGAGAGGTCGAAATGAATTCTTCTGTTTAGAGCATCATTGAATCATGATACTTGATTTTTGCATTTTAAACTTTAATTCAAGCCATTATACACAAATAATTTTGTAAAATCAACAGTAGGTTCTCTACAGTGCAATTTAGACTTTAATGCATTGTGGACTAATCACTGTGGGAAGGTATGTGAAGCTTCCTGTTAGTGCACCACGACGGGTCCTCAACTAGAGTAGGCAATCAATCGATTCAATTGAAAACTGGGCAATTTTACTGATTTTAATGACAATAAAAACATGGGAGTATGAAACATTCGTTGATCATCATTCAATCCTGGGCATCGTCAGGTCTCCCTACTAGTCTATTATATAAAGGGCAGTTATATATGTTTATGTTTGTATATCCAGCTGAAAGTCCAAAACTACTAAATAAAGACCCACAAAGTTGATATTGTCCTGGTCAGTGTTGCTCCAGATGAATAATATCTAAAATTTAGAAAAAATATTCATTCTTTGAGGGTCAACTGGGTCAAGTTTTGGTTTTTCAATGTTAAGTACTAAATTTTAAAGAGGATGCCAGCTCAGTCTTCGAGGAATCTATTATATTAAGGAGAGTTGTCTGTGTATGTGTGTCCATCTAGAGAGGAATGGACTGGGCAGAGGAGAAAGGGAGAATGGGGGAGAGGGAAGGGCAAAAAGGGAAGGAGGAAAAGAGAGAAAGATGAGAGGAGGTGAAGAAAGAGAAGTTTTAATAGAAATATGTTACACTTTTGTCTCAGGCAGTGTCAAGTAATTTATGTTAATATATATATATATATATATGCACAAATCCTTCACCCACATAAACAAATCATCCTGTGGGGATTTCCGAAAAACTTAGTTGTTGCGGCAGGGCTCATACGTCAAAATCGATGAGAGTATTATCATATGGAGAATGAAAAAAGACAAGCCAAACCAAAATTATTTATACATTCATCAATGTTTATTTCAAGACTTTATCTAGATGAGTGATTTGAAGAAATAATATACAAGTACAAGATTTGAAAATATGTGATGCGTCTGCGACGTCAAAAGAAAATGGTTTTGTTCTTTGTTCTGTTTTCGTTGTTAGCATTAAATATTATTATTTAATCATGCAAATTTATTATTTATTATTATAGAGTCAATTCTCTATTGATTATCATGCATAAGTTATAAAAAAAATGGGTGCTATCTGCTAGAATTGAAACCAAAACATTTAGGGGTCCAGCTTAGTCGTTTTTATTTTTATTTCTCCAGCATCGTTACTAACTGAGCTATGGGTAGATGAATACAAAAGATCAAAAATTAAGCGATTTTGAGCTACGAATGTTTAATTTTGAGCATGCGCAAAAATAAACAGCAGGCATAATGTTTTATTTGACTTACCTTACAAAGGTCAACTGTTTTGTTTTCAATTTTGACCCATTAGCAGCCATTTTGGCCAGCTAAAAACCAATTCGAAAGTGTGCTACAGGTTCAAATAACCTATATATTAAATTTCAATTCTGAAGACGGAATATTCAGAGAGGAGTTTGATAGAGACTTTTGCCCACACACACACACAACGTCAACTTGGGGATAAGAGTTATTGCGTGTACAGTAATCAATGGGATAATATCGTAGTAATCGCTAATAATGGAGATCTGATGAAGTGTCTTACTTAAGGGGGCGGTTCATCAGGAATTTGTTTATGTTGGACGTCCCAGTTGTAGTCAGGTGGGAAACAGGCAAACAGAAGAGAGTTCCATAGGCGTGCACTTCTAAGAAAGAAGCTTTGTTCATGGAATCTACGTTTTGATTTAGACACAGATAAGGAGTGGGGAAAATTTTTGACAGTAGTTTCAGCTAGACGGGTGTTTTTCGTGAGGAGGGACCAGAGATTGGAGCTCAGACAAGCACTTTCCATGGAAATAACGATAAAACTATGACAAGCTCGCAACGTCTCTTCTGTGAGAGAGAGGTTGCAGGGATGAGAAAAGGGCATCCCCCCACTAGTCTACGAAGTCTATTTTGTTCTCTGTCAAGGCAGGATAGGCTGTTTTTAGCAGCTCCTGACCAGATATGGCAGCAGTACTCCATCCTTGGACGTACTTGGCTTTTATATAGATAGAAAATTGCATCAGCAGTGAGATATCTTCTGGAGCGGTAGAAGGATCCCACCATTTTTCCAGTGACCTTGGCAACAGATTTGATGTATGTGCTCCATTTCATATCAGGAGTAAAGATCAAACCCAGAAGCTTGTCAAAACATGGAGCCTCCCCAAGACGAGAGCAATCAATTTCAATTGATGGTAGATAGGGATCAGAGCATTGATGATATAAAGATAGAAGCTTAGTTTTAGATGCATTAAAAGTAACCAGCCACCTCTAACCCCATTGTACCATGCGCTCAAGATCAGAGGAGAGAGAATCAGAGAGAACTTTATCATTTACGGTCTTTGATGTGTTGCCATAGATGGTCGTATCATCAGCATAGATGTCAACGAATGATTTAAGTATGTGTTTTGGGAAATCATTGATGTAGATCAGAAAGAGAGTTAGGCCCAGGATGGACCCTTGAGGGACACCAATATTAATACTGTGGATTTCTGATTCCTGCCCATCAACTCTTATGAGCCTATCAGAGAGAAATAATTTAATAATTGAGAAAACATTTCCAGTTCTACCGTAGCTGGAAATCTTGTGAAGTAAGCCTTTATGCCATACCTTACCAAATGCCTTTGATATGTCAAGAGCAATTGCCCTAGAGAGGAAGCCTTTGTCAAGAGATTCACTAATCCTATGCGATACAACTGTTAGCACATCTGCTGTAGATCTAGCAGAACAGAAACCATATTGCATGTCACTAAGAAGGTTATTCCTGCTGAGGTGGTTGACTACTTCTTTATTTAATATGGATTCCAGCAACTTACTCATGACATAGCGGAGACTTATTGGTCTGTACTGATCTTAAATTCTACATGATTATGCAGAATGTAGAAACTATGCATCAATAGAATTCAGCATGATAGTGAAATGAAAATCATCTAATAAGAAACCATAAAAAATGAATAAGTAAATAATTCATGCTCGTTTTTAAAGAAATATTTAATCTAGTTAACCTTGATGTAGTCGCTTGCATGGTTCAATTGTGCTTTAAACAGAAACAGTCATTTTGAGCGTCATATCAAAGTACCTACAGTTGATTTTTATAAGCCGGGGCTTTTTTTGCTCGTACAGTAATAAAATTTTACAAATGTACTTGTGATATTAAACTTTATAAGATGTTAACTTTGGTAAAAATCGCCTGTTCTTCCTTTCATCTTATTTTTTGATTATCCATACTTATTGAAGACATTCAAATACAAAAGTTATCCACGAACACTGTCAAACACATAAAATACATTTGTGTGAAATTTCATAATTGCCTCTCTAAATGCTGAAAACTTATTCATCAATGTCCCAATAAAAAACACTATAAAATAACTCTTAACCAAGTCTACAAACATAATACATTATCCCCTCTAGCCATAAAACTGCAAATCCTTGAAAAACTGTTACTAAAATGCACCACTCAAATTCCTTCCACTGACCCTACAGGAAAAACATACATTTAAATAGACAGCGTCTCAAGAGGATCATCTCTCGCCCCCATCTTCACTGAATATTATATGACAAACCTAGAAAATAAAATCTTTGCAGATCCACATAACAAACCTAATATATACACCAGATATGTCAACGATATTTTTATAGCGACTGAATCCGGCAACGATATCAAAAAAGCTTCAGCAGAAACTCAAAACTCACTCCATTCTTAAATTCACGCTTGAACCAAATATAAACAATAAAAACCCATTCCTAGATGTACTAATTCACTCCAGCAACCCTACAAAATATACAACCTCAACTTATAGAAAACCCACTAATAACAATGCCAGCCTCTTCAGTTACCGCAGTGAATGTCCACAAAGTACAAAATAACACTCAGAAAAAAATCTTATTCACCGTACACATAGTTTATCATCATCCAGACAAATATTCTACAAAGAATTAACTAATATAAAACAAACCTTAATAAACAATAATTTCCCCAACAAAACAGTCGGCTAATAGATAAAACTCTATTTAAACTCCTTACATAATAAAACAACAAACCCCAACTATAACAAAAACAACACCTTCAAACTATACTAGAAATCAGATGCGTGGTAATTATGAACTAAACGAAAAGATAATAACCAATTTAATTAAAAGGTATACTAAACACATCCAACAAAACAAAACAAAAAATCAAACTAATAATATACTATACTAAATTTAAAACATCTAACCTAATTAATATTAATTTATTTTTATTTCGGACTATTATTCTCATCTTTATTAGTTGTTGTTTTTTCATCTTTATTGGTTGTTGTTTTTCACAACGTTTCGGCCAACTATTCCTCTGGCCTTCATCAGGTGGTAACTAATAAAGATGAGAATAATAATCCGAAATAAAAATAAATTAATATAAATAATGCTCATCTCAAAAATGAATTTCAATTAAGGAATAACATTTATACCAATCGGTACGGACCTGACTATGGAAGATCAGATAATAAATAAACGTGGATTTATAAGATCAAAACATCCAACCTTGATCGCCCTTCGGGGTCCGTGGCACACTTGATAGAGACGTTGAATCTCTACGGTTTCAGATGGACATTGTCTGAAGATAGCGGTTTCAATCCTACCCAAAGCCGGCCAGAGGTTTACTTGGCCAAAACGTGGTGAAACAACAACAACTATGGATGGCAGTGATTGCTGAGAATGCAGTTGGGAGATTCGAAGTTCCTATCCGTCACAGTTACCACCTGACGAAGGCCAGAGGAACAGTTGGCCGAAACGTCGTGAAAAATAACAACCAATAAAGATGAAAAAACAACAAGCAATAAAGATGAGAATAATAGGCCGAAATAAAAATAAATTAATATATATAATGCTCATCTCAAAAATGAATTCCAATTAAGGAATAATATATATCTAACCTAATAATCAAAAACAATAATACTACTAACACCACAATGAACCAAACAAATGTAATATGTGAATTGCTATTCCCATTTGAAGAATGTGTTGAAAACCAATCTAAAAACACGTATAACACATATATTGGCAACACAACGACAATTCTCTCTCTCGACGATTGACATATCACCTTCAGGACAATAGTGCCATCCAACGTTACCTTATCTCCCACAACAAAAAATTACAATCAGCAGAAATACGAAATATACTAACAAGTAATACTAAAATTAGATACCAAAACAACTGTACTCAAAGATAAAGTTAATAGAAGCAATACTAATCAAAAACCTACGACCCTATATTAACTCGAATCGCATTCAATATTGGCACTAACATATTAATTCAACGTATTCAACAATTAAAATAAATAAATAAATAAAATATTGATAATAAAATAAAATATGCAACCCCGTACTTACTCCGCCTCCTCAACAGACAACTGGGCAATTAAATTAAAATAAAATAACAATGAATAGGCGAATAGAACAAATTAACAAATTTACAATAAATACAATTAACTAAGCTTCGACAACAACTACAACAACCACCATTACTTCTGACGACGATTGAAATCACTGATCAAATACGCTTGAGCAAATGGACAAAAAACTATCACTTGGTGCTGCAGTAATACACGACTTGTTAGCC